>NW_020955202.1:1206004-1278138 GCF_003031625.1 Empidonax traillii
ATCTTCTGCTTGGATTGCATCTTCACATAATCTGATTAAAAATGATGTAATTTCTGTGGGTTTAATTCTGCATGAATCCTTAAAGATTACAAGAATCTTTAAGGTGTGAAGCAACAAGTAGAAAAGAGCATGAGTACTCTGTGCTCTCTGCTGTATTCTGTGCAAAGATGAGCCTGACAGGTGCCTTGGAACAGAGGTAAGATGGGATAAATTTCTTTTCTAAGAGTAAACAAGCAAGCTCGTTTTTGTAGATCCTTTCAAAGAGTCCAGTTGAGGGAGCAAATACTAATCCAGAGTCTACAGCTTGTGCAGACTGGAAGACACAATGGAGGGACCTTGTACTGAGCAGCAAATGTTGCCTGGCTTAATATTAGGAAGGAAATAAAACCATCAAATATTAAATATCAAAGCAGATTTGGAATGAATTTGTCTTGTTGTATTGTTGGTATAATTTAAGCATTCTTCTAAGCACAAAATTTAAATACTGTGGCTCAAGGAAGTTAATTTTTTTCAGGAAGAAAACAAGAAATGTATACTTCGGTTTATATGAAACTCTCTAATATACCGGACCAGAAAGTGGAGCAAAGCACTTTTTCAAAAGTTCACTGTTTTGTGGACTCGGATTTTTATTTTAGGATATGATTCATTGTGCACCTACTCACAGCTCCATCTGCAAGCACTCTGTGACAGGTACAATAGTGTATTCACAGGTCTATTTCATACACTATGTCAAATCACTTCTACAACAGATGTCAAAAGCATTGACAATGAACAGAGAACGTTTCATGTTCTTTGGTGATAACATTTCCTCTTACATCATCTGCCCTTTACTAAAAACAAAAGCAAAACCCCAAACCCCCAGTAAACATCCACAGTAGGATAGTCTAGCCTTCTGCCTTGGGATATCTGAACTCTGGGGCCTTTAAGTGAAACATACAGCTGTCACCCAGCACAGATGGTTGTATAAGGCAGAAAACTGATTGACTGTCCCTCCATGTAGAACCTGTACACATACAAACCCTAAAGAATACGATGAGTTTACCACTCTCTTTTGCTTTCTTCCTATTTCTTTTATCTTTTTTTATTTTTCTTGCTTCCTTCCCTATTCACTGACAGAGCAGAAATACCAGTGATCAAGAGACATAAAGGCCTGCAGTTTCATTTTATCATTAAATGTTATTTTTCGGTAACATAGCATATATTTATTATCAGATAATAAAGCAGGTGTATCTAACCTGCATTTGAAACAGAAGCATATAAAAGCATCTAAAACTCAGTGTAAATCCAGTTATTCAGTGTCTCCTTCATTAGTGAGAATAGTTTTTTTAATCAGTACCACCATGCACCTTCCCAGAAAAAAAAAAAAAAAAAGAAAGAAAAGGTTTCTGAAAGAAGAAGAAAAAGGTTTCCTGTTTCAGAAGATTTAGAAGAATAGAAGTGGCACTACAACAGAACCCAGAGCTCACGTCCTGAGACACTCAATGCCCAGAATTTAGTGGATTGTAATTTTATATTTGGAGCAAGTGACTATTAAGTTATTTCTATAATAGGAACTTGCATTAGTTTAATTTTCTTAAAACTTCAGTAATCAATAACAGTGATAAAAAGATGGAACACTAGTTAAATATTTAGGAAAACGATACAGTATTAATATGGTGCTTCTTCACTGTTAAACAAGTGGAAAAAGTTCCCATGGGATGGTCATACTACAGAACAACATGTATGCTCAAAGACAGAGAATGAGTTAAGACTGGTTGTTTAGCTAGTATAAATAAATGATTACATACTTAAGAATTTGTTATGAGACCTAAAGAGACCTTCTTTAGTTTCGTGAGCTGAACCTGTGCAACAAAATATCAGAAATAACTCATAAAAAAATGAACTAAAATTTAAAAGCTGAAAACCCCGAAGAAAATAAATAAAATTGAAGAAGGAGTTAACCCAAAAGTATGTTTTAGCTAATATGGAAATTCTGGTCATTTACCTAATTAAATCTTGATCCAAGTGAAATGAGGATTAGGTATAAATCAATGAGAGAGCAAAACAAGAAGCTATATCCTAAATTTTTTTTTGTAATCATCAAGTCAAAAAGAAGTTGTAATTGTTTTCATTTTACATGAACGTATATTCTAAACTTTATTTAGTAATAATCCAAACAAAAAGAAGTTGTAATTGTTTTCATTTTACATGATTGCTTCTGTTCACATGTTTTGATAAATATTCAGTGTAAAAGGGAATTAGGTGTAATGAAGGCTTCAGCTGTATAAAAAAGTTACATGAGTTTACATGATTGATTTATAGATAACTCTCTTATATTTACACATATAAAACAAAACTTTAAAGTAGATCTGCTTAAACCTTTCCTTTACAGTGGGCTCCTCAAAGTAAATCAGATTACATTATAGAATAGAATTTTTCTTTTTTAAAATAGAGAACACGGGATCAGGCAGTTAGAATATAAATAGAAGAAACCTTATGAACAAGTAATTTCCTGGCCATTTCTCTGATGTCTGTCCCCTGCAATTTTATGAGTTGCAGAAAACTCTGAAGTTCCCTTCAGAATCAAGGAGGTTTCCATATTATCACTTGTGAAACCTGACTTGCAGCTCTGTAGCCTTTGCAATTTCTTCTCTTAACTGTTCCTCTGGAGCTGCAGGCTCCCTCACTGTGTTTCTTTCTGCTTTTTTTACACCTTGGTAAATTTGTGGTTTCTGAAATTGTCTTTTTTAAAGTATTTTTAAATGTTCCTAAGGAATGACAATCTTTTCTGCTTCCTTCTGAGGTCTTACCTGACACAGTCACTCTTATAAATGGAACACAGCAACTAAGAAGAACAAAAAGTCCCCAGGTTAGGTCATACCCACCTATGTTTACATGAGCATCATATGCAGTATGATGAATTGGCTAATGGACGAAAGTAAGGACTTTTCTTCAACAATTTGCATAGTATACACCACATTATTGCCAAATTATGCATTTTCACTGTCATGTATATTTCACGGACATATTTTCACTGTTATTGAATAAATTAATGATTGGCAGACAGTGTAGGAAAAGCTTTTATCCAATACTGATTATTTTGTGTGTTTTTTTTTTCTAGTAGCCAGAAAAAGCCATGGTTCCAAAGCATTTTACTTCTCCTTTAAAACCATGCTATAAAACACTGAATGATTAATGATTTTTCCTTTTACAAGTTGCCATTGTAAAACTGTTCTGAAGTAGATTACTCTTAATTTTGCAATCAAAATCATACTACACCCTATGACTCACTAAAAGAATGCCAGGGAAAAAAAAGCCTTAGCATTTCAAAATGCCAGAAATGGGGTGGAGGGTGAGAAAAGGCACAATAAAAAGCATTTTTAGTGCTATAGAGTAAAGCAGCCTAAACTACAGCAACAGTAGCTATTATTCTGGAAACTAAAAGTATACAGCATTTTGTAGTGTTTCCATTTTTCACTCTGGAACTCTGAGTCCCAGTCCTTCGCTTCTAAATTGCTAATAATCAGTTTAGACCTGTACCCAGCAAAACAGTTCACAGAAATAATTCCTTACCTTGAAGGCCTGGGCACTCTTTGGTTAACAAAACACAGTTACATTAAAAAAACAAAATTGAATTCATGATTTCCCATGATCACTTCAAGAGGAATCTGTACTGAACCATATTTAAGAATGCCAGGCTGAAGTACTTAATCCAGAGTCATTTTTCTGGACCAAGATGATTGTCCTCACCAGGTAGAAAATGGAAGCTCAGCATTTAGCTGAGATCTCAGGGGGTTTTACCTCTTCTGATGTTTTAGGAAGACAAAAAGAAGGCCAATGGAAAGGAAGCAGAAAAAGAACAAGCAATTTTTTTCAACAATCACCATAATAAAATAGCAATTTCTGCTCCTACTGTGGAAAAAAATCAAACAGCTTTTAAAGAGCAACAGTAGAAGTGTAGAGAAAATAATTTTTAAGAATATGGTTTGAAGTTTTGAACTGTATTGAAGCAGAGCCTTAGTACCAAACGTTAAGTCACAGCTCTTGATCTATGAGATTTCTTTGAGCTACCATCCACAACAAAGACTGTAAAAATAACAATTATTAATGTTGTTAATATACACCAACAATCTGTTGGCCCTACTGAGATTTTAGCTTTGCCAAAATGCAAGCAGAAAAATTAGAAACATGAGAAGTGAATTTAATTAGGAACTTGCCATCTGGTACAAGCAAGGAAATTTTAAGTATAGCCCTTTTAATATAGAAGAAACTATAATCAACCAGGGAATAAACCATAATCTTGTTTGATTGAAATGTGTAAATTAACTATGGGAATAGTGTAACTATGTAGTATTTTGAATGGTTATCCTTGAGGCTGAGAAATGGGCAACCTCATCAAGCAGAGTAAAAATACTGTAAGTGTTGACTTAAAATTAAAAGATATAAATGGATAAATTTTGGCAGCCTGTAAGAATGCGACATCCCACCTTATTAACCAAAGTTGGAATATACTTGCAAAATAAATAGTTGAATTAGTTTAAACAAGAAATAAAAGCACACCTAACATTCTTTCCGGAGTGCTATCTGGAGCAATGTTTATTATAATTTGGCATCCCATTCTGACAGGGTATTTTGAAAGAAAAAAACCAACAAAGAAAAGCCAAGTACAGAAATGGAAACCAAAATGAAGCAGGCTCTACTCAGCTGCTCTCATCGCACAAAACAGGAGACAATTAGTTTGATCTCAGTAAGAAACATCAACAAATGCTCAAGTTTCTCCTCTAGCGAACTTGTGATTTGTAATAGTTTCATAATTACTAGTCAAACTAATTGACTAGTCAAAGTAATTGACTAGTAGGAAACATGTTCCTCTTAACTATAACCAAATATTATGGTTGAAATCTTTTTCCTTGTTACTTAGTCAAAACATTTTACTACATCTTTACTCCTCACTTTGCATCAGCTGAAGTGACAACAGCTGCATCCTACTTGGTTTGATCATCTCATTTACTGTCCGGATAACTACACAGGCTAAGAAGGCTGCCTCATTTTCAGTTGTGCAGTCCAAAAACCCAGTCCATCAACTGTTAGAAAATGGTTGCAGTGATAAACACAAAGCCAAGGCACAGATTAGCCCCTTCAATAGGAAAAAAAATCCAGAATTTCATTGAGCATTTCCTAAGATAAAGGTGTCTGACAGAACTCTGATCTACTCTTAAGGTTTGTTAATCCAGAAGATAAGCAACAAAATTAGTCTAAAAGTGTGTTGATCCGGTCCACTACTGTACAAAAAAAAAAAGGACACTTTATTCACAGTATAATTACCTGCATAACCAGTTTAACCATGACTTACAGCTATCTGTACCATATGTACCATTTTCTAAGGAAGTAACCTTGATATTTCCTGGAATATTAATTGGAAAAGGCCTTAAAGGATGACCAGCAACATACAGGCAGTGAGTGCTAAGTCTTTCAGATTTTCAGAATGTGCATGTATCTTTCGGGCTCCTTCTCTTTAACTTTATAATTAAGTGATTTTTACCTGTCTCATAGGAACCTTAAAATTTGATTCTGGGCTTGATAAAACCATCAGTACCAGACCATTTAATTTTTATATTCTCAAACAAGCTCTAGTAGACAATGTACTTCTCTTTCCTGATTAACTGTGCCTGATGTGCTTGGATTGTAAACTTTTTCTTAAATCAAGGACATATCAGTTTACTATCAAGAGCTAGTAGCTCTTATTTCTTATACAATTTAATACTCCTTGGCTGTCTTCTACATAATAGCCCCAAAAGAAGAAAAAAATAATGAAGCTGCATTTTAAAAACAGATATATAGTCCAAAACATACCTGGGTCCATGTGAAAATACAAATAGATATCTCCTAAAATTGCCCACAGATCTTCACTGCTTGACACAGGACTGAGCAAACAGAAAAGATGACATTTCTGTTTGCTACTAAAATAGCTGAGGAATACTATATTCAGATTTTCTCCTAATGATACAGGAAGAGAGGCAATATTTTTAGATATTTGTGTTCTCCTTAAATTTTTAAATCTGAGTCAAGGAGGGATTGTCACTTTGCCACCTGAGACTAGAAGAGAAGTTGCCTCCAGCCATGCTAATTTTCATTACAAGGTCCCTGAGTATGTTGTTAGGTGAAGGCTGGGGAGTCAGGGAAGACAGAAACGCAGTGTTGCATTTGTGATATTCAGCATCCGACAGCACATAGGAACACTCTTCCTGCAGTGATATGGATAGCCAAGTGACTGTGAAAAATGAAGACAATGACTCACATTCAGGTTACACATTCAGAAACTGTTTGGAAGGAGTTGAATGAAAACGTGCTAGGACTGCTGCTGGGGAATTTGTTCAATCCTTGGCGCAGATTGTAATGATGCTTCAGGTAGAGGCCATATATTGAGAGACCAGGACAAGAGCAGCTGGTAAAGTACTGCAGGGAAGTCTGACCTTATTTTGAGATCAACTAATGGAGGAAATCTCACTGACACAAGAGACAGACTCTGAACAAAGAATGAGCATTTTGGTGCTGCTGGTTTAGTAGCCAATCTGCTATAGGCACAAACCACTTCTGCTCTTGATGCTTAAAGTGGAAGTTAAAGGTTAAGGAGAGTTGTCTTTAATTTGACTCACAGACTACCTCCATGAGAAACAAATCTGTACACACTGAACATTTACCAGAAACACGTTCCCCAAGATGATACAGGAAATTAGTATACCCATTTAATCATATGGAGTAACCTCTATAGAAGAGGTCAATAGATAAAAAGTGATTCTTCTACATTAAATTGTATCTCTTTGCTCAAGTAGCATTTTATATCCTCCTGTACTGCAAGGATCTTGTAGCCTTCCCTTGTCTTTCACTGCAAGAGAATAGATTTATATAGCTCTCATTGCCAGTCACTGCTTCTCTGGCAAATACCAGGTGCATTCTCCTAATGAAATTGGTGATGGTGATGGTGTTTCTTCAGTCATGTTCAAATAATCTGAGATAACTATATGGGCAGTCTTGGGTACATGTTCTGCTAATCTTCAAAACAAGGCTTAGAATGGACAAATCATATAAGGATCTATATAGTACATCTATATATTTACTCAGACAGACACAGATCAATATGAAATGATCTGCATTAGGCAATATATGTAGGTATTGTGATACAGAAAGATACATATTTAAAGAATTATTCAATCAAATTCTGATTAGTTAGGCTATATACCCTTTGCTTCAATAAAAAGTATGAAACAAATCTAACATATCTAATCAATGTGAATGCCCTCTAAAACCTGAAGCTTTCTGTGAGATTTTTCTAAATAACACAAAGAAGTCTGTCTATCCATATTGCATATTGGGACTTCATAGTCTAAGCCAGATAAAACCCCATAGATCATACCCCTTAAATTTTAATCAGTTTTAACATTCACAGATTAATTAAATAATTTTAAAGTTAATTAGAAAGCTTTACTTGTTACATTCCAAATTACTCACCATGACAAAATTGGTTTCTCAAGCCAGTCTTGCAGTGATACATACATGAATTAGACTATATACTTTTTTACTACCTAGACTGCAGCGGGATCACTGACAAACCTAACTGTAGGCATAAATTTAAATTTTCGCATGACTGCAGTCCATTTAATTATCTGTTTGGTCCATATTTAGCAAGACAATCTTCAAAAAGTTACACCATCATTTCAATGATTACATCAGTGGGCTTTGTTTTGTACTATTTGTACTTGTAGTATACTCATAAAGTAAGCCCATACCTTAGGTAGCTTGCTTTCCTTTCAAGCAATTGCCAGTATTTGGAGCAATGATTTATATATGGTCTGTACATTGTCAAATGGCTCCACTTTAAATCTTCTTCTTGTAGCAGTATAGATAAGCAGGTAATTTGCATTTGTTAATTATTTTACGGCTTACCAAAATATAGAGAAAACGTATCAACCTAATTCATATTTAGTTGTAGTATGATTGTTATACCCCCTTTTAGAATTAACCCCTCCTCCTCAATTAATAGAAAATATTTTGGGCTATACACATTTTTAAATGGCATATTAAGAAATTAAATGTAACAAGCAAAGACAGATTCATAGTTCCACTTCTGTGCTTAGTAACCAGCAAAATTGACATGTTTACTCATATTCCTCTATGAAAAACATAACTACCTTAAAATAATTTTTTCAGATGTTCTTACTGGAAATGCCATGCTAAGTCAACTACTATTTCCGTGTAGGCTCAGGGAATAGATCCAGAGGAGGGCAAAGGACACAATGAGAAAGATGAGCTAAAAAGTAGCAAGACAAACAGATGGACACATATTATAGCTCATGGTGTGCCAATTTCTTATGAATTAAAGTTAAAAGTAATCCCCAACCTTATACTTTGTATTCCCAAAACATCAAAAGGTTAACTGAAGTTTCCCAAATTGTAAATAGTGTATTATCTTCCACTGTCTGTATTTTACTATCCATGTTAAAATTCAATTTGGCAAGTAGCTATTGAACTCCATTTGAGATAAAATTTCCTCATATCATACTCACTTTTAAACTGCTTCAACTAATTTACAAAAATATGCAACAAGTGTAGCATAAACCTAAAATATTCACTATTTACCCTGCATCTGTCACTAAAGTAGATGATTTTACAGCCTTTTACCACAGGATTTAATTCAAGCCACAAAAATAAACACTCTTTTCATCAAGCTCCTGTCTGTGAAACTAATTCAGCACTACATATGGGAATTCTCCTATCAGCATTCATAAACACAGCACACTGGAGCTAGGCAGAGAAACTGAACTTATCTCTAACTTTTTTTTTTTTTTTTACCATCATCCAACATCTTCCACAGCTTCTCAACTAGAGGGCTGTTATATCACCAATTACCTATTTATACTGATATTCTTGCTTAGCTGCTGTTTTGAAGCTCCTGTTCATGATTGCAGCTTCAAAAACAAGGGGGGAAATTCTCCTGACTGGTAATGGTGCTCCTGCCTCAGATAATTCACTTTTGTGATTTTTTTTAACATGGGCTTTTTAACAAAGGACATGTTCATCCCAATCACGAAAGAACTAAGTTTTCCCTTGCAATGTCCAGAGGAGAACTGCTCCACTAACACTGCATGAGATACAACACACTCACTGCCATTTTTGTACTGCTGCCACCTTCAGTCAGTTCCTTGGATGCAGAGACATACATAGAAAATACTTGCCTTTTCTAACATATACATCGACTAGAAACCCTTTTCTTTGATGGACTCACATAAGTATTCTGACAACAGCTGATGGTATGCACTACTCAACCACCAAGTAAACAGTGGTGCATTGAAAAGTTCCAGTACAACAGCATCTGTAGACTTTGAAAGTGGTGCAGTGCTGGATTTATGACTTTACAGCAAGATGTCTGAGGTGAGATGTTAAAGAACACGGCTACTGAGGTCGCTCAGGTACCAGTAAAATCATAGATTGGGTTGGTTTGAGTTGGAAATTATCTTAGAGATCATCTAGTTCCAACTCTCCTGTCATGAGCTGGTATCATATGATGATATATGTCACAAGTTCCTACACTGAAACAACAGAACCCACTTCCCACTGTGGAAATGAAGAGTTTGGGACACTTTTTGTAAGGCTTACACATGCAAGGCTTACACATCCTTTTTGATGCTGAGTATGTAACAATACAGAGCTAGCTTGAGAAGCATAAGGCCAACAGAGAACAAGAGGTTAATCTTAGATTAATTTTAATAGTATTCTGATGCAATAAAGAAAGCATCAAGGAAAAATTCTGAGGGACTTTCCCTCCTATTTCCTATTTCTTTTCAAGTATCAGACTTTCAAGTCCCTGCACAGTCCTTTTTATAGGTCTTTTCTATGATAATATATGACATATGCATTGTGCAAGGTCTGTGTTAACAGATCTCAGCATAGACTGTTGCAGATCTCCAATGTTTCTCCACTGCAAAAATTTAGTAAATATTCCTACTCTCTGTTTTTTAAGTTTTAGACACCTGTTCATTCTTTCAGTACCCTACTACTTGTGCCATGGCTGCTTAGTTTCCTTAATTTCTGGCTAGCGAATCTCTTGAAAGCTTTCTGGAAATCTGAGTAACCTACAAATACCAAGATAATTTTTATTGATGTACTTTTCCATGTGCAGGGACACATAATGTCATACATCTAGAATGAAATTTAAACTGATCTAAAATTTGAAAGCAAAAATATCTAACCATATCCCAAGTCAGAAGTATACAATAATTTTCTTTACTGGTTCTTTTCATGCCTTCATGACACATACTGTGAAAACTTAAGAATTCATCTCATTTTTACTTCTTGGGGTACAATAACAACAAAATCAATGTCAAAAACTGCATCTAAAGCTTTCACAAGCATCAAAGGACCAAAATTACAAGCAACAATGCTAAAGACTGACAAAGAAGCTTTTAGTTTAGCACCCAATTTTCTGAGAATTAAAATACAACTATCAAAATTATAGCAGTATTAAAATGAAGGTTGAAAACTGTCAAATTTTGATGGGAAGATTACTTTTAAAGTGTTAGAAACTAATCAGATGTTTCTAAGTCAAATGAGAGGAACTTAGTTCGGGTTTACATAGGACACTAAAAGACAAAGAGAAAAGTCTTTAAGAAGAAGCAGCTTACAGTTCACAGAAAGGTACAAGACTGTGCTATACCAAACAAAGTTCCATAGAATTGAAATAACTTCTATTGTAATTAGATATTAATGTATGCATAATGACTTAAGCACAAGAAAAAAAAAGGGGGAAAAAAAAAGGCATTGATTGTCATTGTATTCTTAATTCCTTCTAAACCCATGTCTCCTACAAGAAGGAATCCTTTAGGAGAGGTAAAGAAAGACTGAATATCCGTGTAAGCAATACATGCATGTAGAGGAGCTCTCTCCATTTCTTCCTTTTAGGTATCCTCTAGATATACACTCACAATGTGAACAAGCTCACAAAGCTTTTCCCCACTCAGTAAGTGGAAGCAGATTTTAAAACTCTGAGGAAATCTGCTCTGTCAAACAAATGCAGCATCAGTCCTGCATGCATCTGCAGTAATAAACTAGGTACTGAAAATTGTGAATGAAATTAACAATAGCCATTCTAGAAGTTCAGAAACTTTTTTATCAGTTCTGCTGATATTCTCAGTGTATTGGAATTAGTAACTATTCTTAACCAAGTTTCAGTCGGACAGGAGACTTCCAATAGGTGGAAAAATTTAAGCAGTTGTTTAAAAAAATGTACCTATGGAATCACTTTGCTCACTCCTTTTCTGCTTTAGAAGGCTACTATAGCTCACGAAAGAGGTCCTAAATGCACGAGGTTGTAAACATAGGGAATACAGAAAAATATCAAACTAGACCTGCTATCCTGAAACCATGTAACTCAGCAAATAAAGCTCAAATTTTGCAAAAACTGATATATTCTGCTTCAAAAAATGATGGAAAAAGAACAGAGAGAAAATGATGCAACACAGAAAAGACATTAACAGCCTATCTTTGTTGCAGCCTGTGATAGTCTATGTCTTTATAGAACTTCACAGGTGGAAAGAGATTAGGCTCACAGCACAGAATAGCCAAAGACATACACAGATAAAATGTTCATACACAAATAGCTGGCCAAGGTGGGTTGATGATAAGTGGGTGTACTGTTTCTGCCTGGGATAGAAGTAACCTTCTTCACAGCAGCTCATATGGTGCTATGCTTTGGATCTGAGACGAAAACAGTGGTTTGGTAAGCTTTTCAGCTCTTGCTGAACAGTATCATGGCCTTCTCTGTTTTTCACACTAGCTCACCAGTGAATGGGCTGGTGGTACACAAAAATTCAGACAGGACACCACCAGGGCAGCCGATACCAACCGGCCAAAAGAATATCACATACTATATGATGCTGTGTTCACGAATAAGTTTGGGGAAAGAGGGAGAAAATGGCAGGGCACTTGGAGTTGTGGCATTTGTCTCCTCAAGCAACCATAATATATGATGAAGTCCTGCTTTCACGGAAATGACTAAACATCCACCTGCCAAGGTGAAGTAGTGAATAATTCCTTATTTTGCTTTGCTTGCACACACAGCTTTTGCTTTACCTATTAAACTGTGTTCATCTCAATTTACAGGTTTTCCCACTTTCACTGTTCTGATTCTCTTTCCACTGGGGAATGGGACCAAGCAGCTGTAGGATGCTTATCTGCCTACTGGGACTAATCCAAAATGGTGGGAAAAGCAGTAACTCCTGGATAAGATGGCCGTTCTGGACTATTTAGTGAGATACTGTTTTCATTTTAGTAATCACATCAGTACCTCTCTGACTTGTACACCTTCTGCCTTGTGGCTAGCAGATACTGGGGTAGTTAAGTCCACCATTTAACAGGTTATGGGATTATGTGTCTTCCTCCAGCTGTTTAAACTGTGTAAAAATATAAAGAATTTTTCATATGTCTTTTTATTTATTTTAATTACTTTTGTGATCCTTGGATGCAAGAATACATTACTTATCTTACATCACTAATTGTCTACTATATTACATCTGTTAATTATGCATAGTCAGGCAAATGAGACAGTATTTTATACTCACAGATGTGAAGTCCTGAGCACTGCTACCTTTTCACATATTTACACAATACAGGAATATGCAAGAGAAAATAATGAAGGACGAGAGGGAAATGCATGTAAGCTGGCGGAATGTCAGCCACAAAATCTCAAGAAACACCTACTAACAACTCTACACCCTCGGAACTCTCCCAGAGTCAGTCCCCTCACGAGGCATGATCTGGTCCAGGGACTGGTAAGTTCAGCAGTTCACTGACTGGTAAGTCAGCAGTTCACACTGCTGACACAGCTGTTATTCTAGGACAGGGTGAAGGACTTTCCTGTTTAGCAAAGAGGAATAGCACTCTACTGCTGATCTCAAGGGCCTAATTTGTTTTCCATAAGACATCTAAAACAGCACAACTTTTTGATTTATTCACGGTAGGCTACAAAAACACAAATGGCTGTTAGACCAGGACTTCCTGGGCAGCAGACAGAAACCATTCTTTCCTTCTCTTTTCTTCCTTCACTGCAGAGTTTCAGAAAACAAAACAACAACGAAAAGCCCACCCCTCCCTCACCCATCCCCCAACCACCTAAAACTGGCTTCTGCCATCACTTTCAGGAACATAGATGGTCATTTACCATCAGCTGGCATGCAGTCCTAGTCAAAGCAATGTCCAAGTTATCTTATTAATATATGTGATCTGTGATGGAATGACTCCAGTCTAGATAGCCACCCTGAAAGCTGCAGCATTGTTTTTTTTTGCCGTGTGTGCTCCAAGATGTCAAGCCTGGGAAACAAGAGTCCAGCTACTTATGACTGAAACATTTGATACCATTACCTCCACCGACTGATTACATTTCAGACTTGGCAAGGAAGATACTTGGCAAATTACTTCAGACTGAATTACAGTTTAACTTCCAGGGGATGGTAGAAAATTTGCTGACCCTAAGGATGATGCTTTGACCAAATGCCAGGCCCAGGGCAAGGAGGAAGAAAAAGACTGGGCCTGACATCCTTCACTGTTCACGCGGGGACTTCCTGGAACACGAAACTACTGAAAAGATACCATAGTACACCATTATTTCAAGGCAAAGAGTAAGCAGATCAAATGCAATGATGCCTCTAGACAGTCCATATGAAAAAATTTAACCAGATTGAAAAAGGAAGGTGGATAAATTCCTGGAAGACAAATCTCAGTCCAAAACTCACATACAAAGGCATGGCATCTGGCTCTTGAAATATGTGAAGAATGTAGGAGAATATTCCAGGGAATATCACTAAAAGCCAGCTGTTCCCTGACCTAGACACTTGTTGTAAGCCACTGTCAAAGACAGACTTCTGGGCAAGTGGACCTGTGATATTTTGAAAATTTCTCATAAATATAGCACTGGAGATACTGGTATCCCAAACACCTCCCTGAGTCCTCCTTTTTATATTGTGAGCAAAGTCATAATTAATTTCTATCTGTAAGAGTTCAAGACTGCACTGTTGTCCCTGTATGGACTTCTCTTATCAAAGAATAGCTGTCACCTCTAGTAGTGAGCAGGGCACAAGTGGCATGCATCACAGTGTAGACTGTCATTCTAAGACTAATACAGATGACGTCTCAGGAATGCCAAAGAACGTTATCCTGTCTATGAGAGAAGGTATGCATATCATTACAACAAGTGCTACCTATACAGTGTACATTCAGCTGATAGAACCAGTCAAGGAATCCACAAATCTTCCTTGGCCGTCTACAAATCTCTTTAGAGAGCTATGCGCTACAATTGCCGGTTATAAACATTATGCAGGGAAAGCCATACAAACAGACCTTATCTACTGCTCCGAGACAAATGGGAACTCCCCTTGAACATATCCCCTGTAAGCTTCGTTATTTTCAATCTGGATCATTTGCAGAGTTACATTTTCTACGAGTGGTTGTGAAAAGACTTAGATTTGATAAACTTAGGTTGTGGTCATTCTTCAGGTATGAGCTGAAGCTTGGGACACTTTAAAGAGAAGTATCGTTCTTCTATTCAATAGGGAACAGTGCCCAGAAAATAGAAGAGCAGATGTCAGATATCCTAGGCTCTAGACCCAAACCTGATCTCATCTCAGTAGGATAAACAAGTTCAATTTTCTCAACCAATATCCTGTGCAGTGAGGACTAACACTTGATGAAAGCAAACCAGGCAAAGAGAATCCTTGGCAAGACAGCAGTTTCTTTCATACCTTGCAGTACAACATCATCACAGATGCCAAATGACAACATTTCACATTAGCTCGTGAAGTTGTTTTCCCTAAGACAGGATAAACCTAAATAAACACTCTAGGATCTCAGTTTCACCAGTGATGAAGCAACATCACATCAAGGCAATTACCACAAACCAATGGCTTATATAAACAGCACAAGGCATTCAAGAGGTAAGCAGTTCAAGAACACAAAACCCTACATTGTGAACTTCGAAGTGTTCTGAGTAGTTGCTACATCATGGTACATTCCTGCTCATATGCAGCAGGGGTGCAACTTATCTTTCTGAAGAGTCTCAGACTTGGAAAAATGGACATGAGCCAGTCCCCACTAATCATCTCAGGGAACAAATATAGTCAGTGGGCATATTTCTGTCTGAAGTATTTTTCTGATTATACTACAATGTCCCCTGTTATTATTCTCTGTCATGTATAAATCTATTATTCTTTGCTGCACAATGATCCAGTATGAACAGACTGGCTTGAGAGTGAACCTATCTAATATTAATCTACAGTCTGGCTGCTAAGGCATTCTCTTGTAAGATGAATTAGTATGTTTCCATAGCTAGTAGCTTTCTGAATTTGGTTTCCCATTTTCCTATCCTTTTCTCTAGTCTATGATCAAAAAGATGGCCAAGTCATCTGTATTTTTTCCAAGTTATATTCAATAAAAGTCAGTATTCTCTTGTGTAAAAGAACTCCTTTGTTTCTGCTCCGGAGAAAGAATTCTGAACTTGCAAAATGTATAGCCACTGCACTGTGTATGTCTATTATACATTACCTATATGCACATTATACATGAAGTCATAAATTATTTTAAAGACCTGTTGCATAGTAGGTAATATTTAGTACAGGTAAATGCCTCCCAAAATATTCCCAAGTAATAATTACCCTTGAGAAAAGAGATACCTTTCTAATTGTTTTGAAAAGGTTAGCCTTCATTACGAGACTGCATTTGGTTTTGTGCATTTTATAAGTTGTATACAAAAAGTTGATATGTTACAAACAATATTTCCTTTCTTATAATCTAAGCAGATTTAGATTACATTTAGCTTGTTTTTACTCAATTTGCAGTAGGTAAATTGAAATTATTTTTAAATCTTTCAAGAACTTTGAGAAACATAGCCCATATATACAATGTAAATTCTTAATAAAAAATCCTGAAAACAGTCTGCCAAAACACATCAATATGAAGAAATTTACATTCATTTGGTTGTGACCTATAATTTTTCAAGATGACAGCTTGGATATATGATGTATTTGCAAAGATCACATATTCCCCTCTCAGAAGGACAACTTCCACAGCATTTTAACCTGTCCTTGACATCTGCTAATGTTTATGATGTTCATTATTACCTATGTACGTATCCTATATTCACAGTGCTTTAAACACGTGCTATATATTTTAATAGCAACATTTCAAACATCCAGTATTTACAAATACATGGGATTTGATACAACACTGTGACATTCAATGAACTCCACAACAGAATTTGTCTTTGAACCTATGCAAAATATGTGAGATATCTGCTTTTACAGTTTCTCATAAAGAGTGCATTAGCAGTGCATGACTATAATCCACTTCATATTTAGCCTTCTCTCAGCACCCCTCTTTTCCAGAGAATTTTCAATGTCAGGCTTAACAAACTCTAAAGGATTAACTAACTATAACAGTACTAGTAAGCCAATCCACTTCTGGTCCATTATTTCTCAGGATCCTTGGGACTATACCGGACCAGTCCTTCTGGTCCACCTATCCTGTGGTGGCACATTTTCAGTGGGCTGATTTTCAGAGGACCGAACACTCAACTTCCTGTCACAGTGGCAAATGCAATCTCATGTCAAAGGAGATGCCATAAATCTTCAGGGAAAAAAAACCAGTTTCTGGAACTAGACAGCCATCACAGAATGAGCCACAGCCTTTTTCCTCTATTTTCCCACAAAGATGTTTAGGAAGAGTTCAGGAGTAGGCCTAATCAATTGTTTTTGACAGCAGCAGCTCACTCCAAACTACTTAGAGTAGCACACAAGAAGTCTACAGAGAATACAGAGTAAGCCTAGCATTTCTAGAATGGAGGGAAAAAAAAAAAGAGATCTTTTAAAAATTGCTTTTAGGATTTTATTCTCAGCTTTGTAGGAATATAGGGGGAAAGCTTAAGCTTGAGCATTTTGGTAAATCTTCTCCCCTTGTACAATTACTGTGGCCTTGTTTGGTGCTTGTGAAGGAAAACAAAGATACGGTGTTTTTTTGTTTGAATTGCCTGATAGGATTGCTTTTAATTAGTAATTACATGCAAGGTTAAGCTGCTTTGGCACCAAGCACTTTGGATAAGGTGCTTCCATGGTTAAGCCACAAAAACACAGTGACAATGTTACTATCAAGTCAAGTTTGACATAAATGTGAAAAAGTGATTTGTGGATCCAGGAAATATTACACAACATGAATGTATCAGCAAATCTAGCTGAGAAGTAAATCTGTAAATGTAATGCAAAAAATTGTATGTGTATAGATTTAGACAATTTCTTTATATACACATAACAAAAAGAGGGTTGTTCCTTGAAGTTTCTGTTTCACTTTTCTACCTTAGGAAAGTGAAACAAGATAATAGGAAGGCCTTGTTATAAAACACAATGCCTTTTACTCCAGTTATAAAAATGTTCATTCTGCCATCTCTCTGCTGAAGTCTGTGAATTCTCACTAAAATTTCCACATTGCTGGTCATAAAAAAAAAAGGTAGGAAAAATTTAAAAAAGATAATTGGATTCTTACATGATTGCAATATAGTTTGACACTCCTAAACAATACCTTCTGCCAGTGAACAAAAGGTTACATGGCATGAGATGTCTCCTATCACTAAATAAGCTATGAGATTTATCCACTTGGAAAGTTGGGCCCTATTTAGTCCATTATTTACAGAAGTTAGAACATTATGATTTTATTATAAAATTAGACAAATACAACTTCTCATTAGCATACGTATTTAGTGTAAATTACTGTATTTACAGAAAATCTATATTAAATTTACTAACAAAATGTAGGGCAAATATTCTAAGACACTTCTAATGGTACAAAATGTCCACAGACAAAACTGAACTATTCAAGAACAGTAAGTCACCAGTACCACAGCTTTAATTATATTTGTTTAATTCTGGGAAGAAGCACTAGTAAGTAAAATGTTCTCTTGTCTGAACAGACACTTCTATAATGGTAAAAGCCCAAAGAACTCTCAGTGAGACAGACAATCATTCACTTGTGACAGTTGTGATGAGAAAGACTATGTACTATTAGCTACACTGACAACACTATAGACTCCTCAGTAAATGAAAGCTCAAGAAAACTCTTATAACAATGTTTTACCTGCATTTTACTTTTAACTAATCCATGATGACCGCCTGGAACTGCTTCCTGAAAAATCTTTCTCTAGGTTGATCAAAACTTCCTCTGCAGTTTCTCTTTCCAGTTATTGGAGCTCACTACAGAATTTTGCTATGAAATGAGGCCAGACAGCTTTTCACTGGACTTTCAAAATTCAGTTGGCTTATTCTCAGGTAATGAATAGAAAGGAAAAGTCATCTATACTAAAGAGAAGCGGCAAGATCGCTTTATAACAGGTAAGAGACATGAAGACATAGGAACAACATGCAAAAGACCACCAAGAAACAGAATGAGAAAATCAAACAAAAGGATCACAGGGGTAAAGCACACTGGCAAGGAACAACTGCAAATAATTAAATAGGATAATATATAGATAAATAGGCAGAAATAGAAAAGCAGGAAGATTAAACACCTAGGCAGAAAGGTACATTTCTAGACACGATCTGAAATTCAACTCAAAATTATTTAAGTGTTTGGTAGAATAGCTAGCTGTCAACAAATTGAAAATTATGCTTCAATTCAGTAATAAAATACATGGTTGAGAGGACAACCTGACAATGCCATCAGCACCTCCAATTACTGAAGTTATATATGGCTGTGTTGCATAGGTAAGAATGATGACTGATTATAACTCCCATGAGAAGACAATATAATAACATTTACAGTTTTTATGAATCAAGCTTTAAAGTTAGCAAGAAAAGATGACACTAAAATAATAGAGAAGTCAAAGAAAATAACAGCCATTTTAGCATTACATGAGCAAAAGCTACTTCTTTTATCCCTGAACACAGAGCAATAGGAGCATCCCATCACAAAGGAGTGTGATGTTCAGTTTTCCATAGGGGTAGATGAAAAATAATTGCTACTACCAGTTATTGTAAGCTTAGAGAAGTTTCCACTTTCCTTGAGAACTGAAGGGGTTTGGAACAGAGGCTTGTTCATTTACATGATTTTATAATGAGTAGAGACAATTGCTGAAATTTCAACACTGCTTAGAAAAAGTTAATAGTGCTACTTAAAAATTGTAAAGTAATAAAAATTGTCCTGCTCAGATAACAAGTCAGAACTACCACCTCAGTATTAACCTGCAGTATCACCAAAATTACTTCCGTTCTCAACTGAACAGTGAATATGTAAGACTCAACTATTGTGAAAGAGAAGTTATTATTTTGCTCAGTTTGTAGAGGTGAGCTGTCCTGCATCTACCTACAAAACCCTGTTATTCCCTGGACACAAAAGCATTTCAACTACTTTCACTTTAATATTTTCTGTTGGATCAGCACCTGAGCACTCTGTGATGTTTACAAGAATGATAAATGTAATTTTCATAGAGTCATCATCGTTCAATAAACGTTTGATCCTCATAACTTATTTTGAAACATTACCTATAATGAAACACTAAATGTAACGCAGGAAAAAGAAATTTAAACTTTTCCATTTTTTGCTGCTCTACTAAGAGCTCAAACTTTAGTTTTAGGATCTAATATTAAACTTTTCATAATAATGCAAGCATTTCTCAGTACAAGGCAGTTACTGAATACAGCTATCAGCATAGAGAATATATAACATGAAATATTAAAGTATATTGGCAAAAAATGCATGTTCAGAAATACAAAATTTTGTATCAGTTGTTTAATTAGTCTCATGACTGTATAAACTGTTTCAAGACTGTTCTTCAAATAATGTCACATTTATGAGTGTCCAGGTGTAGCACACTGAAACTATGTCAGTAACAGAAAGTAAAGACAGGACACACATCTTCCCAGAGCACTGTGCTTGCTGTGGCTAACAGAATTATACTGGCAGCACAGTCACAGCAATTTCCACATTAGTTGCTGAAACTCAAATGCCTGTGTGTGTCTGCACATGTCTCTATGCAGATAGCTATCCCTAAGTACTAATATGTTTATCTTCAATAATATATAGACTACTGCACGACCCCTAAGTCTTTTGGGATATACTGGTGTCCAAGGCCAGGTTGAATGTGGCTTTGAGCAATGTGGTCTAGCAGAAGGTGTCCCTGCCCATGGCAGTGGGTTGAAACTAGATGATCTTTAAGGTCCCTTCCAATCCAAATCATTTTATGATTCTATTCCATTACATAAAAAACCATTACATACAAAGCCATTCCTTCCATGTTACAAGAGACTTATTTCAGATACTGTAATAGTATCCCATTTCCCAGAACTGTTATCAGAAAATTATTATGATTTTAATACCCAGTATAAGTAGATAAATGAAACTGCTTTGAGTATCTTTCAGACATTTTTACATACCTGAGTTGTGCTCATGCTATTACAACACTCAGTTGCAGTTTAAGATTCTCATTTGTTCCTGTCAACTGATTCTAGAGAATAATGATCTAGTGTAAGGCTGTTTTGCAGGGGAAAAAAAAAAAGATAATATTTTCTTTCCATTCTAAATCACCCTGTTTCCTTAATCTGCTGTGACTATTGATGATATCACCAGTTGTGCCTATTTCTCATGCAGTGCCAATAGCTTTCTTGTGACAAAAACCTGGAGCATCTCAATTTTATCTCATGGGGGTTTTATTGCACTAAAGACCTAGATTGTGCAAAAACATAATTCATGTACTTAATACTAAATGAGTTTACATCTAAAACTAACAGGAAGAAAAGACATGCCAGCATCTCCTTTAGAATAATGTCTGCAATAATAAGCTATTCAAAAGGATGAACAGAGTTACTCAAAGTCAAGTATCTCCAAATCAGGAGATTTTTATCAAGATCGGGCAACTTTTATGTGATGTCTGTCTGTTGCAGCTGATTGCAGACAGCTTTTTACTACAACCAACTTCAGACAAGTCGCTTATTGTCAGGTATACATTCTCTTCTTTTTTCACAGTAGCAGATAAAGTAGTAAAAATATTCTCACTAATGGTTTTAGTTAACTTCATATAGTCGTATTTGGAGAATATTGTAGAATTGAAGAGAATTAAGAAAGAAATTATTAATTATTGCCTGTGCACATTGGTTTAATTGCCATACATACATATTTTCCATTTTTAGCACTACATTTTTATGCACTACAAAATGACAACCTGGTAATTTTGAATCAATGGGGTCAACTGGGGCAGCATATGAATTTCATGCATTTCCAGAAACTGGAGGGTTTTATAAAGTAAAACCACTTTGAACCACTGCCTTTACCAATAAGTTCCTGATGAATTCAGATTCCAAACTTACAAGATTACAGGTAAAAAGAGGGGAAGAATGCCAATATATGGAATATATTTGTGTTTATACACATAAATACCTTTTTACAATGTAGTCCCTTAAATCGTGGCTCTTATTTACAGTAGCTGTTATCCATCAAATTAATGTATACATGCATATTTTGCTGTTGAAAATGTTCAATAGGTATCATTTTGGCTTGGGAAATTAGAGTCCCTTAGAGCATCTGAGGCATCTACATGAAGGCACCAAATGTGGGAGACCCCTGTACTTTTACAGTAACAGCTACTGGCCAGATAGAAAACTATAGGGCCCAGATACCCATCTTCAGCCAAATGAATTGTGCCCCAATTGTCTAGTTTTAAAGAAGTCTTGGAATTCTTTTCCTGAAATTTTTATCAACTGCAATCACAAGCAGAGTATTTAACAAATACGCGTACTGACGATTATGTTGTTTCTCTGATAAATAAGAATAAGCTGACAGGAAGATTATTTCTCAGGAAGAACACTGTTGCAGATCAATCCCAAAGACAGTGTGTGTGTGTCTGTGTGTATGTGACAATCTTTGAATCTTCCCAAAGGTTTCAACATGCTGTAATTGGATTTGAAGTTCCTTCAGCGTAAGTTAACTCATAGGAAGGATCGTGTGTGTTCAGACAGTTGTACTAGCTAAGAAATACCTTGATACTTGACATGAAGTTTCAGGAGGATCTTTATCCATATTAAAAATCTGCATATGGGAGACACATCAAGAGTATTTGTACATTCCTAAGCCCCTGTAAATAATATTAGTTCAGTTGCTGCTTACTCAAGGAAGAGATGGAAAAAACACAAAGTAGCTCAACCTGCCAAGACAAATTCAAATGCCAAGGAGTAACCTTCTGCTAACTACTAAAACTGTATTATTTTTTAAAATGTTTCACCACATGAATAAAAACACAGTTTCCAGGAAAAATAAACAAATTGTAGACATGGCTGTAAGGTAAGTTTGTAGTGAACTCATCCAAAACTGTATTCCTATAGTTCGACTAAATTTTACAAAACTTTATGAAGCTGCAATTTAAATGAAAACAGGATTTTACATGCAGTCATAAAAATAATTTTAGTCTAGTCACTTCTGCTGCTAATTAGGATTTTCTGCACAGTGTGCAAAATGACTCTTTGAGTCCATACTCATCATTTACACAGTGAGCTGGAAGCCACAGTACTCATGGGAAAGAGACTGACCCTGATCAGAGATTATACCTGAAAATGACAGTACAATCAATAAACCCTAATGATGGATAGATGAAAAGCAGATTTCACAGATGGCCTCAACTCTCAGATATTTGCATGAGGAGTTGATTTCTGGATAGGCATGGACTTTAAAGTAAGCCTGTCAGCCAAGAGTGGATGCAGCAAATATGTGCTGCAAACATGGGCTGGAAAAATGAGAAAGATTTCCTGCACTTGTTCATCAGCTTTACGATAGGATTAAAGAAAACACACGAATCATCATGCATGTCCAAAAATAATTATCTGACAATGCAATGTCTTTAATCAGTTTTGCATTCATCATAGATAAAGGTCTGGCATGCTCAAAGACATACGTGCAGACACAGATGCCAAGTATATAAGCAACCCGAGACAAGAATTTACTGGCATGTGTAGGCACACTTACATTTTTTGTTGGAATGGAGAACTGCATGGATTTGTTATTAGCATATTTTTGGGCTCAGCTGAGCAAACTGTAACAAGTGATGCTTCGTTTGGGTTACTGATTGAACTGGCTGCAAGTTAACCTATGATTCAGACATGAAAAAGAAATTCTGAATACAGATCCAGATAAGAATTGCCAGAATTTACCCATGATTTCAAGATATTCCAAAAAATTCAGTAAGTGTTGGGTAAGAGACATTGTATAATGACAGTAAAAATCCCAGATAAAAGATAACCCTCTGTATCTTAAATAGATTACCACAAGAAAATTCCAAGAGTGAGAACAGTTTGGCAATCATTAGGTTTACTAAAAGACAACAGAGATACACACCACCATACTTAAGGAAAGGGGGAGATATTTTCTTTTAGCACAGAAATTTCATTTGTCTCAGATTTAAGACTAATCTTCACTTACGGGAATAAGAAAGCAACGATCTATACATACTTTCTGTATTGTTGAAATACTGGTGTTTAAAAAAATACAATCTATCCCTATTCTTATGATAAAGGTCTCTGAACAGGGATTAGGAATGCAAGGTGCTAGCTGGACGAAGAGCAGAATCATACATATATCCTAATTATGCAGTATTAAGAGCCCAATAACCCATGTTGATGGGTTACTGCAGACACTTCAGAAGTAGTATAATGACTTGCTCTAAAATGGCAGGCCTGATGAGACTGTTATTGCTCTCAGCCATCAGTCAAATGTGCTGTTAAGACAAAAGCATATGGTTAAAAAAGGGTATTATTTAAGTAGATAAAAAATACCTTTTCTCATAAAGGTATACATTTTCCTTGAAGCCCTGTTATTTTTGATGGAGGACAGGCACAGTTTTCATTGCTGATCTGAGCAAAGTTGACTTTGCTTTTCCTTTGAGGAGTGAGAATTCGAGATTTCAGGACCCTCAAGTTTGCTGTTATCCTAAACATGCAATGCTCAATAGTAAACATGAATCCAACTGTACCCCTTAAAATGCAGTATATTTGATTGCATCTTTAATTTTTAATGTATCCTCTTGTATTAGAATCAATAAAGACCTGTAATATTGCCATAGCTTTCAAAGCTATGATCAGTTGCATCAAGAACTGAAGCATGTCTACAATGCTTAACCTGAAACAATCTTTTGGAACAGGGAAGTTCCTTAGTGACATCTTGGGTAAATTGTTGCAAAACTTGACTGAAATGTCATGGTAATTCCACCCTTGAAAAAGAAACCATGAGACAGCGTACTTATACCCCAAAGCACAGGGGTATTTTTGGCCTTTTTTATTGGTATTTTAAATGAAGTAGTATCACGATATCATGACTATCAAGTTCAAAGGTCTAACAAGGGATCCACACCATCTAAATTTAAAGCTGTAACTTTCTCCACACAGACTGAAGAAGAAGAAAACTATGAATGTTCTTGAAACATTTAATATTCTTAAAAAAACATAATTGACAAGATAATTTAATTAGACTGCTGTAGAAGGCTATCTGTGCTGGTGCAGCTCACGAAAACTATGTCAGTAACTGAAAGTAAAGACAGCACACACATCTACCCAGAGTACTGTGCTTGCTGTTTCTAACAGAATTATATTGACAGCACAGTCACAGCAATTTCCACATAAGTTGCTGAAATGCAAACACCTGCATATATTTGCACATACACCTATGCAGATAGCTATCCCTAACTACTAATATGATTATCCCCAATAATATATAGGCTATTATATGATCCCTACTCTTTTGGGATGATGGTAGCCAAGGCCAGGTTGGATGGGACTTTGAACAATCTGGTCCAGTGGAAGACATCCCTGCCTATGGCAGTGGGATGAAACTTGATGATCTTTAAGGTCCCTTCCAACCCTAACCATTCTCCAACTCTGTGACTTCTGGGAGGACCCTGCATTAGCCAGTCAGCGAACTAAGGGAAGAAGATGCCACTGCTGAAAGTGAGCTCATCACATTCCTTAAAAGATTCTGAGAAGACCTCTTGACTTCCTTCTAGGTCCATGAAGAACACAGGTCATCCAATGATGTTTGATTTAAATACTTTGAGGCTTTGAAATCAGCACCAGGAAAAGACTGAGTACTTTTTATTTATGTGCATGTGCACCTCTGTGAAACGTATATATATATAAATATGGGTGTCTCCAAACCGCCTAGCAAAAAACCTCACTGCCTGAAGAAGTTCTGTGTCTAAAGAAATAAAGCCAGGGAAACAGTACTGTGTTATGAATTTTCACATACAACATTTTTCTCTAATAATGTTGTGCACTAATTTACAATTCCTCATTAAAAAATAAATATTTTGGGAAAACTGACAGATAGTTGTGTAAAAAAATTCCTTGTTTCTGAAATCAAATAAAATGCTTGGTTTAGAAAAAACTTGTGTATACACCCTTTTGTAATTTTATAATTTAATATTGGGGTTTTCAGAACACATTGTACAATGAATCTTGAAACATTTTGCTCATAACTCCTATTCCAAAAGCTATCTATTTTTCTTCAACGTATGTTTTTACAGTATTTTTAATAATAATAGACAGCAATGTTGTTCAATATATAAAATCTAAATTCCATAGTTAATTCTTAGTAAACAAATAGAAGCTGTCTCTCCAGGTTTATAGAGGCTTGATATTAGGAATTTTTCAGAATTGTTAAAAATAAATACTCAGAAATAGTGAATGCTTAACGCACAACCACAAATAAGGAAATTATTTGGGTACTTGTGTATTACTAACATATGTTGCTGTTTCCAAAATTAATTCTTCAGTTTCAGAGGCTGATATGTGACTTAATAGCAGTATTGACAAATATATTAATTTGCAACATCACAGTGAGTCTCTTCACTGAAGTGGAAAAAAAAAATAGATGTTCAGAATCACTCTGTTAAATTTAAACCTCCACATATTAGTAGAAAACAGATAAGTTTAACATCAAAATTAACATAATGGCAAATTGTGAAAAGCTTGTTAATACTTTCATGGCCATACACCCCTAACAGAGAATAAGTTTTTCTCTGCTGTCATCAAAAATGCATACAAATGTTAAACTTGCCTGACCTTTAGAAATTATCTAAAGCATAGCAGTTAAACAAACAGTCCAATAATCTGACATACTATTCCCCATTATTTGCTGACTAAAGTCACTTACTATAGATAATTGTCAGAAACTAAGAAGTAAAACTAGCACTTATATTACCCTGTTAATTTTCAAAAGGTTTTTGTACAGCATTTTATTTACAAATAGTATACACGATACAAAGTACACTGCCCAGGAGTATTTTGACCTGACATTCAGAAAAAGGTATTTGTTTGCTCAGTGAAAAGCATTGCATTAAAAAGAGCTTCGAAATTAGAAGGCTAAAGAGCACTTTCTTTCCTTTAAAGCTGTGATGAAATACATACTACTCCTGCTTTGAACATCATAATAGTTTACAAAAGACAATAATATCCATATTTATACACTCACATAGTACCTATGGACTGAAACCCATTGTATTGGTTTAAATTAAGAAAATAGGTTACAATACCATATTAAGAGACTCATTATTACCAATACACTGACAAACTGAAAAGCTTGCTTAAAAGGGGCTGGTAAATATTGTTTATCACTTCATCAATAATTGAAAAAAACTATAAGAGTATAGTTATATTTGAGCATTACATTAGGCCCAGGAGATCTAGAAGCCAGAGCTAGAAATTTTGGTATACAGGAATAAAACTCAACAATAATCATATTAAACTGATAACATGATCCAGGAGAAAATTAAGATATAATTAAAGAAGGTAAACAGTTTACATAAGAATAATCAACTAAGAAAATAAAGGATGAGGGCAAATAACATGTAGCTATTCTGGTATTTTGGTGGTGAAAGTTACCATGAGCTAAAAGTGATCAGCAATATAATACCTTAGCATAAAAGACAATGCATTACCTTGAACTGTAAGCTAATCTTTACGGTTTACTTGTTGGTAAAGTTACAGTTGTATTTTTTTTTTTTAGAGCACTCTCTATCTAAGGAACACAGAAGAAATTAAAGGAATTCAGTAGAAAATACTAACTACCAGAGGTCTAAAAAAGGTGACAAAGAAAGCAAAAATTAAATAATGAGCAGTCTTTCAGTTGAGAGGAAACTGAGTGGAGATGTAACAGATGACAGGGAAAAACATCCAGAATGAGCATGCAAAGTTAAAGCCTATTCAGCTCATTCTGCAGAAATACTACGTGTTTGTGGTGACCAGAAGGGATCCTTTCTCAAAAGCTATCCTTCACTTTCTATAAATTTATAGTATGTACTCCTCAGTGTCTGGGCACTGAACTTCTAAATAGGATGGAATTTTCTTTGGTCAGTATTCCATTTTGTATCAGTTTCCTGCTTCTGTAGATACACTACACACAGTTAACTTGTTTCACCATGATTCTATCTACTTCAACCACACCAGATGAGTTTAACAATGAAGGAACAAATTTTCTATCACGGGTCAAGAGAAGCCTTTAAATACAGCAGTGCAAAGTCTGCAAACAGAACTGCAAGAAAAAAACTGTAGAGCAGCTACAGTTTTCAGGTAAAAGCAGATACCTCAACTGTTTCTCCAGGTATGCCTTTACCCAAAATGCCCTAGCTGTACATTATCTTCAAAAGCTGGCGACTAACTTCCCACACTTCCACACCTTAATGCCACTTTACATGCCTCCCTTGCTCTTCACCTGGCCATTTTCATTGCTTAGGATTTCACACGCTGTAAAAAGAACATTTGCTCAACACACAGTTAGATTTAAGCTCCTGACTTCTAGCACAAGCTCAGCTTTTGATAGTAATAGCCACATAAAATTTGGACGTGTTATCAGAACCTAAAGTTTATCAAACAAAGCATTTTGCTTTAGTATATTCTAAGAAAGAGAAATTCCATATTCCATCTCTGTTGTAGCACTGTTGCATCAATAGGACTTCTGTGAGTTTAACTGAGATCCCGATATGAATAAAATTAACTCAAATACCCCTTTACAGAACTGAGCACTAAATCCAGAGGCATGCACATATTAAAACTATATCCAATATCTTAAATAAGACCCAACATCACTACATTAATTCATTCTTACCTTTTAGTTACATTCTAGCAGTGATTTTATAAGCAGTACATTCATTTTCATTAAAAAAAGTTGAAAAGTTAACTAATGACAGTTCAGAATGACATTTGCTTTTAAAGCACTACACAGGCTTGCTACTATGCAAACCAAGTTTTAACTGTCATGCTGTCAGAAAAATGATAGTTCCCTAGTCATATCTTATCTTTTTAGGAAAGTAAGAACTACAGAAGACTTTACAATTCAAAATTGTTTCATATATTTCATAAAATCTGCCTTTTGCATGAAAGCCCAGAGAGATGTTATATTTGAAGATGACAATGGAAAAAAAAAAAAAAGGCGCAAAACACCAACCAATGAACAAAGCACACGAAAGAAAAGTGGGAAGCATTTCAAGTTTTATACATGCCTGTGCTTTTATTTCCTTAGCCCTCTCTCAGCTTAATACAATATAAAAGTCCATGAATAAAAACATGACCATACATAAAGCAGTCTTAGAGCTGCACTGGGTCATTAACTGTGATAGTTATATTCCTTAAGAAGGTCTATGTGCTTATTAAGAAAAGTCCCAGCCTGAAAATCACCTTAAGTACAGTGCCTTTTCAATGTCCAACAATTATAGGCATTATCTGCAGTTATATTGCTAAATCTAGCTGACTTTTGAATGCTCCCCTAAATTTGGCACCAAATTTGTTGTAGCATTAAACAAACAAAACAAAAAAAAACCCCAAGAACAACAACCCCCCAAACGAAAAAGCTATGCATACTTTTCTGATCTAATGAAAATCTGGAAGTAAAACAGAACTGTAGCTGATAATTAAGGTAGAATATCTCTCATTAACCAAGGGAGTTAGTGGAGAACATTCTCTATAATGAAAAACTGCTTTAGTTGAAATGGCTTAAGTCTTTTCACTCTCAGGACAGTTTGCAGTGTATACTTGTTTGTTCAGGCTGCTAAGGAAGGGGACTACTGAAGGTACTATTCTTTTATTAGTTGTTTTTCTTTAAGGTGGTTCAATGTTGTTTTTTTCACTCTGTAGCAAAGGTACCTTCAACCTCTGTGTGGCACTCTGTTCATTTTTTATTCCTTAAATGATTTCAGAAGAACTTAGCAAACTATATGAATCTGACTTACTGCCCTTATGAGCAAAGGGGGAAGAAAATAATTGTGAAACATTTAAAGTGGGATTTAATCTCCAACAGTGTTAATGATAATCCACGTATTTTATTAGAAGTTTTACGCTTAATCCACAAATGTTCAGTACAAAAAAAAAAAAAAAGCCCCCCAAAAGTATGATTCAAAAAGAATAATAGTTGTATTTACAGTTACGCCATACAAGAAAACAACCATACTTAAGTCTCAGGTGCACTGCTGTGCATCTCTTTCTGGTAGAACCTCGTTGTTTGTTTTTCCTAAAGATACCTAAGCTGACACAACGAAGTAAACAAATTTCACAGAGGAGTAAAATGTAGCCATTAAAGATGCCGACATTACACCTCTACTGATACTTAATCCTGCTTCTCTGCAACAAACACCAACGAAACACTCGAGTGACACAAGTTCAGCCAACTGCTGGCTCTTGCGCCGCGAGGGGAAGGCGCGGCATTCACTGCCCACGGCACAGGCGAGAGGCTGCGCCTCCTTCCCCGCGCTCACCTCCCGCGGCGATCCTCTTCCCCTCCTTCCTGCCCCTCACCCCGCTGGAAACTTTCTGCCTGCCGCTGACACGGCTTCCGAGCCGCTGGGGCAGCGGGATGCCAGCGCCGCCTCCCAGCCCTCCCCGCCGCACCCCTGCCGGGAGCAGCGCAGCCTCAGGGACCCGGCTGAGGTGCCGGAGCACGAAGCGGTTCTCGCCGAGCAAACCGACGTGCAACCCTACGCAGAGGGCTGCCTCCTGCCTTCCTTCTCCACCCCTCGCCGCTCGGCCAGCAGCGGGAGGAAAACTTTCCAGATGATGCTTGCCCTCTCCCGGCACTCGAGGCGTGCCGGGCCAGTCCGGGCAGGCGTGCGGGGCTGTTACCTGATGTCCCCGCTCGGCTGCAGGGCAGGGCAGAGTCCCCGCGGTCCCCTTCATGCCCGAGGGGCTGCCGAGCCCGCCCGGAGGCACACGCCTTCATCCAGCTGCTTCCCCGAGGGCTGCGCCTCCTTCACTCGCCCCGGCGGGGCGGCGGGGCGGGCGCCGCTCTCGCGGTCTCGCCGGCGCGGCAGGGAGGGAAGGAGGAACGGAGGGAGGGAAGGAGGAACGGAGGGAGGGAAGGAGGAACAGAGTGCGGGAGGGGGGAGGAGGAGCAGGAGAAGAAGCTGAGCAGAGGGCGGGAGGAGAGCTGCGCCCTCCCATTCTCCGCCCCAGCCACCAAGCGGACACAGCGGACGGGGAGCAGCCGCGCCGCCCGCGCCGCTGCCTTGCCATGGGAATTGCAGGGTGTTCCTGCGAGTGCCTCTGCGCCAAGGCTGAGCTCTGTCTGCCTGGCTTTTGGGTCGGGCAGGGCAGGATAGGGCAGGACAGGGCGCAGCCAGAACCTCTGGAGGGCGCCGTTATCCCGCTTGGCGCTCTCGCAGAGGGCGCTTGCGCCCGGTGCTGGGGATGGAGTTTGGGATCGTTGGCGGCGGCCGGTGCGGGAGGTAAAGGGGGAAACTGGCCGTGACGGAGAAGAAAGGTGACGTGGAGATCGGGAAGATGAATGATAAAGACCTTTTTTTTTTTTTTTTAATGACAAATTTTACAAGAAAGGTGTTCAGAAATGCAGAAAGAAGTGAATACCAGTGGGATATCTGAAGAGAGAAGTAGGAAAGGGCTGTCGGGCAGCAAAGAGGAAAATGTTTCCTGTGAGTGGTCAAGAGCAGGGTTTTGGAAAATGAGAAGATAAGGTGTTTGAGTAAGCCAAAAAATTTACTGTACTTGGCAGGAAATACATGTGAAACCGAGATGATGGGTATGGAGAATTTTGTCTGCCTTCTCCCAGAGTTTAGAAAAAGGAGTTATTGAGAAAGTGATTTTAACTTTAAAGAGATTTTATATAGGGTAAATAGGCATAAATTAAAGCATTGGAAAAGTAAGAAATAAGCACTGCAGGAATTGCTGGACAAGAAGGAACTCTGTGATGAAAAGAACAAGCCACAGTTTGAAAGAACTAGTGCATCTGAACAGAACAGACACAGTACTTGGCTGAAATGAGGTAGGGGTATTGGTTCTGTATGGGATAGAAATTACACTGTCCAGAAACTTTTTCTGTAAGAATTGTAAAGTATATGTTGTCTTTTTCTAGCAAATCATGCCATCCCACATGGGGAGTGGAGAGTTGGATTCAAGCTCTCCATACTGAACTAGCCTTTACAGCCAGTGTAGAAAAGTGGGCTCTGAACACCCAGGGCTAGGTGTAAAAGCAATATTTCCTACAGAGTTGATATCATCCTAGTCCTTGGAGAACCGAACTGAGCTTTAACTTTTAGTCGATCCAATTTGAACCATGTATGGTCATGTAGATTCAGAGCTTAAAGTATTTACTCATGGGAAAGGACTAAGTTCATGCTGCTGAATTCAACTGCCCATGAATGTTTAGTGTCCCTCAAGTGGAAGATGACAGAGATATGAGACAGGATACACACTGGCATATATGGAACTGGAGCAGAAATTACCTTATTTGTACTGAATTGTGTCATTGAAATATTTACAAATATTTACTGCATAAATGAGAGGAAAAAATGCTGAACATCAAATTTGTCTCTTCATCCAGATGATTACTTATGTGTCTAATAACCTTTCCTCCATTGACTTCCTGCAAGTTTTAGCATGACACTTTAAAGTGCTTTGTTTTTAAAGTCAGAGTCTCATTCTGGTCTATTCTAATGCCTTGTATTTCAGCAACTGTGGGAGCAGCTGTAGTGAACTGTAGTAAACTTGTGCCTAGCACAAGACTTCTGTTGTATGGGTGATTTACAATAAGCAGAGTATTGTAGGCACAGGGTAGCCGGGGTATAGGTTGGATTGATACAGAAAAGAAAAACAAAACCAAAACAACAAAAAAAAAACAAACACAAAACCAACAAACAAACAACAACAACAACAACAACAACAACAACAACAAAGAAGAAAAGCTAGCTTGCTTTAGTGTAGGACTATGCAATCCATATATTTCCCTTTGTTTTTCTCTGTCTTCCTGCCCTTTATTGTACAAAATCTTTCTTCTTCTTAAAGCTCCTCAATCCTACCACTGTAGTAATGTCATAGACATAGACAAAATAGACATATTTTGTATGTGTAGAAATTTTTATAGAAGTTGTTGCCAGAGACCTGGATGATGATACTTCAGTAGCCATCTCTTGCATAAAAATGGTATGCTAGTCTGGGCTTCCAGATGCTGTGGGAGTATTGCTGAAAATAATGATGGTTAATAGTAAATGTTTAGCTCTTTGTTTGTAGGACTTGGAAGTTCTCTGGGAGTTGCCTTTGGAACTGCTGCTAAGGACTGGTAAAAGTTCTGCATATATGAAAGAAGGTGAAATCAGCATTTTCAAGTGATTTCTGAGCTTTATTGTCCCTGTTTTTTTAGTGGCCATTATAAAGATGTGTAGCTAATCACAAAACCTTTTGTGAAAGGCCTCTCTCAGAGGTGCTGTTTTCTACCAGTTTGTATTGTGTGTAACATATCTCCTTTGCTCCCTTGAATTGTTATGTATCTGAATTTAAGATAGTGTACTGCAAATTATTTTCCTCGATACAAGAGCAAGTTAAATCAGTAGAAAATTCAGTTTCTTAAAAGTATATATTTGCTAAAACACCATAATGTACATAGATTTGCAAATCCAAAATATTATTTTTAAGATTATTGGTACAAGTAAAATTGTGTTTTAAGGATGTTTTAATCACTGGGATAGCATCAGAATTTGATATGTTGATCACCTAGATTCCAAGGTAGTAATAACTTTGCATAAGAATCTATTCCATAACAAATGTAATATTGCATTATTGAAAACAGGTATAAAATCCCTGGAGAAAACACATTTATTTTGAGTGGCTGTGTATTCACTTGTTTTTGAAGACAGATGACTTGTACAATTAAATGAGTGAAATATAAACTTAAAGATGTTTGGTTTTGTAATTAACTGGCTAACATGTGGATGGGTTCAGTCTGTGGCATCTATACCATCATGTTCACCTTATCCTTCCTTACCTGTCCCCATCCCCCATCCACCCCTCATTGGGCATGTTGCTTATGTCTTTTTTTTTTGGATTCCTACTCAGCTGTAAAAGAAACTAAATGACTTTTTCAATAAAGAAACTCAAGGTCAGAGCTGGGAGTAGCTCATATCGACAGCATGGATCCACTTGTACTCAGCTGGCTTATAGCAGCTTACCCATTCTTCTCTAAAAATGCATCCTTTGGATTATGGTATGACTTCTCACTGTGCTGTCATGTACCATGTAGCTGTTAATCTGCCGACGTAGCCCTACCCTTCAGAAATTGTATACTGGAATGTGAAAGAGCTATGTGGTTTCTGGAAAATCTCTCTGGCTCGTGCTATGTGTCCAATACAGTAGCAACCCCCTGCCAAAAAAAATAGAAAAAAACCCAAAAGCAAACCCTAACAACAAAGCCAACAAAACCCCTAGAGTTCCTAATGTTTTCAAGGATTATGCCTGCGTAATCAGCTTCCTTCTGAGAAAAAAATCTTGGGTGGTTTTATGAGGCCATCTCCCTGGACACCATCCAATCTGTGTAAGTTCAAGGCCCAAAAATGCAAGGTGGTCTACCTCAGGACTAAAGGATGCAACAACTGTCCTGCAGCTATATACCATCATCTGCTTTTTCTGTGAGGACTTATATAAAACATAGAGCAAGCCCTTGGCAGCATACTATCCCCTTCAAGAAAGACAGAACTTTATCTGAGTTCCATGGTTAGGTATCAGTAATAGCTCTCCTCTTGAAATCTAAGGGTAGGATGACAGGGTGTTTTTTCACATTCACACCATGTCCATGAAAAGGTCCCAGTTTAGGTAAAGGCTCCAGAGGACTGTAGTCCACAGGCAACCTTTAGTGGCTTTTATAACACTGAGATCCTGAGGCATGTGAAAATTCATCCATGCTCCTCTTCAGTTTCTCTGTTGCCCATTTTGTTTCTCATACAGTATCTGGAATCTATGGTTGCCTCTCAAAGTTGTTTATACTCTTTGTATAGCCTACAAAAAGCTAAGTGCATACTGAGTGTTCTGGAGAATGCTTTTGAAGATTCCTGTCTACTTCTGTTTATTCTACAGGAACTTCGGCAATAATTTGAGGATTCATTTGTTAACTGAGTGTCGTGGTTTTGCCCACCAGCCCATCCCTGGGGCTGAGGATGGTTTTGTCCAGGTAATTTCCAGACAAAAAGGCCAATCAAAAGTCCAGTGACGCCTTTGCTAATTACATCTTCAAGAAAACGAAGAGAAGGTTGTTGGCATAGTTAAAAATTAAGAGCAGCAGTCATGTAGGGGAGAGGAGTAGTGGGCCCGAGCAGGGCCAGACTCCCTCCTCCCCCGGCTTGGGCCAGGGTGGGGGGAGCATGTGCAGCACTGAAGTCCTCCCTTCTCTCTTGTAAGAGAGTGAAGAAAAAAAAGTTTAAAAGACGAACTGCTTAGACAGAAACCGCTGTGGAAGAATTCCAACCGAAAGATGACGGAGCTTCCAAAGTCGAAGCTGGCAGCTGAAGCTGCAGCAAGAAAAGTAAATTGCGAAAGGGGGGGACTTGTTTCCCCCCTGCCTTTTCGTTCTCTCTCTTCAGCAGGGAAAAGACTGAAAAGTAATCCCTGCTACTTGTAAAAGTTTGTTGGAGTAAGGAGACCCCCCATGCGGCTGATAGAGGAGTTTGTGGATTGTACCAAAGAGAACCGAGACTTCATGAGAAGGACTGAAGTGAGGCAGAGTCCTGGTGGAGATTTGTGACCCTGAGGGAAACCTGTGCTGGAGCAGTGACGACTCAGGTGGGATATTGGGATCCGTGTGTGTGTGGATCCATGCTGCTGTTGAAGATTTTGTGACCCTGAGAAATCTCATGCTGGAGCGAGACGGCCCGTGTGAGATGTTGGGATCCATGTGTGTGTGGATCCGTGCTAGACCCATGCCGAGAAGTCTATCAAGGACTATTCTCCCATGGGGAGGGACCTCCATAGGGAAACAGGGGTGAACTCTTAAGCCATTATCCCCTGTACCCTGTGGAAGAAGATCCATAGTAAGCAAGTGTCCCCTTGCGAGCCTATGGAAGGAAGACCCTTCGGGACCTGGGTAACCCCCAGCCTTCGGTCTTAGCCCAGGAGGGGGGTAAGCCCAGCCCTGGAAGCCAACACAGAGCGAAAGAGAGGAAAAGTTCCAGCTGCAACGAGAATACTGCTGCTACTGAAGATCTATTACTAGAGAGAGAGAGAGAGAGAGAGAGAGAGCTGGAACTCCGAAAATAGAGAATAAGACTACTTCTTCTCCTTGGACTAGTATAAAAAAGGGAAGAAGTATTTCTGTGTATATATAGCACTTCAGCTTGAATAGAAATTGTTGTAGATATAGTTCTTTAATTTTTAATTTATTAGTAGTTTTTGTTTTACTAGTAATAAATGGTTTATACTATTTTTTTCCAAATCCTGTCTCTCTTTTGTCTGCAAAAACCTTCTCTCAACTAGTAGTAATTGTGTGGGGGGTGGAAAGCAAATTGACCCCAAGCAAAACCACGACACTGAGATTTGCAGCTTTTTCTGGCACCTTCTCCACTGAGGGTCCCCAGTGTGTAGGCATTGGCTCAGTCCAAGGCTCCTTTCAGTGCAAACCTACTAGGTCTAACCAAGAGAAAACCCAGCCAGGATGTTCTCCTTGGTGTTTGTTCCTCACAGACATATTCTTTACATGCCTTCCTTGTCTCCTTTTTTCCCTTCGTCCTTCTAAAACTTTTTTCCTCCTGTATTTGAATGTACACTTTCAAGGATTTCTTCCTTCAATGCTATTTTGCTGTACTTAATGTAGTCTACACATTTTGCTTGTCTTGTTTTACCCTTTAGGTCTGACCAGTATGAATGCACTGTTAGCAGAGTGAACATGGTTCTCATTTCTAGCAGTTCTGTACCAATTTATATTGTGTTATTTTCTTCTCAATTGTTATTTTAGCTTTTTTTTTTCCCTCTTTCTGTGGAGAAATGGATAAACTAATTAGATATTAAATGCCATGTTGCAGTTCTACATAAGGGTTTTTTCATTAGAAATAACATTTAATTATGACACATTTTATCACAAGATGCATCTTGTAGGTCAGACATTGTAAGTTAAAATCTTTAACATTTTAAAAATTTTTTAGTTAATTTTTTTTTAATTCTACCTGCCTAAACAAAATCAGTCAGTGATACAATGTAGTCGAAAAAGTATTTTGGTAGTGTCATGATAAGGGTGGTCATAAGCATGGAAGGGTTATTGTGAAGCAATTGCAGTAGGGTGGCAATTGCTTGAAAAAGTAATTGTCTCACAATCATGTATGACTAAGACTTGTATTTTTTTTTTAATGGAATTATTACGTGAACTTACTAGAGTCTTTATTTCTGTAGTCATACAAAGAAGATGGATCTATGTTATAAGTATTCAAGCAGTACCTGAAAACAAGTCCTTTAATATCTATCTGAAAGCAGGTTTTAGAGCATAGTTAAGTAGGGTTTTTTGTTTTCCTATGGGTTTGGTTTTATTTTTTTTATCTAAATTACGCTACGTCTCTTGCCAGATTGCTATCAGTATGTATGTGGCATAACAATTTTATTTTCAAGTCTTTACTGTCAGCCTAATAATGTCCTTCCATGACACTATATAAGGAAATGTGAATTCCTTGGAGGCTTTATAATAGTAATCAGTACTTTTGAAATTTCTTTTGTGCCATTATTCAGACTTTAGTAAGAACGTCATAAAGCCCTGAAGAGGAATCACTTTGTTGACTCACTAATGCCTATGTCATCTAGATGAATGCATGCCCACTGTATGTCTTTTAAATGTACCAAGTAATGGTAATAACAAATCTAGTGCTTCAGCTATGTTACTACATTGAAATGTTATTTTACATAACTCCTTTTCTGTGCAGTAGTTTTGCTGGAATTACCTCAGCTATCATGTGTTTTATCTGCCACAAAATTTTAAGTTTATATTATTAATTTTAGTTTATATTAATATGTGCATCTTTGTTTCACTTTTTACTTTTAAAAATATAAACAACACAGGTCCCAATAAGGAGCACAAGGAAAGTAAATAATAATAAATAAACAAAATACTGTTCATTGCAACAATCAAAATAGAGACAAATTAATACATAGTAGTAGTAGCATAACCAGGGCGTCAATTCTATCCTATTTGTAGACTGTTAGGAATATGTACAATTCACTTCAGCAGTTGGACTGAGTATACTCAATTATATACGAGTTAAATATTTACATCATGGACAATTACTTTATGTACAGTAATCCACAGAAAAGTGCCTTGATAGTTTGTCCTAAAGATAAAACTATTTAGAATAGTTCATGAGAATCATGTGTAGGGATAGTCAAGTCTTATCACACAACCTCACATGTGGAATCTTTGTGCCATCTTCGCTGTGCCATTGCTTCTGTCCTGATTAAAAGAAGAAAAATTTGGACTGTTATGAAATGCCCAAACTGCCTGTACCTAATTAAAGAAACTTTCACCTTTCAATCTCAAGGCTACACTGATACTTGAAGTTATATTCTTCTATGAGAGGTGAGTGACACAGTACACCCCAAATTGTCCCTTATCTGCTCCTAGAAGAATTTCTATTGTATGTTCTTACAGAAGTTCAGAAAGATTCTGAAGTTAGATTCCAATGTGGCAGTTCACTTACAAGTTGCAAAAAAAATACAGGAGCTTCAGAGAGCCCTCGTTCTTGCACTTCTGCTGTTCTGAAACACAATAAAGAGACAGCTATACTTTCCTGCTGAAAACGACAGAATTATAACAAATGGCAGCCAGAATAAAATAGCTGCTTTAGAGTTGCAGATACCTTTGCAAAACTGAAGCACAGTTCCAATAAAATACAAAAATTTTCAGTAACAGTAATACAGATGAAATAGTCATGAGGAAAACCACTATTAAACCATATAATTCTTTACCATGTTTTCTCTGTTTAAAAAAAAAAAGTATATCAGCCTTTATTTTAGTATTAAACATACATTTTTTCTCAGATAAAATAAAGTTATGGCACTGAGAAGAACAATCAAATAGATTTTGCTTCTGTGTAACTAGTGCATGATATAAAATTTCTTTGCAAAATATAAATTCGTTCAGGATAAATATAAAAAAGATGAGAGTTGATTATATTGACATACCGTAGAAAAAATATTTTAAAATTTCCTGTTTCCCAATCCTGGTTAAACTTTTCAACCTTCAGTGTTATTAAAGCCATAAATGTAGTTTCTGATTAACTTGTTATTTCTAGGATCTGTATTTCCACTGCTGAGTTCGTGAGCACATTGGTTTCGTTCTTTAGAACTGGTGAACAGTGAAGGAAAGAAAGGTTAGATATTCTTCCATGGTAAGTGTTTCTTAGCTTTCTGCTTATCCTCTGCGTTGTTTTGGATTCCATTATGGGAATCCTATCTTTGTTTATACTTTGTGTACGCTGTATGGATCCTAAAACAAGCTCCTGTAGCTCATACTGAGAATGAGAGTCTCCACTACCTATGAGGATTAACTGAAATCCGATGCATTCTAGTGTGAGGGAAGTATGTGTATTTCTAAATCCATATGCTTAAAATTACCTTCATAGAGTAATTACTTCATTAATTATTTTTAATGATGTAATTAGATTAATTAATTTCTACTTCATAGAGTAGTTTTGAACTAAAAGGAGCTCTGGAGGTCATCTTTGTCCATTCTCTGCTCAAAGCATGTCTAATTAGGTCAGGTTGCTTTGGGCCATGTAAAGCTGAGCCTTGAACAACTCCGAGTTTCTGGACAACCTCTCTGGGCAACCTGTTCAAAAATTGGATAATGCTCAAGGTAATTTTTTCCCCCTAATATCTGCTCAGAATTTTCTGTGTTCCAATCTGTGTCTATTTCCTTTCCTCCCACCCCATTTCATCTCCAAGAAGACTCTGTCTCCATTTTTACTCTATCTACGGATCAATGCAATTTTATATTTTGCATAAAGACATTAGTGGATATATTCCTAAGTGATGAGGGAGGCAGAAGTCCATTTATTCCTATAAGATACTGGGGAAAACAGAACCATCACTTTTCCTCTGTGTCCTTAATAGAGAGAACTTGTGTTTCTCTGGGCAGAACTTGCATGTGGGTCCTTTGGGCTGCTTGATCTGTTTCACTTCAGGCGAGGTGGGATCTTGGCACTGAGCTGTGAAAGCCAAATTGTTCTGAGTACATGTAAGTTCAGAACTGTTGGTGACTAGAGAGCTTTGTGTCAAATCAAGAAACCCATAAGATTAGGTGCACCAGAGAGATTTCTTTAACCACAGATTGGTTTTATACCCATGCAAAAGTTGTTCTGAGTCAAGTCAATTGGCCATCTGTCGGGTCCAGAGCTCTTTGATATGCCCTAAGGCTATATTACCTGGCACCCAGCAGTGTGCAACTTCCCATATGGATTTCTTGGACAATGTAAGACAACTCAAATGATGTTAGGCACTTGTATGTGGATATATGCTTATCCCCACTGTTTGGTTTCTTGTTCCTTTTCTGAGGATGGGATTCAGTTTGAGATTAAGAAACCTTCATGCAACTGCCTATCTAACTGTAAACAAAAGATTTACCCTTCCATTATCATCATTGGGGATTTGTGACTTGATTCATCTGCTTACACAACTAAGTGAGCAAGGCATGCTCTAGCATATCCAAGACAGCTATGGGATCAAACAGATGTGAGATGGGATTTGTAGGAGACCACTGCCCTTCTGGGGCAGCAGCTGGAAGCCAGTTAAAACACCCTATAGAATCTGAAATTGCAGTAAACATTTCCTGGCTAGCTGCAAACTTGTTATAGGCTTATCTCTTTCTTCACTTCAGGATATATGTGGAAACTTTCACTATGTGGTAGTATGTCACCCTGCTGTCACTGTTCAATTATCACTTAATTGAAAATTGGCTTGATTATGAATTGCATGCTTATTAAAATCAATTTAAACATAAATTGCAGTTCAATAATATACTTTGATGTCATTCAATGTTATTAGCAAAGATGCTATGCTTTTTTCCATACTTCATTGATGCTTATTTCAAACCAATGAATAAACATTTTATTAAATATTTTATAAAAATGCAACGAAAAGTACAAGTTCTTCCTTCCATACAGTTCTTGTGGTACATGAAATGTACTTTGCAGATTTTTCCCCTAGTTTTGTTAGGTGCAGTTGCTTTCAGTCATCTTTCTTTGAAGTTACAAATATGTATGTATAATATATCTACTTCATATATAGCTATACACTTCTCTTTCACAGTGTATACAAAAATAAATCGTCTCAATAACAATAAATCATCTCATTAAGTAATTTGAGGGGTACATAATGAGCAACTTTGGGATATAGACTTCATTGTATTTATGAGTTGAAGTCTTCATAACTATCCTTGAAAGTATTTTTTGACTAGTGGGATTAATTATATATCACACAGATGCCTGTCATGCAGTCTGTTTACACTGTAGGGAACTGAAATAGGATAGTTAATTTTCTTTTATTCTGTTAAAATGCCAAGGTTTAATTAAACTGCTTCAGCTTAAGGGTTGCACAGCTACTTTCAGCTGTCATGAAGCGTACTAGAAATTGATTTGTCATTGCCTACATGCCCAAGAAGGCATTCAACAGGCTTTGTAATTTCATTCAAAATTGTTTTTATTAATCATAGTTGCTCTCCAATTTCTAAAATTTGTGGGAGAAACAGTGTATTAAAATAATTTTCATCCATATGCTCAGGGAGTAAAAACAATACAGATGCCAAGTATCTGAAATTTACATTCAGTTTTGAGTTAACATCTGGGTTTTGCTTTTTATATAAGATTTTTATAACACTGAAATTTCATGCGTTTTTGAATGTTTTACATAATTCAGTCATACAATAGCAATTAGATGGCATCATGAATTAGCAAGACAATTGCAAAGCAATAAAGCCATAATTTTACAATTGTAAAAAATAAAACATAGTAACAGACAACTTAAACTAGCCACTTGCTTGCAGCAATATATACTTATATATATTGTATAATAACCATGATATAGAGGATTTTCAAAAATGTTGGCAAAAGCGACATTAGGCTTGCTCACTGGCTCACTTCAAGCACTCCACATCCGACCTTTGCTGATATGAGAAAAACAGCAACCATGAAAAACCACAAGAGGAGGCAGCCACTATTGAATCTACATTTCCATTATGAAAAGCACAAAACCAAAAGCTGGATATAAAAGAAGGCCCTTAGTGCTGCCTTTAAACACTTGGGGAAAACTGGTGTTCACAGCATCCTTTTTCCTCTAGCACTCTCTGAGTTTCCAGTGAAAGCTCTATCTGAAGTCTGTACACAGCCTGCTTCCAGCATGTACCAAACTGCCTACAGTTTGGCAGTATTAGGTATCAGCTTCTGCATTAATGAACATGTAAGGTTTCACGTGAAATGTAATAATTTGCATGAGAAAAATTGCATAATAAGAGACAAATAAAACTTGAACTGTCTGCATGGGGCTCACTCCTTAGGTTGGAAACCTGTATTAGGCTCATTATTGGGATTTCATTTTTGATCCAACCTTCCAGTTTCCCATTCCTCAAGGATAGTGAAACAATTTTTAGCTTCTGTGGCTGTAATTAACACGGCGTTATTTGGAAAGTTCTGTATCTCAGATTCCAGGAAAGCATAACAATTCTGATGTTTTTAATCAAGGAACTGATGGCTCTTGATCCTAACCTGTATTTTAATTATGGATGAGGTGTTTTCTTTAGTGGTAGAGTGAAGATCAAATACCTAATTTAAATCAGAGAGAAGCTGAAGCCGTTTCCCATCCAGTTCCCTTCAGCTCAGTTAGAGGCACCTAATTCTTTTTGAAAGGCTGGGCTTGAATTCTCTTCTATACTTTTAGTTTGTGATGCCTACCTTAGTTTGTCTTTTGCTTATCATGCAAGCAGACCCTTCTTCTTGGCCCTTCCCTATGTGAGAATATAGCAACAATTTATTAATTGAGCTTTTATGCACCTCTCATCAGGGGATTTATGTGAGGTAAGAGTGCATAACTGAAAGCAATACAAACAACTGCAAATATAGTAAAAATTATATTTGACGGTCTTATCAAAATATTGTGACAGGACAAGTTAATTTTAGCGAACTGAATGTAGAGTTCTAGGATATAGTTGATGATATTAACTACGAAAGGAAAGTAAGCCAAATCTTAGGCACTATAGTAATAGATAATTTTATTATATTTTAATAAGGTAAAAGGAAGTAATATATATTCCTTCTGTGGCCTCCAGCAATGTTTTACATAGACATTGATATATTTAAAACAATTACAATTGCATAGAAATTTTTGTATGACATTTTTATGTGTAGAACCAAATGGAATGAGCAGTTCTAAATATCAAATATTACTTTGAGGGGAGGAGCAGGAGGCAGATCATCATGTGGTGTGAACTGGCATGGATCCTTTCCTCTTATTGAAGGTGATACTGATAAGGATGTGGGCTACAGGCTTCAGACATAGAGAGTTAAAACAGAGAGGAAAAAGTTTCTTTTTTTATATGCCTGTCAAGCACTTCAGTGATACTTCATTTAAAATAAAAACCTTCAGCTGACATAACACACCTTAAGGTGTCCAAGTAAAATTCTTATCATTGTTGCATGGTTTCTGGAACAGTAGAGAACCTTGTATTTTAATTTGCTAAGGTTTGTCTACCACACTTGGTTTATTTTAAAAGCACACACTGTGAAGCTGAAAATACTTTTTTGGGAAATTACCTTGACTTTTTCCTCTTGCTTCAACTGTCATCTGTCTCAGATCCACTAAGTGACATTATTCATACTCATTCATGCAGGGATGCGCTTAATAGGCTCACAGGAAAAGCGATCATTAGTTGATTGACTGTAACTTGATTGCTTGTGGATAAGGCTCACAGGTTTATTTCTTCATTTCAGCAAAGAGTAGGAGCTGCTGCACCTCAGTCTGCATAGTTATGAATACGGGTTTTATTGGCATGGGTAAACATTAATACAATAATAAAATGGCCAGTGCAAAACACTGAGCTCATGATGTCTTCAATTACACATGGTGGGGAAAGATGGCTGCAGGTAAAATTAGAGTAAACTAAGAAGATATATTCACACCCTAACAGAAGATATAAAGGTATGGAAATTGTAAGGTAAAACACAGCTGCTACTCCCTGGATGGAATGTGGTTGGCATGCTCAATGATGAGTCCCTGTACACCTAATCTGCAATCATAAGCACTTGCTAAGGGGGATGGAACAGAGGGTGGAGTGGAGACTGTGGCCAGGCTCTGTGGAAATCCTTGCAGGAAGGGGAACTCAATGATACTTTGCAGCTGATAACTCATATAGCACCTGTCAACCAAGGAAAAAAGGAGAAGATGTCTTGCTATCGAGCCAGCAATTGTGATGAAATTGCTCTCCTCAGATGAACTTAGTTCATTATAGCCTAATTGTAATATTAACTCACACCTCCATCCCAAAGTTAATCACCTCCAAGGTACAACCACCCCTCACTGCACACATGCTCTGTATTTTTTTGAGCGAAAATATCTTTAAGAGCAAAGCAAGAGAATTTTACACTAAGCAGAGGCAAAGGTATGTATGACTGCAGTCACTCAAGCTCCACCATAAAGAAATAGTATAAAAGTAAGAGTGAATGAAGAGAAGTAAGGGAAGACTCCATTGTAACTGCTGGGATCAGTTGATGGGCTGATCCTGTCTTCCTTCCCACAGGGACACCTATTGTGTAAGAGCCATTCTCTGTGCATGCGGAATACTTTTATTGGAGTTTAGAGTTTGTCTGTGCATTGCTTTGAGTGCATATTTTTATGTCAGATATCATCACTGGCAATCCTCAAACCTTAACCTGTCACAATTTTATATTAATAAAGAGTGTTATTCCATAAACTGTTAGTTTGAGCCCTTCATGGGTGCTGGCAGCTGCTGGCAGCAGTTAACACTCTTGAATAAAGTGGAAGACCTGCTGAGGGGTCAAAAAAGTGGGAAGACCCATTGAGGGGATCTCCCTTATGCTGTTGGTGTGTGTCCCTGAATAAGTCAGTTGAACTACCCTCCAGTGTGGCAAACTGCTCAGTGAAGGGTCCCCCAATGGAATGCTGACAGACTGGTCAGGCAAGAGGGTCTCGGCTTTCCTGGGGCACTGACAGACAAATAAATATTCTAAAAGAGTGGAAAAGGTCCTTTTATTTTGCTTTATGATCAATATTTTAAGAGCAAAATCAAATGGAAGATGTAAATGTTTTTGTAAGAAGAGTCTGTCCAAAGTGTCTGATTTGGTTAAGAAGTAATACATACAAGTTGTACCTTCAGGTGTTCACAAGATAAAAAATATCAATAACATATGAAAAATAAAACAGCTAGATCTAGCAATAATTTTGGGGAGGTTGTTTTCTGAAGATATATTAGACAACTTATTAATGGGATTTATTAATATTTTAGAACTTTTTTTTTCAGAATTCCTTGGGAAATTTCTAATCTTTGGGAGAGGAAGGCAGGCCTCCAAAATGCTTATTTTCAAAAAATGTTTGAAAAAAACCCTTGTGAAAAACCTTCATCCAATTATAAATGATTCTAGAATGAGTGGGTAGAGGGACACCACTTCTTCTTAGTGTTGTGGCAAACAAAGACACCTTCTGTTTTCACTGGTAGCAGCCCTGTGTCTCACACACACAAGTATTCTTAATCTGTCTGTCTGCCTCTCCTTGTGCCTGTATGTTCATGACACTTCCATGCATTCCAGGATTGGTAAGTATATTTGTAAAGAAGAGCAAATAGATTTAATTTTGCATAATAGATGTTGGCAGCTATGTATTCCCTCTGTCATTTCTTTATGAATCAGTCCTGGAAGTCTCCACGTGCATATTTTGTTAATCTTTAAATTTCAATGTAAATTTATTATTTCTTCCTGCTTTGCATAGATCTTTTCACAAGTTAAAAGGCTGGTTTTATCAGGTTGCTGATAGAATAATGGAAATTGAAATTAATTTGAGTTGAGAAGAAAGATAATATTTATGTTTCCCTTATGATTCAGAAGAAATAAAACAACAATAAAAGGGTTGAAAGCAGCATACAAGTGAGTCTGTAGATGTGTGTAATGTAGCCAGGAATTTCAGGGCAAGTAGCAAGCAGACAATTCAGAAGTGTATTTTTAACAGTTTTTTACGGTGTTGTTAGTTTGAAATTTTGCTTTGAGCACAAGTGGAATCCAACAAAACAGCACATTTTTCTTAAACTGGCGGAACTGGTTGCTGCTTTGTGAATTAATCCCTCTCTCTGTTGACAAGAGAGAGAGCCTGGACTATACAGTGGTCTTTAATATGGCTAGATGAGTTTTGTGACCTGCCCCAAAAAGGAGGAGGGGAGTAACCCAGATTCCTATTAATAAATTCCTTGGGTTGTATTAGAGTGAAGTGACACTGAATAATAGGTTTTTGAAAACATATATATTTAGGGTTTATTTTAGAACAGTTTTGTTTCAAAGGTAAACGGGCATGTTTCCATTTTTTGGTGTTACCATCTATATCTATCATCTCTAGCAATTTGGTATAAAGATGACCTTTGGGGAAAATGCGTAAGGGAGAGAAAGGAAAAGACAGGATAAGGGCAAGGGAGAGTAAGGAAATGAAAAATAAGAGTGGAAAAATATATATACTCACCACCCACGATGTCCAGCAATGAAACTTGGTAGTTGCACCTTCTATGTCTGTCAGTTGAAATGATGGTCTTGATCCATTGGGGGTGGGGGAGGGAAGCTCACACACTCAAAGAAGTTATGAGTTATTATATCCATGGATAGTCTCCCAGGCCATGCCATGAGTCTCCAATGCCTCCTGGGCCTGCGCAGAATTCCTGTGAGGGTGAGGGGCATAGTAAAAGGGTTTTTCCGCCTGTCAGGATTGGTAGGGGATGGGCTTTGATAGGCCAACTGCTGCCTCTTCACAGCCTGCAAAAGTCCCCTGTCGATCCTAGAATGCATAAATCATTAACCATTTCAGTCTCTGACAGATGAGTAAATGGGGATAAAACAAGGAATCCTAAGCAAGGTGTCAAGTTTTTTTCAGAAAGTGTTTCCACTGACAATATTTGAAAAAGCAAGACCTTTCTGTGCTGCATGAAGTTTGCATGCATGTTAGCATATGGCTCCATAACATGTCCATGACATAGCCTCACTACATTTACTTGCAAAGGTGCTGCCAGTGAAACACTGATGATACAAGGACTACATAGGTGTCATAAAAATGTAAACCAAATTACAATATTTTGTGATGTTTTGTCATACTTGTTCCCACCAAGACAAAGTCTGTGGGGAATAGGATTGCTAGCATTATCATGTTAGTGGTACAAACAGTACTGCAGCATTACTAGCTCTAGGGACATACTGCAACCCTACTAGTTTTATCTTCCCATGAGTGAACAGGAGACCTCTTGGGCAGACTTTTTCTGCCTATGCTTTGTCAGGTAGTTTGGGCATTCTCAATAATGGTTGAAGAGAACAGGGAGAGTACTCTGTTTCAGCTTGATACAGCTATCCTGAAGGAGGTATATTATGAGGATTATGCTGACAGATGCTGCATCCCATTAATTGTAACAATCTAATTAAATCATACAGTAAAAGCAGACTCACAGTCAAGTGGTCACATAGCAACTCTCTCATTTGTATAGTCTCTCTTTGGAGTTGGCTCCAACTCAATTATGAGAATTATGGAGTGTTGGTGTGCAGTGCAGTTGCCTCCTGTTTTCCCAGACCACATTGTCTTTCTCTTAGTGTTAGTTTCAGTCAGGTGGTATCACTAATGTGTCTCACCAAAGGTCATCACAGAAGCATGCTGCCACTGCTGTTATAAAACTAGACTAATTTTAAGATGAACTTTAATTTATTATGAAAAGTAGTAGTTGACTGATTACTGAGATTCAGGACCTCAGGGAACCCTTTTTATGCACAGCTCTTGTTTTCTAAGTTTATTAATGGAACATTGAAGACTTTTCTGCATCACAGTGCCTTCAGAGGTGTTAAAATGGTGCTGATCACTGGTGATGATTTAATTCCATTTCAATTTTTCTCTGATTAATGTATGTGTAATAATTATCTATGGCAAAGATCTCCATGTAACAGACTTTTTTTGCTTCCCTAGACTTAATGAAAATCATGTGCATGGTATGTTTTGCTGATATCTTGTCCTTTATAATTTGGAATTTATACAGGTAATGGTGCATAATAGAGCAGAACAGACTGACGTATGGATCACAAAATTGTAATGGCCTGTTCCCTGGAGAATATAGAAGTCATCTGCTCTTCTGATTTATATATCAAATAATTGAGAAAATAGATTGTTCTATATTGAGAAATTAGTATGTAGTGAATGGAAAATATGAGATTAGTGGGTCATGGAAATTGAATACATTGTTTTGACGCCGAGTAGCATGTCTTCATGCTTTTGTTGCACTCTTCAGCCTCTGACCTGTAAAACTTGTGCTTTCAATCTTTGTTTTCACAGTGGAAGGGCCAGTTAGGAGAACAAATTCAGAAATGATAAGGTGGTTTTGACGATTTTCATTAAATGTAAGTAGGATTAATAGAACCTCATATTACTTGGAAAAGGGTATAGTAGGTAATTCTGATGCACAGATCTTCCTAGTTTTTAAGATTTTTCTGAATATATATGGGGTAACTGAGTACAAAGATCACAGATTGCAGCCATAAGACAGGGAGCTTGCTATCTGGCAGAGTTGTGTGTAGCCTCTGCTTCCCAAATGACAGGCGCAATGATTAGGCAAAAGGAACAGGATGAATCTTATAGGAAAGAAAGCACTGTAAGTTATGTAAAGAGCAACTGATTAATGTAAACATATTTTAAATAAATGATTCATTAATGAGCATGAGTAATACACGAATTAAGTAATATTTTTCAGCTGCGAACCCTATGGTCTCACATTTTAAAACTGTATAATTACAGTGATTATTCATGCAAATCAGATAATGACACAAGTAGCCACTTAGATGCACAACTGGCCATTTGCATATAAATTTGCATGCAATCACATTATAGACTTACTAAGTGCAGAACTTTGATTAATTTTGTGGGCATTGTCATTCTTTGAATGAGGTAGATCCTCAGAGAAAACTGATATATGAACCATACAGTTTAATAAGGTGCCTAGGCATCTGAAAACAAATTTAGAGTTTTACAGGCAACCCTCAATGGTAACATTTTCTGATCTCTGCAATGGTTAATTTTGCAGACTTCATGTTTTTGAGTTTCTTTAACATTGCTTTTAAACTGTGTAATTAGCATTCAGATTGAGCCATATGAAGAGGACACTGAGGGGAGACCTTATTGCAGTCTACAACTTCCTCATGAGGGAAAGAGGAGGGCCAGGCACTGATCTCTTCTCTGTGATGACCAGTGACGGGACCCAAGGGAATGGCCTCAAGCTGTGTCAGGGAGGTTTAGACTAGAGTGGTTGGTTACTGGAGGAGGCTCCCCAGTGAAGTGGTTGCAGCACCAAGAGTGACAGAGTTCAAGAAACGTCTGGACAATATTCTCAGACACATAGTGTGAATCTTGGGAACAGTCCTCTGCAGGACCAGGAGTTGGACTCGGTGATCCTTGTGGGTGCCTTCCAACTCAGCATATACTGTGATTCTGTAATGTAAACATTAATTTTTATATCTAAACAGATTTTTAAGGTAAGATCACTGTCCTTGTGATTTTGAAATCTAATGTTCTTCAGGCTACTGTGACCAGACTGGGTAAATATTAATTCATTTTCAAAAAGGGTGACCTTCTCATAAAAAATTTGAAGCCTGTCCGATTTTCACAAGGTGACTTGGTGATTTAAAATCATAGTCCCAGAGACTGCCACTGGAGTTAAGAATCTTCAATCACTTGCGCGGATCTGCATATACTATCCAAACCTCTGTTCCAAAATGTCTAAGGAGTATATTTTAATAGTTGTATAATTACCTAAAATATTTCTGTGTGGTAAATAATAATTTATTTTATTTTATTATTTGATGTATAAGTTGCTTATGGCTACCTCTGTCTCTATCTGAATGTCTTTGCAAATCTGACCGAATCACTTCTGAGAAAATTGTGGTTTAATATTCAAATTAACTTGGGTACTTTACAATGTTGACTCAATATATTAACTCTCCAGATTTTAGTGTTTTTCATCAATCATCCATCAAAAAAATAAATAACAAATTAGTTTGAAATCTTGATCTTTAATCCTCACAGTAACCATCAAGACCTTTGGGGAAAGTCTGGAGAACCAAGAACTGAGTTTCTAATTGATTTTTCTTTAATCCATAAGTATTCCCCATTGTCTTTGATTACAAAGTATTATTGTGGAATGTAAAGTGTTATTGAAGAAGAGCACTCCCTAGGTTCTCAAAGACACCTGCAACTCCCATAAATAATAATCTGTAGGTTAATCAAGTGCCACTTTCTCTTTTTAAGTACTTTTATGACAGATTTGATTCTCTTTCATGCTTGTAATAAAATTTTTTAGTCTACAGTAAAGTGAAAATCTGTGAGACTTCTACAGGTGCCTGCAGCTATTAGTTTTAGTGTCATGTCAGTTTAGATATCTGTGCCTCTGTTAACAATTAGAAGAGGCTACTGGATCAATAGTCTTTCAGGGTTCACAGCTGTGATATATAATGTCTGAAGCTCAGTGAACCCTAAACCCTCTTTGCCAGCTGTTGCTCTTAAAAAGCCTTCAAAAAGAACATCACATTTAAAATCTGAACAGGCAGCTTTGTTACCTTTTAATGGTAGAAAAAGACTGAGAAGAATATAACAAATTGTCTCTGTGAACTTTTTTCTTTAAGTATGTCCCTGGTGAATGTCTCATCTTTTCACAAAGAAAAGCACTCACATCCCTTTGTTTTAGTCCATGAAATATTCAGACAGACCATATAGTTTGGTTTTCTTTCAGACTTGTGATTGCCTTTGAAAGGAGGCTCAATATTTGTAAATATCACTGAGTCACAGTACAGCTGAGGTTGCAAGGGACCTCTGGAGATCATCTAGTCCAACAGGGGTCATCTAGATCAGGTTGCTCAGGGCCATCTCCATTTAGGTTTTAAGTATCTCCAAGGATGAAGACTCCAAAACCTTTCTGGGTAACCTGTGCCAGTACTTGGCCACATTTATAATAAAAAAGCTTTTCCATAAGTTTGAGTGGAATTAATTTGTGCCCATTGCCTCTTGTCCTGTCGCTGTGCACCACTGAGAAGAATCTGACTCTGTCTTTTTTACTATCCCCCCCATCAAGTCCATATAAATGTGGACAAGACAAGATTCTTAATGAATACCCTCTTCTAGAATCTAAACATCTTTTTTCAGTCAGTTAGATGCTTCAGTTTCTTAAATCCCTGCAATTGTCTTCATGGTCCTTCATTGGACTCACTCTAGTCTGGCCTTATCTTTTTTGTACTGGAGACCCCAGAGGTGGACACAGCAACCCAGAGGTGGCCTCACCAGTGCTCAGCTTGGCAACATTCTCCGTAATGGTAGCCAGGATGCCCCTTGTTTTCTCTGATGAAAAGATGCACCAATGGCCCATTTCTCCTGCCTGTTGAGGTCCCTCTGAATAGCAGCACAACCATCCGGTATATCAACATTTCCTCCCAGTTTTGTATCTGAGCATGCACTCTGTCCTGCTGTCCAGTTCATTAATGAAGCTGTTAAACAACATTGACTCAGCACTGACCCTCAAGGTATTCTGTTAGTGGCTGGCATCCAGATGGATGAATAGATACAGTTTTGGAATTAAACACTGTTGTTAGCAATGACTTTTAAGCTTATAATAATTCATATTATCCCCATATGCAGTACAGGAAGAAAATACCTGAAGCTTTTAAAGGAGACATAGAAGGTTATTTTACTTCTTATAGATATCAGTCCTTAACAGAAAACAAATGAGAATCACCTCACTGCCACCGTCCAACCGTGCTTGGCCCCGGCAGATGAACCTCAGGATTAAAGGGTGGGCTCAGTTCCGCGCACACTGTGTCTCACCTAAAAAATCCAATGCGCAGGCTGGAAGGTGGAAAGACCTTCCCCAGTTCTTCGTTCGCGAAGAGACTGGCCATTATTTCATATAAGGGTAAAATACATGTATAATAAAGAAGATCTCTTCTGTAATAAGCTCATCAGAACAGGACTCTAAATATGTTTGAGATCATACAAGACCTTGGATATTTTAATGGCAAAAAAGAAACTAAAAATGTGGGCAGTAATTAACACTAAACATCCACGTTAAAGTGAGGAAAATCTTGAAAGCTCCATAGTGATCTCCTCCAAGCCATTTCCCTGTGCTCCATTTACATATGTACACGCAACCTACATTCAGTATGTAAACTACACTTACATATATCTTTTTGCTCAGTTCCAATGACTTATGAAACCTATTTTTCCCTTCCTATGTATAGGGAACTCATACATTCCTGAAGTGTTCCAATAGTTCCTGAATTTATTTAAATGGCAAGGTTTTATTTAAAGGTATCCATTGTATAATAAAAGCTAATTTGCATTAATATAATGAGGTATTTAGTCTGAATTATTCTAGTGAGAGTAGCTATGAAAATTGTTTTGAAGGATTTATTTTCTACTTACAAGTTCCTTTCAAATGAGGATTACATACTCAGAGGAGAACAAGTAATTGATAAAAATAACTTTTTGCCTTTCAATAATATTTTCACTTCCATTATCTTGTTCTAGAATAAGATGTTAAATCTTTACAATTTGAGACAATGAAATAATGACCATCCCTAAATCCTTACTCTATAGTCAAAGAGTTTTTAATTGTGCTATAAAAGTCACCTAACCTAGTTGTTCAAGGTTTCAGAATTTTCTTTTCTGCTTTGTTCAATTGTATGGAAGCAGTTCTCTTTGATTACAGTATACAATGAAAACAAATCTCTGGATTTGCCACATGCTAGTGCCTTTGTTAATATTGTAATAAAGTAGTTTACAACCCAGTGGTGGAGCTTGACTACTGATGAAGAGTCATAAATCTGAAGCAAACACAAAAAGCAGGTGCTTTCTGAATGTGTGTAGTGCTCCTTGAGTGCCTCCATAGTCAGTTTTGCCCACATCAGAGCTGGAGTGCATATTCTACTTTTTCTGCCATCCACCCTGCAGGTACCACCCAGGAGGAAAACTCTGGATGAGATTAGTGGTGCAGGTTAAAGAAGAGAAAAAGTATTTTCATATTTTGCCCCCCTCCCCCTTAACCATAAAATGTAACAGTATTTCTTTTGTCTTACTATAAGCGAAGGTGAAACATAATTTGTTCACATCTGAAATTCAGAATAATGAAATTGGTTTAATGCTACATTGTATCTGGTGTTATGAGCCAATTAACATTAGCATTTAGAGAAATAATTTATTTTGGGTCAAACTTTCTAAAATGAAGTGGCCAATTAAAGAGTGCAAATAGGAAAACTTCTTTGCCTAGATTCTGTTTTGCTTTAGTCTCCAATCAAAGAAACACTTTCTTTTTTTTATTAATTGTCGTCTAGTTATGGGAAAAAAGCAATTAAATGCCATCAGCAGTAAGAATATATGAACTTGGAAAAAACTTTTTTTTTATTATTATAATGATGTTTTTTGCATAGTTTATGAGCTACCTGTGACTGTTTGGCCTTGGCATACAATTTTGTCAGCTGGAATCATGCTTGGTTGGTACATGACCTAGGAACATATGTATCCATCATGGAAAATTTCTGTTTCCAAATAGGTCGATATTAATCACCCAGTAGGCAGTAGCTTTTTGTCTGAATTTAATATGGAAGAAATCACTGTGATGTCCAGGTTTTCAACCTTCTAATTAGTAGAAAAGTGGAAACTCAGCTCTAGGTAAAAAATAAAGTTTTATATTATTCTGGCAAGAGTTCAGCTCTAAACAATCTACAAAAACATAAACTAGCTTATAATATCTTCCTAAACTTTGCATTCCTACACTGAATTTGTAAAATACTGTTATGTTTATTTTTTCTTTTATTTAAACCAATGCTTCAAATTTGAATGTGTACTAACAGGAAGCAAGCAAGTTCCTCACACTTCAAAACACATGCTTATAAAGTGTACAGCTTTCCATTTAAAACTCAGAAGAGTTTAGCAAAAAATCTTCAACTGCTCAGGACCTTTTTAGATAACTTATATACATATATACATACATATATATAAAATACAGTATATTTTTCAGGAAAACTGTTTGCTAATAAGTATTTTATTATTGTGCATCTAAATTGGATTAAATAGGCTATTTATTGTAATCCAGAAGTTTCTTGGGTATTTCAAATTTAACATCATTGCTAAGAATTCTTTTCTTGGTATCCTTGGAAAAACTGCAAAATTTTCTGTGGAATCTAGGTTATATTTCATCTCAGTTTTGTAGAAGGAACAACAGATACAGTTCTGGGAAGGCGCAAATAAAGTGAAGAGTTAAATGAACGTTTTGAAGACAAATAGAATGTCCATTTTGGAGAAAGGGATTTCTGAACTTTGGATGAAATCCGAACATAAACAATTTATTAAGTGTCCTAGGGATATGTAACAGGAAATGACAAACTGCTTAGTTTATCATCAGTTGTAAGAAAGAATTAAATCTGACTCCATTACTCTAAATATGACTATTTTTATCTAACAGCTAAAAAGATTAATATAAAGGATCTTCTTTAAAAGTAATTTTATTGCCATCAAATGACCAACATTGCACAAGGAAAACAGTCACAGCTTTTCCATTTAAAAGATTTTATGTGGATAGAGTCCAAAACAGAAAAAAAAAAAAAAAAAGAAAGCTTTTTTCTTCTGAAATGATTCTGTGTAATCTTAATATTATGTTAGTATTTGAGTACAAAGTGTTAATTTTACCATGGAAAAGAAACAGAGAAATAGAGGCCGTAATAGTTTCTGACTGTTGTGTGAGCAGAGCTGTAGTGGGAATCTGGGGAAGATTTCTAACTTTGTTGATGATGTACCTATCAGAGTCATGGTTCTGCTGCCAGGAGGTCAGACAGAGCCATCATCCAGATCTCTTCAGCATCACTGGTAAGCAATTCTCTTTCTCAATGGAACAGTTCCCAAGTCCATACAAGGAACTGAATGAGGAAAAGTACTACTTCTTTCTTCGTGACCTTGTCTACATATGCTGGTCAGATTCTTCAGGGCCCAAATATTTCCAAATAACAAGAAAATTGTGTAAAACTATCAATCAGTAATGGTCTTAAAATATTCCTATTTTTTATGCTTTATAATATTTCACTCAATCATTTTCTGATTATCTGACTGCTAGATTTATTCAAAGGCTTTGTCTGCAGTATTCAGAATCATCAGAACAATGTCGTGGCTGTTCTTTTTTTCCTGAAAATTGTTTTTTCTTAGTGCAATGTACTGTAATTTTACATAATAACTTCACTGTAGTCTGTATAATTTAAAATGATAAAAAAGTCCTTTGTCCGAAAATACTCTTTGAAGAGAAAATTGACTTAATTGTGGAGCTTTGGGTCCATTTTGAGTCCAACTTCAAGAGAAACTTTTACACTGAGTCATGTCTATGTAAGTGTGTTGGCTACACATCAAAAAGAAACTGATTCATAGTAATAGATCTGTTGCTTGGAGGCTTTAGGTATGATCATGTAGGTGACTAAATCTGGAGAGAAGATAATTGTGATATTGTTGTGTAATAAAACAGTTGTTAAATTTATGCGGTTTTTTTTTTCCTCTGAGCATGTTAGAAAAGGTGGCTTGAGTGCCTGAGCTGTAGTCTTAAGTAGCAGAGGAGTAGTGTTTCACAGTATCATTATAAAACTACAGTGGGAGAGAGTGTTGCCAGTAGGGATACTCTGAGGACCTGACTGCCAAAATTGGAAGGAGTCCTTGTTGTGAGTACATTGCTGAATTGGGAGCTGGGAGACACCAACTAAATTGAGGTCAGTCCACTGGTATTCCAGACAATCATCTTTCACAGCTCTACTCAGTAAACTTATCTAGACAGGTCTATTTAGATGTTTAAGTGTTGATTTTTTTTAGCTAATGAGAGGTTCACTCCACACCAAAGCTTCCTCTAGCATAGTCCCAGTGCAGCTACTTTTACTCCCGTTTGTGGTCTAATTCATCAAATTACCAACACATTTCTGACAGAACTGGCTTTTTGCTTCTATGCTGTGTATCTGCAGGTCACCTAACGTATGTGACTGTAGACAAATAATAGATTTTTTTTCCTTTTTATTAGACCCAGTGCATTTTTCTACACTGCTTGCATTAATTCTAAATCCTAACTAATTCATGTTAAAATATTTCTGGGTGAAAGTCACACGTTTACCACGTTAAAATACTCAAAATAGCAATCCTATTTTGAGTGTTTTAACATGGTATGTGGATTTCAGCTGGCCTTCAACAGAAAAGATCTTTGTATTTAGAAAGGGTATTCTACACATAGATAAGTTACCAAAATACCCAATGCGTGAAAATGTGGTCACCTAAAACCAGCTGCATTTTGCAATTTCCATTGGGAATTCAAACTAAGTATCTGTAATTGAGTAGCATGAGAGCTACTAATGTTCTGTGGGATTTAAACTTGAAGGTTATGAATGTGCTTGAAAAATTTGCTAAGAGTTCTGTGAAATATGCTGTCACTAAATAGAATAAAGTAACTAATTATCAAGAGCATTTTTTTTCTGGGATATGAAGCATTATATAATGAACTACTAATCCAAGTGAAAACTGTAATTACTAAAAACTGTTTGCTTTCAAATTTCAAATGTCATCATAGCCCATCTTTGACCTTATACTTGGCTATCTGATACATTATTTTTGCCACAGAATGATGGTCAAGGCTTATGAAAAGATGACTCATCTACCAAAGGGAAAATTAAATTAAAAAGTAGAAATTCATACAGTCCCTTAGACTTCAAAGATGAAGTGAAACTATTTCAGTGCTTTCAAATACCTAAATTATTCTCACCGCAGTTTTTACTGATTCTTTATCATTTCATTTGTGAGGTTTACATTAATCATAGCTAGAGCGTTAAGTTCTGAGATGTAGTTATGCTTGGAAGCATGGAGTTCTGAGGTCAGTTCTTCAAATATTTAATTCTACCCTGAAATAGTTGACTAGCCTCTTTCTGTAGAGTTGAAAGGCTGCAGTGGGAATCCATTTGACATATTTTAGGCAGCTGTTGGGGGTAGAATGTAAGGACTGGGACATGTAGTGCCTGTCCCTTCCTACTGACCTGGAGAGAGTCCAGGAAGTTTGCTTATAATATAATTTACTGTTACTGCAGATTTAGCATGAAATAGTTATACGAAGTTATAATAATCCCTCACAATTTGAATAACATTCACCTTAGCATCTCCAAAGGGTCTCTGGCTATGCTTCTGCAGATGAAACATATTTTCTCACCTATATTTATCCCCTGTTCTGCTTGCTGATAGCAGTATAACCTCAAGTCCACACAAAGAGATGTGGTATTTTTGTCTGCTAAAGGATCAGTAGAATACAAGAGATTTCCCTGAACCTGACTTGTCACCTCTCTTTCTCCCTGGTTTTCTTGAGTCAAAGCCACATTTGAGTCATCATTCTGCTTACAAAGGGGTTAGAAGGATAAATAGCTTTTGCTATTCCTTAAGAAACAGAGTGTGGATACAGACAGGATATATCAAACACTGCATGTCCTTGTTCTCAAGGAGAAAGTGATAACTCTTTTTGCAGGAAGATGTGGCTTAGATTGCTTGATGTCATATGAAATATGTAACCTGAGTCAGTACTGAATTCCATAGAATTGTGGAAAATAATGCTAATTCAGTACAAGTCTTTTCTTTAAAAGCTGGCAGATTGCTCAGTGATAAGGAGAAGACTGCTTGCTGGACAAGGAAAATATTGCCAGAAATATCAAAGTATTTGTAAACAAAACAGAACTAATTAGTTATAAAAGATATACTAATTAAAAGATACATTTACCCTGAATCTCTCATCTCTTTCTGTGAAGGTAACAAATAATATTTCACATTGACATGGGAAAGATTTTTTTAAAAAAGCAAGTAAGAGAGCACAGCATTATTTCTACCTCTACAAGGGGAGATTTTAAAACTACTGCTCCTGTCCTGCCCTTTCTGGGCTTACAGAGATGAAGAATCTGTGTAAGTGAAAATTTTCCTGAGTGGAAGAAAGCGACCTGGGTGTCAGAGTCCTCTGACCTGTGTCTCAGTGCTCTTTCTGTGACACTGACTAGAATTTGAAACAGATAATTATGATTTTTCTATGATTTAAAAATTTTATAAACCTATAAGACTGCACTCACATGATAACCTGCTGCAGTGTGGGTTTGCCATCCTGTATTTATAGTAGAGAGGTAGCACAGCTAGGTATTAAACGTGAGTAGTGATACCTTGGAGTTTTGATGTTTTGATTTTTTTAATTTTTGTAGATCTTAGAAGTAGTTTAGATTTTAGAGTAGCAGCCCTTTACCCTTAACACACCAGCTCAAACCCCTGTTACCCCTTCCCATATCAATTCCCTAAATTCCATAGCATGTTTAGTCTCTTTTTCAAGGTAGTATGGTAGAAGAACATCCTAACCCTATGGAACTGTAGGCCCAACAACCTTCAGGCCTAGAATTCTGGAAGGCCTCCAAGGACATTACGTGCTCTGAGGAAGATGAAGATGAAGAAGAGAGGGTCCCAAAATGCCTCCAGACCCAACTTCCAAGAGGTGTGGCGGGGGCAGAACCTGGGTGGTGGTTGGACTGGATTGCGTGAAAATCATTATAAAAACTGTGGAACATCTGGATTTCGAGAGAGTGTGCTGGGGGTATTCCAGAAAGCCTGGGGGCTTATTAAAACCTTTGTATCCTTATCTTATCTCCTACCTAATTTGGCTTCGAGTCTTTTTCCTCACAGCCATTTAGGCAACAGTAGCCATAGGCAGTATGGTAATTTTTCCATCTATCCTGTGAAAATGCTGCTGTGAACGGCAGTTACATTATGTCAGGAACAGAGAAACTCTCCTGGACTTACTGTGTGTCAGAGGATCATGTTTGGTATATTGCGATCTATCTGCTAAACAAGATGCTTCCTCTAAAGGATGCATCTTTGTGTTTTATTTCTGCTATTTAGTTTTTCATGGACAGTATAGACAAATTTCGGAGGTGGGGAAAGGTCTGTGGAGTTATCTCTGCATGCATTTGCTTTGATGATTAGTCTGACTGTTCAAGAGCTGTGAGCAGGCTGCATGCTGCCTGCTCCTGGAGACTGGATCAGTGACAAATCAGTCACTGTTTTACTTCACTGGGCTGTTTGGTATAGTGTTTCTTGTGTATCTTCAGTACTTCTGTACAAAAAAAGGAAAAAAAAAAAGCAGCAACCGAAATCTATAGACAATTTTTTCAAAAGATAAAGATGTGTCATCCTATTCGTAAGACACTAATGTATATAATAAAAAAGCAAATACAAATATCAAAATTAATTATTAAAATGGAATATAGAGACAAATGGCTATTTTTAACCTATGCATACTACATATTTCTCATTGCATAGTGGGCAACCTGAAAATCCTAGGCAAGGAATTCTGACTTCATGTCAGAGTTTGGTGCTTGTTTTTCACATCTCTGCTTAGAAGGTATACAGTTGCTGTCTGTGCCAGCAGCCAAGCTCTGCCCTATTAGCTGGAGATCTAGGAGGAAGATACAAATTTTGCTAGTAAGGAAATTCACATACCAGAAGACATCTGTGCCATCTTTTCCTGCTGCATAGATGAACAGAGCTTTTTTCCTGAAGGAAAGTTGCCCTCTCCAGGTTCTTTCTAACCCCCACATGGTCTCCTTTCAGTTGATACAGAAATCCAGAAATCCATGACAAACGCTTTGGAGTCATCTTGGTTGCAGACCTAGCAATCTTAACAGCAGCATCTGCACAGGTCTCCTACCAGAAGCTGCAGAGCACTAGGCTGAAATACCAAAAACAACAGAAATTTAGTTGCCAGAGGATGTGACTTGGGGTTTTAGATGTGACTAAGAGTTTTAAATGGATTTAAAACGTAGTAAAAGTGACAGAGCAGGACAGATTCATGTGATAAAATGCAGATGGCTTCAGCTGAGCTAGTCACAGAGGTCTTTTTTCACTGTCAGAAAAGAGATATGGACCCGGCTGATCTGGGGTGATCTAAAAGCCTTTAGTTCTTCCTCATGACTTTAAATTATCTGAAAACAAGTAGCTCAGAAGGAAGTGTGTATGTTTTAGTAATCTAAACTTAGGCAATGTGAATGTCACCCATTCTGTCCCACCTACAGTAAATTCTAGTCTGCTTACCACAAACTTGGGCATCTCAGACTTTCTGGGCTGATGGCTGTTGTGACAGAGGAGTCCCTCAAAATCATTCCCTTTTGTAGTTGCCATATGGAAACTAACAGTCTTCTCCTTTAAAATAATTTACTTATCAAAACAACATATGTCCATCTGGATAAATGAGGCATTTTCTAATTAACAGATTCTCCTTTTTCCTTTTTTTCTCCAAGAACTTTCATATGCATTATAGTTTTGTCTCCTTCTTGACCTCTTCTACAAATCCTCTAGATGTGGTTCTGTTACAAATTTGTTAGTTTTCTAATATAAAAAACCATATGGATGGGTAATGCAACTTTAGTTTGAGAAAATTTCCCACCTGACTCCACAAAACAGAAAAAGTTTAGTACTTCTTATGAAATATATTTCCTATTTTTGACTGAGTAGTCTATGACATACTTAATTGTAAGCAATTTAAATACCTAGTATACCATTGTAAATATATTTTGCTTTCCTGTCACCTTTCCAGTTATCTTTTTATACTTTAACAATAAAGAAAATTTTTAGTGCCTCTGAATTACTGGTTCCTCTCACACGTTTTCAACCACTGGGAGCACTTACCAATATTAAAATTATTAAGGACTGGTTGCAATATGTGTTATAATTACTGCAACAGTTTTACTGCTTTTAAAGTAAAAAAGCCAACATAGTAAAGTTGTTACATTTCCTTTTCTCTTATATCTGTTTGCAAACTATTACATGCAGTTGTTTTTAAATCTCTTTAGTCCTATATTTTTTGGCCTACTTGTCATACACTGTTTTTAATACTATATCAGTTTATATCTCATTATCTCCATTTTTGAAAACAACTCTGGCAGCACTAAATGATAATTAGTAATTAGGAAAATCTTTCTCATAAGCTAGGACACAGAGGTTCCTTTTTAATATCTTTGCTTGGATAAGAAAAGGACCAGAGTCTTAATTTGTTTTCTTTGGTGTCCATTTGTGTGAATTTTTCTTTCTAAGTATTCCCATAAGCAGAAGTGATGTCTCAGTGCACATAGGTCTTGTCACCATCTTTCCTTTTTACAAGCTTTATTTAGAGCAGCTTGTTCAAGCTGATGTTAGTGAAACTTGTTGGAATGCCTCTTCTCAGGATTATATATATATAAAAAAATGTATATCTGAGCTCCATCTTTCAAGAGACTGTGACTTAAGCCCTGCTTCATTTTAGCAATTAACTCTGTGTTTCTCCCAATGCAGTAAGCAGCTGAAAACGTGTGCCTCTGAAGATAATACTTCTAGAGAATGTAGTGATGGGAGAACAGAGGATCTACCTTCCTCATAGGAGAGTTTCCTTTTTAGCTTGTGAAACTGGCAATTTGGAAAGAAATTGTTCATTAATGATGAAAAAATTACTTGATATTGAGTATTCTTTTTTAATCCTCTATATTACTTTTTTTCTATAGCACTTAGTATCTGTATCCATAAACAGACACCTGCATATATGAAGCCCTGCACAAACACAAGTTAAAAAAAATTAAATGTCTCCTTTACCCACATATTTCTATATCAGAGTAGAAGGAAAGGCAGCAGATGACTGCAAACAAAGGTATAGTACAGAAATATAGAGTCTCTCTTGCTCAGCATCACAGACTTTAGCAGAGGTTGAAACACACTGGCAGTCTAATTCATGTCAGGCACTTCTAATGTATAAAAATCCCACTAAAGGAAGGATTCGTTGGAGAATAAGGAGGTGGTTTTGTGGCTTTTTACAGGGAGCTCCTTCCGAGTATGGTGTGTAGAGTAGGAGAAAGCAAGATGCTGTTTGACTTGCAAAGAGCTGCAGCCATTTTAAAACATGTTGATCAGCACAAGGCTATTGTGCCTGTCCTATGAAATATTTAAAGTATGTTCTAAGATACATAAAAAGTCGCAGACTTTGCAAAAGCATGTGTAAATCGGATGGTTTATTGAGCATATTAAGAGTTTAACAGGAATTTTTCTGTCCTTGATTGGAAGGTCAAATCTGTTTAAAGGGAGGTGTTCAACTGATCTGTCATTATTTAAGAACTGATAGGGAGAAAGGCTGCAGTTGTTCCGATTCATCTGTTAACATGTAAACCAAATGCTGTATTGTTACTTCCAAAAAGGCATGTATATTTAACTGGACTTTTTAAAAAGAAGACATTAAATACTTTGATCACATTACGCTGTGCTGACCTAGTTTTTCTCCTTGCCTTGGTCCACTCTGGTGCAGTGGTACTGCTGTTTCCCATTTACCTCAGGTTCTTAACACCCCAGTCCCAAAGCAGTACAGAGCTGCTGGGAGGTAGCAGCTCCCTTCTCTGGCAGCAGCGAGAGGCTGGCTAAAGTAGAAGCTTGCTCCATGATATCTCTGTTCTTCTTTTCATGTCCCTGCTGATGTGTCATGCTTTCTTTCGGCACAAACAACATGCACTGGGAAACCAGATGGACTTGTGAGTGAGACAGGTTATTTGAATTTTGCTCTTGTGCTCATGCCTCATTTCATTTGTACTGGTCATGCTGAGCAAGACAAAGTCTTAGACACAGGGTAATTCTTCAGCAGGATTTTGCAAATAAATAGTGCTTTCTATGCCGCAAAGGTACATTTATGGTCTTCTCTATAATGTTTCTTAAATAATATAGAGTTTGGAGAAATTCACTCATGTCCGTGGACTATCTGAAGCTACTGATGTGCAAAGATAAAATGAATATATTGCATGTTTCAAAATATCTCCATTAAAACAACTCTGCAAAGGTTTTGCTTCTGAGGAACACAACACTCCAACAGAACAATGGTTCCAGAGAGGAAAAAAAAGTAGTTTTTCACATTTTGTCCTTGCTGATGTTTCAATTCTATTACAGTGGCAGTTGTTAATTGCTAAATAATACAAGTCACTTGTCAGGAGTTTCTATTAGCATGTTATTATCTCTGCAGAAAAAGGGAGATTAGCTTGGCACTTCAGCTACAGGACCTAGGCAGGATTTCATACAGAAAAACAATGTTCAGAGGACAAAATTTTCTCATAAGGCCAGGTAAGTATGGGAATTTTTGTTTTGAGTGTTAATATGAAACAGCATCATAATATAAATACAAAGTCTTCAGTGCCAGAACATTAGCTATAAAATTATCAAATTCACAAATTAGGGGTATTTATTTTCTTTTAAATAAACTTCAATAGAATATTTTGTGTGCTCTTTTTAGAATGTTCGATCATGCAACAAAAGCTCTCCATTTTCTGATACTATCTGGTTACTAGATGAAATTAACGTTTGAATAAAATTACGTTCAAAGCAACATGTAATTAGAGTGTGTCCCTTAACAATAATGGAAGATTTCATGGACCATGAAGTCATAATAAAAGAACTGTTGTCTGTGCTATTTATTTGGCAGGTATGATGTTTTCTGCAATTTTTCCACATTTTGTAAACATTCAATTACTCTGATTGAAAAAAAAAACTGACTGCAGCACTGGAAACACAAAGTCCTGCCCTGAAGACTTTATAATCTTGAAGGCAGAACACTAGAAAGAAGATTAAAGCACGCAGTTTTCTGTGTGAGTAATTATGGTTCATGTCTTTAATGATGGTGTCTTTTCTAGATTCCTATCCATCAAGTTTTCCTATTTTTTTTTTTTGTGTATCCTGAATCTTTTTTACTGCATCTCTCATTTACCTGTTCATTCTCCACTAAGACAGACTTAATCTCTGTGATGTATCCCCAGCCTTCCAATCCCTTAATTCCCAACTTCCTTACCTTGTCCTGGTTTTTGAATAAAACAAAACCAAAACATGCCATTAGAGGGAGATCAGTTTTGATTCTGAGCATGGAAAATGTTTTGTTTTGTTTTGTTTTGTTTTTTACCTCATAATTCAAATGAATGTCTTTTCTTCGCTTGATAGCTGTATGCAATAAAGATTTGTTTTGGGGCAAAAGCTATGGGAAGCAGAGAGGGGCTGTCCATAGTGAGTGAGATTGCTTGTTGGCCCAAGGTTATGAGACTCATTTCCCAGAGACCAAAGAACCTGAAGTTTCTTCCTGGTATGCACTTCTGCAAAGGTGGACCACTGGCTGGCCATCTGACAGTGACATTGCCACAATGGTATGATAAATGGCTTCTGTTCCCAAGTCTGAATGAGAGGCAGCCCTCAGAATGGCAAATCCATACAGAAATCATGAGCTTCATATACAAGAGGTTTTACACTTTTTACTGTCATTTTGTCTGTCACTTTTGTCACTTTTATTCAATATCAAAAAACATACAAGGCTTTAATTTTTAAATTGCAGTTTCTTTTTAAAATAAACTCACCAACTCAACTGGAATAGATTTCCTAGATATTTCAGCAACCAGTAACTCTCATTCTCATGCTCACTGACAGCCAGAAGAGCTTAGCACTAAGATAAGATCTCTTTAGTCATTGCAGCCATTTCCCTGCCCTTGCAGGTAAACCAGATACACAAATTTCCTTCATAAAACTCTTTATTTCAATGCTAAGCATGTGAAAATATTTTGTTCATGTTACTCTTTCTGGAAAGTTGTTCCAGACAGGTTTGCGGATAGATTTATTTCAGTAGCTTCAGTGTTAAAAGATACTTGTGTTCAGTTTATTAATCCCAGTTGTTCTTATTCAAACATTGTTCTTTAGCACAAACAGTTTTATTTGCTCTTAGCATTTAACCCAATATGTATTTATTAGCAGCCATAAATTTTCTTAGCCTGCATTTTGCCAAGCCAAGCAAGCAAAGCCTTTCACACTCTGGCTGATCCTGATGGTGCTATTCTGCACCTTTTCCAAGTCAGAAGTCACTCTTGAGCACTGGTGGCAAGCATTATGTGTCATACTGAAGATGAGGTGCCGTGAGCACCTTCTACAACAGCAATGATGCTTCACTATCTTTGCAACAAACATTGCCTAGTGTTGTATTTTATTGTTTCATAAACAAAAAACGAGCTGTTGTTACTTCTCCTCGTGATCATTTTCATTAATTACTTTCTGACTTACAGCACAAGTTCCTTTTACCTAGTTTTCTTAGGGCTATGTGCTCCTTATGTAGTCCATGAAGAGATGTAATTGCTTCCAGCAAGGAGCAGACCAGAATCACCTTGTTAACATGCCTTTTTCTGTTCTCCTTTTACTGGCTTCTGGGTAACAGACTTCCAAAGTAGCAGAAGTGAGATGCCTGAATTAAAGGTGATGAATACAGATCTCTATATGTGGCACCTAGTTCATTCCCTGAGATCCTCCTCGTAGAATCATAGAATCAATTAGGTTTGAAAAGACCTCTGAGATCATCAAGTCCAAGCTATGACCAAACACCACCATGTCAATTAGACCATGGCACTGAGGGCCTCGTCCAGTCTTTCCTTAAATGCCTCCAGGGATAGTGATTCCATCACCTCCCTGGGCAGCCCATTCCAGTATCTAAACACCACATCTGTGACAAATTTCTTCCTGATGTCCAACCTAAACCTCCCCTGTGCAGTTTGAGACTATCTCCTCTTGTCCCATTGCTAGTTGCCTTGGGGAAGAGACTGATACCCACCTGGCTACAATCTTGTTCCAATCCACTTAGATGCAGAGGGAAACCATTCCCATAAGCAAGATTAAGGCATAAATGAGGCCAGATGCTGGATCCCAAAATGATAATTCAACTTTATTTTGTAATACAAAAGAGCAGAGAGAAAGAAGGGAGATAGAAAAGCAGAAAAAGCTAAACGTAACTTAAAAGCACTGGAGTTACCACCACCATAAGGTGCTGCTGACTTGCAAGCTGATAAGATATCCATAAGACTTCTTTCCTGGACTCCTTTTAGCCTCCAAGGAACGAACTGGCAGGCGGGGTAACAGAGTGGCAGCAGCTTCTCTAGTAGTCCTACAAGTACCCCAGCAGTCCCCTCAGCAGTCACCCCATTCACCCTGGGCACTGCCTTAAATATCCTTGCTGTGGTAGACCCTGAGCGTCCATTGGACAGTTCACCAGTATCCAAGCAAGATCTGCCTGACATACCTTACCTAAGAGTAAGTCCTGCGGTTCCTGATTGTAACAACTCTTTATCTTTTTTACTAAGAATAGCTTGTTTCCCTACTGATAGTTTACTAGGTACCTCCTGGGGCTTTTGCAAGTAGCTCAGCTCCTGCAGCAGCCTAGCTGGTGCATCAAGAGCTTTTAGCTCCATGCTCAAGGCACCGGCGAAGCAGACTCCATCTTTAATCAGTCCATTGCAAACCTCCTTTCACATAGGTGTAGAAAGGGATAAGGTCCCACTCAGCCTCCTTTTCTCTAGGCTAAACAACCCTAGATTGCTCAGCCACTCCTCGCAGGACATGTGCTTCAGACTCTTCACCAGTTCTGTTGCCCTTCTCTGGGCATGCTACAGCACCTCAATGTCCTTTGTGTAGTGAGGGGTCCAAAACTGATCACAGTACTATGGGGCGTGGCCTCACCAGTGCCAAGTACATTGCCCTTGTCCTATTGCTGACTCAGGCCAGGATGCCATTGGCCTTCTTGGCCACCTGCGCATACTGCTGGCTCATGTTCAGCTGCTTTTGACCGACACCGCCAGGTCCTTTTCTGTTGGGCCACTTCCTAGTCACATTCCCCCAGCCTGTAGTGCTGCATAGGGTTGTCGTGGCCAAAGTGTGGGAGCTGGAACTCAGTCTTACTGAATCTCATGCCTTTGGTCTTGGCCCATCTATCCAGCCTGTCCAGACCCTCCTGCAAAGCCTTCCTGCCCTTCAGCAGATTGACATTCCAGCCCAACTTGGTGTCCTCTGTGAATTTGCTACTCGTAGATTCAGTGCCAATGTGCAGATCATCAATAAAGATGTTAAACAGGACTGGACCTAGCACTGAGCCCTGGGGGACACCAGTAGTGACCAGGTGCCAACTGGATGCAGCCCCGTTCACCACCACTCTCCAGGCCCGGACATCCAGCTAGTTCCTAACCCAGCACAGAGTGCCCCTGTCCAAGCTGTGGGCTGCTAATTTTCCTAGGAGAATGCTATGGAAACAGTGTCAAAGGCTTTGCTGAAGTCCAGGTAGATTACATCCACAGCCCTCCCCTCATCCACCAGGTGAGTCACCTGGTCATAAAAGGAGATCAGGTTGATCAGGCCCTTCCTAAACCAGTGCTGACTGGGTTGTCCTGTATGTGCTATATGATTGCACTTAGAATGATCTGTTCCATAACCTTACCAGGCACCAAGGTCAGTCTGACAAACCTGTAGTTTCCTGGACACTCCTTCCAGTCCTTATGCATGGCCATAACACTGGCCAACTTACAATTGTCTGAGACATCCTCAGTTAACCAGGATTGGTGTTAAATGATAGAGAATGGCTTAAGGAGCTCTTCCACCAGCTCCCCCATCACCCTAGGATGGATCCTACCTGGCCCCATAGACTTCTGGCATCTAAGTAGCTCAGCAGATCACTAGCTACTTCTTCCGGGCTCCTGCTGTAAGTGGTTAAGAACCCCTTGGTATCAGCTGCACCCCTTCTTTTTACATCATTCAGCATAAAATGTGCTGTTTAATTCATAGAAACAGAATTGATAAGGCTGAGATGTAATCCATAGCAGTGTCTTCAAGGATTCTGTTTGCATACTCCTTTTCAACACTTACCTGCTACCACCTTCTTTTAACCTGCACCCTTAATATCATCCAGCTGTTTGTCCCACAGTGACCCGGATTACGTTTTTCAGTCCTCCTAAGTATGGATAGTACTTTAAGTACCCTCCAGACATGTGGGACACCACTCTCCAGACAATGGATATGAAACACTGGGTATCACTATCCTCTACTTTTAATTTTGGGAAACAGTACGTAAGATGTTTATTTCAGAAGGACTTGCAGAACAGCTGCTACACATGACCATGCCATCTATGCCAATCATCCATAGAATGATTTCTTATAACAACTCTAAGACCTGCAGTAAAAGATAAAAAGTCAGTGTTTCTTAAGTACAACAAAACAAATCAGAGGAAACAAACTACCAGAATGAGAGGAAACAAACTACTAATGTCCTGGGTTTTCCTTTTTGTTAAACATGGTAAACATTTGTTAAACAAGGTATTAACAGCAAGCACTACAATGTTAGAAAAAACCTGACTTCAGAATCTGCAAGTTGATATCTTACAAAGCTTTGGTCAAAATTCACCAATATCTTGAGGATTTGCTTCTGCTTCAGTTGAGATAATTTACATTCGCATTATCGGTCCTACTTTGACCCCAAATTCAACATCATTAACTGTATTGACAAGTGAAGCAAGTGCTCATTTAGTTTTGAGGACCTTTCAAGATTGTCTTTAATCTTGACCTTCTCAACAAATTTCTTTTTCCTTGCTTTATTTTAATTAAAATGTTTGAGAAATGTTTGCTACTATGTCAAATAACCTTTGAAAGCTCTAGCAGAGCTTGACTTGCTGTCCCCTTGAACTCTTGATATGTGGCTGTTTATTCTAGCATTTCAGTGGGAATTGAATACTAACCTCTTCTGAAAATCTAGCTCCAGGAATGAGTTCCAAGCTCATAAAAATTCTAGTCTGAATATTTAAGTATTTTAAAAAGCATGCAACAAATGAAGAAGGTTAATTACCAGTAACTTCATGTAAGTAATTTAGATACTTTTGAAATTCTTTTCAAGGGTATAAAAAGTGTCAGTCATCTAATAAAAATCTTTTGTAGTTGGCTCATTTTGTGTACAATGAAGAACTACTAATTTATAATTCTGTATTTTCTAGCGTGAAAAGAAACAGGTTTCCACATTGTACTATGATCAGTATCAGTTCACTTCATAAGTTCCTTATTTACTATTTCACACTTTTGTTTTGTGTTAATACAAAAATTATGACATATCAGCTTGTAACATTTTCACTTGTAGGTTTATTTAAAATTTGTTAACATTTGTTTATTACAAATTAGTAAAAATTATGATATTTTAGAATCAAGAACTGAAAAGATCAAGGCTTCCTAATAAATTTTTTCAGAGTTTGTGCTAACAATTATATTGTTCCATCAAACTATTTTGAGGCATTGTGTAAAATAGGATACTGTTTCATGATTCTATATTCTGGATTATTACTCAGGAACCAGCTGCAAATACCCTGTCCCTTTTAATAAAGACATTATTTTTTACTTCTGTTTCATACATTAACTCTGGCGTTAAACTGGAGATTTACAAGGCTTTTTAAAATGAAGTCTCTTGGTATTTGTCATAGAGTTTATACACTTTATGATTCTGACAGTTGGATAAACACTAAATAGACTCTTTCCTAAAATACAATAACCTTAAAGAAATTAGAAAGTGAGAATCTGACATACTCTTAAGGTTATATAAAGACAAAGCAATTACCTACTGGGATCATATGCATAAAAGAAAGACTTCCTGGCCCTAGACACAACCTGCATATACTGGAATGAAGAGAACAGGTGACTATTCTGCCACTACCAACACACATGCAGGAGATACAAATGATAAAGTATTGCCCTTATGGCAGGAACAAATCATTACAGTTTGGATCCCTAATCCTCCACCCACTGACATAAAGCAAGAGTGGCATAAAAGACAGAATGTTAGTTCAACAGCTTCCATGTTGTCTGGGAGTCAAACTCAGGATTGTAATGGTTATTCTATGAAAAACTAACCATTTCTGCACAAGCAGAGAAAAGTTTCCTGTACAGTTCTGTTTTTATTTGGTATTATGTGACAATTATATTTGTCATCTATGACATATGAGACAACTGCCTGTGCTGCATTTGGGAGATGCCCTGTCATTCCCAAGCCATGGGATATGTTTTTTGTGTGTTTGTACTCCTGACACCTCAGTCTGCTTGGTGAAGGTACAGCATGCTAGTCTGGCACATGACAGGAGTGGCTGTCCCTGCTTTGGCTCTCCTGTAGTTCTTGTGCCATCACTATACTGATTCCTTTTAACATACTCTACCCTGTGAAATCTGATTATTTATCCTGGTTGAAAATTTAATTGTGATACCTACAGTTAGCCCCATGAACACCACTGAATTCAAGTAGTGTCCTTCTGTTTCCTGTATCCACACAGGAACTTCAAGTTTGGTAGCAGTATAACTATTGGTTTTATTCTTTATTTTATGTAAAATTCTAGGCACTTCATGCAATTCAAGCAAGTGTTATTTTCTTGGTTTTCCAATACCACAGAAGTTTCTTCTAATATTCTCATGTTATTAATTAAAAGTTTTTTAGGGATGCAAAAAGCTTCCAATTTTACCCCTTTTTTTACTCTTTAAGAATGTGGCTAACAACTTTTGTGCTATGAAATAACCATGAAAAGAAAGAAAACCAGCAATGGAATAAGTATTTCATTCCTTCTGGTATTTTCCTCTGAAAAAATAATATGAACCACTGGAAAATGTTATAGTGTCTAACCTCACTGAATAGTGATTTACAATGCAAATATATGTAATTTTCCTTAAGCGTAGTAGACTTGGGGAAAAAAATAAGGTATGCAGTCCTGCTCTGTAAAAACATGAAGAAAACTGACCCTGAAGCTGCTATTCCAGTCTTGGTGTTCTTTATCAACTCTATTTTCATTAAGTTTTTATTACATTGTTGGTTTTTAATGACTGGTCTGGCATTCTAAACAGTCACAAACACTAACAACTCTTAAAATAGATCTCAAAAAGCAGAAAATAATTGCTTCCTTTCAACAAACCTTTCAGTCTTGGTTCCAAAGGAATAGGCTTATATTGTCTCCTGTATTTTAAGCCCTGGTGAGGAACATATGTGTAGGTAGTTGAAGGTCTCAGTGTCTATCCCAGCAGAATGACAGCTCTAGGCTCTTTTGCATGTTTGCTATGAAGTGGTAGAAGGAAGAACGAAGGACCAGAGGAGAAGTGGTTTGGTCCGTGTTTGTGCTTCCCTGATATCATGTGAAAGAAACGTGGCTGTAGGAGTTAACCATGAAATATATTTTTTTACCAGCCTTCTTTCCCTGCATGTGGAGCATTCCTCATCTCTAGTTGGCTGTATGGAAGAAATCGGGAAGCATTTCAGCAAAAATATTGCAGTCTCTGAAATTTTTCTTGGTGATCGGATTAATTTTTCCCTTTCACCTTTCACTCATCATTAGTGCTAGCGTATGTCTTGACTGTGGCATCTCTCAGACTTTAGAGATTTACACAGTTATGTGAAACCTAGTATTGGCACACTGAGTAATAACCCAATAAAGCTTCTCTTTGTTCTTTTCAAACCTAAGACAGATACTACCAGTGACCTTCGTCCCATTCAGAGCCTGTGGCTTCATCTCCATTAGGGCTTTGGGTTGCAACAACAATGTGAACTTGAAGGAAGTCCTGAGTGTCCTCATTCCCCATGTGTTAGAACCTGTAAAGTAGTTCTGGGAGTTGGAAGTGAATTTCTTTTGGAGGAAACTCAATGGGAAGCTCCCCTCCTGAGTGCACTGCATGCACTGCAGTCACAAAGGTACACAGGCATAGGAAGCAAAGACTGGCTCTTCAAACAGCTTCAAGCTGCGTGTTTGATGAGCAGATTAGATACAGAATATCAGACTATATCTAAGCAGATAATATTCATGAGCCACAGGTTATGTGGGGTTAGAAGGCCCAGCATTACCTCTTTTGATCTACTAATCCACACGTTTAGTGTAAAATTAGGTGCTTGCATAAATGTACCCTGAGTTTTTACAGCTAGATTCCCCTCTTCTTAGAGGAGCTATCATTTATATATATGTATGTGTATATATATATATATATATATGTATACAAAAAATACCGAGTGTAAGCACAGGGACTATCAACAAAATTAAAATGAAATATTTTTCTACTTCCTAAAAATACTGTAATTTTATCAGTGGAAATACAATGCTTACAGAGTGTGATTTTCAGTGAGAATGTTATTCACTCAGTTTTCCAGAGTGTGATTTTCAGTGAGAATGTTATTCACTCAGTTTTCCAGAGGGACTGATTGATGGTGAGTGGGTGGCAATCGAGTCCCCTGCCAAGGGCACACATTGAGTCATTGCTTTTCCTAAGACTGCAGCCCAGGATCTTGCTGACTAACAGTCCTGCTTAGTAGAAGCATACTCCACCTGTTAAAAATTACTAGAAATGACCATATAACTTCCATCCACTGAAGAAAAATGTAACAGAATTGCCTGGTCCTCAAATTAATGAATCTAGTTTTCAGGCGAATACTACACAAAGGCAAAAAGAGTTCTGTCAGCTGGATTACTGAAGGGTGTTTTCTTCTGTGATCATCACAGACACGTCATTTTGTTGGCCAATTCAACGTGCCCAGTGCATATTTAGGGTACATTCTAAAATACTTTAAAAAAATATTAATAAGTATCGAAAATTGAAAACATAACCTTGTGCTTTTTTTAGTCCTGACCTACTTTGGAAAAGAAGAAGCTTTAAGTTGCCCTTTGTACATTATAATATATAGAAGAGCAACTGTCTTTAATCTGTGCTTTT
>NW_020955202.1:1279018-1285452 GCF_003031625.1 Empidonax traillii
CAGTGCATATTTAGGGTACATTCTAAAATACTTTAAAAAAATATTAATAAGTATCGAAAATTGAAAACATAACCTTGTGCTTTTTTTAGTCCTGACCTACTTTGGAAAAGAAGAAGCTTTAAGTTGCCCTTTGTACATTATAATATATAGAAGAGCAACTGTCTTTAATCTGTGCTTTTTGTCATGAAATTGTTTCTTAATGCTGCCTCATCTCCTGCTGCTCAGGTATGCTCTTTTGCTTCATATGAAATCTATATGTGAAGAAAATTACATTCTTTGCCATTGAGACCAGAGTAACTGAAGTGTTTTTCTTTTCAGTCAGAATTACGGGAAATATTTCATGCCACTTAAGTCTTCCTTGTGTTCAGAATCATCAACTAAGTGGATGAGAAAAGGGTGGTGAAGTCTGTAAATATGTTAAGAGAAAATAATTATGAAATGCTTGATTATGTCACTCAATGGCAGTGTAAGCATACTTCGAAGGTATCAGCCTAAGGTTCCAAAATCAGGGATGATGCATAAAAAAATGAAATTATCTCTTTCAAAAGTAGAAGAAAACCATGAAAATAAAAGATACTTGACACAGCTTATAATTGTTAAATAGTTTAGATTAAAAAAAATGTTGACAGAAAAAGCTTTCTCATGTTAAAAAACACTTAGTTCAAGCATAGAATAAAGTAGCCACTTAAAGTGTTAAAAATATTAGTATTACTTTTACCTACATGATATACATTTTTTGTTTACTAATTAAAAGCAATCTTTTCAAATGCAAATATGCATGTTAGCAATGTATCTCTCAATGAAATTAACAAAATACAGTGTTGGGGCCCCAAATTCAGTCAATGATCTTTGGAAATGCTGGCTGTAAAACATCCGTTTGCCTGATACTCAAATCACTGCACTGTGTAGTCACAGCGAGGTGGGTTGACTCTGGCTGGACACCAGGGGTCCACCAGAGCCAATATGTCACTGGCCTCGTCAGATGGACAGATGAGAGAAAATATAAAAAAAGGCTCATGGATCAAGATAAAGGTATAAGGAGATCACTCATCAGTAACCATACTGGGCAGAACTGGGGAAAATTTATTTAGTTTATTACCGTTCAAGTCAGAGTAGGATAATGAGAAATAAAACTACGTCTTAAAACACCTTTCCTCTACCCCTGCCATTTTCACAGACTTAACTCCTGAATTCTCTACCTCCTCCCTACCAGTGGCGCAGGGGGACAGAGAATGGGGACTGCAGTAAATTCATCACATGTTGTCTCTGCTGCTCCTTCCTCATCAGCAGAGGACTCCTCACACTCCTTCCCTGCTCCAGCCTGGGGTCCCTGTCACATGGAGACAGTTCTCCATGAACTTCTCCTCTGTGAGTCCTTCCCACAGGCTTCAGTTCTTCACTAATTGCTCCAAGCGTGGATCCCTTCCATGGGACAAACAATTCCAGTGTGAGTCCCTCATGGGGTCACAAGTTCTGCTAGGAAATCTGCTCTAGCATGGGCCCCTCCCTTCATGGGGCCACAGGCCCATCAGGAGCCTTCTCCATTGAGGGCTTCCCATGTTGTCACAGCTTCCCTTCAGGCATCCAATTGCTTGAGCTTGGGATCCTCCATGGGCTACAGGTGGATCTCTGCACCCCTGTGGACCTCCCTGGCTGCAGGGGCACAGCTGCCTCACCATGGCCTGCACCACGGGCTGCAGGGGAATGTCTGCTCAGGCACCTGGAGCACCTCCTGCCCCTCCGTCCTCATTGACACTGGTGTCTGCAGAGCTGTTCCTCTCACATATTCTCCCAGCTTCTCCAGCTCTCTCCAGCTTCTGGTGCTTCTTTCCCCTGCCCTTTCTTTTGTCTGTTATCTCAGACCAATGGGCTGGGGCTTGGCCATCAGGGCATCCACCTTGGACCCAGCTGGCATTGGCTCTGTTGAACATGGAGGAAGCTTCTGGCAGCTTCTCACAGAAGGCACCCTTGTAGCCTCCCTGCTACCCAAACACACATAAAAAAATCATTCACAAAGGAACAGGTTGTGCCTCACTGGTTTTGAACATCTACCTGATAAGCAAATCCCTACTTATAAGCATCTCTTTTCTCAGTGTTCTATTTTAAATTCAAATTACTGAGAGATATTTTCTCAGAACAAGTGTTCTAAGTAACTAATATCTCTCCTGTTCCCAACCAAGAACGAAGTATTTTCTCGTTACTCCAAGAGATCTCTAGCACACCTTTGAAACAGATGATTTAATGTTAGCTATTATGTAGACTTTTCTTTTGCATCACTCCTGAAATTTACTTTGCGTATTCCTAAGGAGAATTCTTATGCATTGAACAGTTTTCACAATTCAAGACACGCTCTGTAAGTAACATCGTCACTTCAGAAATGCCACCAAAACCCAACCAAAATTTAGAAGAATATGGTAATGCAAGCAGTGCAGGAAGACCTACACAAGTTTCAGACTAGCCTCATCCAAGGGATCTTTCAGACACCACAATGGAGTGTTCCTAAACAGCTGTGAATGTATGCAGTTTTATCAGTTTCAGCTAAAGCTAGTTAATCATCTGAGAGACTATCCTCTTAGGAAGATGAAAACGTAAAACTAGACTTTTTTTTTTTTTTCCCGAAAACCTCTCTCTCTTGGGCTGCCTATCAGTACAGGAACTACAGAGATGTCTCTAGCTCCACAGTCAAGAGAAGGATCAATATAACTGCTTTACTAGGAAATCTTTGTACCTGGTGTGAAGAGTCATGCATTTTCCTCATCATTCACACCAGTGCTTCACCTACTGAAAGTCTGGGGTGCTTTCAACTCATGGCAAATGTGTTGCTGTATTCAGAACTGCACTGTCCGGACAAAGAGCAGACTCAGATGCATCAGAGAAAAGCAAAAGTGAGGAGGCCAAGAATTTTCAATACGGTTTGGGAATATTCTGCTAGTCATCTCCAGTCTAACCAATCCAAAAAACAGTGTGCCTAGTGTGCCAAAGCATTGTGTGCTTTGCTGCAGCCAGGTACCTAAATCTGTAACAGGATGCTTTACAGTTTTTATTGGAGCCTTTGTTCCTTTCCCACAAATAGATAAACTAAAACCTGTTCCTATTAGGAAGTACAGATAATTTATTCATTATTGTAGCTAATAAATAAGTTCATGCAAAGAGCTAGCAATGAGAACCTCACCCACAAAGAATATTTCAATAGAGCAAAAGTAGACTGTCGTGTGTGAATTAAACAATCTCCCAAAACCAAGCATATCAAAACAGCCAGTGAGAAGCAAGAAGTTTGGTTTAAGTGATATTTTTCACTGAAGATCTGTGATATAATCTTGCATCATGCCTAAAAGACTAGTAGTCTCATAAATCTGGGGCAAATAAGATCATTTACCAAACTCATAGTTATTAGGTACAGCCTAATGGGATGCTCAGAAGAACACCTGAAAGTGCATTATTGTTAATGCAGTAGATAATGTTCAAAAATACTTTAAATGAACCAAGTTGCTTGAAAAAGATATATTCAGATTCTGAAATCTTTCCAGAGCTTTGTTAGTTTGAAGACAATAGTTGGCAGGCTGCCTAAGAAAGGGAATGTGATAAAGAGAAAACTATTATATCTGGCACTTCTGCAGGAAACTGTAACTCCTATGTCTCATTTTTCTGCTCTGCTTGATAATGTAATAATTCTCGTGAAGGGAATGCACAGAAATATAATGAAAAATGATATTATTGTGCAGTGAAAGATAAAGTAATTCGAAACTTGGTTGTTTCAAAGTACTGCACAGTGCTTTAGCTTGTCCACTGAAATCAACACAACTTTTTTGCCTCTAAGTATTCACACTACCTTGAAAATTGAGTTGAGTTAATTTAAGTCTTAGTCTCTGTCTACCTGGACATATCTCTAGGTCAGTCATTTCTGCCTCTGTGTGTGCATGGAGCAAGTGCTACAGAACTGCATCTAAATTTTACTTTTAATCACAGGCAAAGCCCATTGTGTGTTTGTGTGTGTGTTTGATACTCCAGTGTTCAACTCCTCTTTCCTTTACCTCAACAAATTTGTGCCACATCTTTTAAAAAAAAGAAATATGAACATATACAAAATATTTAAAATAATATAAAAATACAATCTGCAACTGATATTGGGCTCTTGTCATTAATGCTGTTGTTATCAATCAATCAATCAACTATAGGCAAACTGCTCATTTACTTGTAGTTATTTCTGGGGAATAATTCATTCAAAACTTAATCCAGATTGTATCAAGGTCACCAGCAGTTTGTTTTTTTTTTTTATTCACTACAGCAGCCAGCTTTTAAACAAACCCTTGACATGTCCCATTAGGTGAGTACACTGAGAATTTGATCTACCTGATTTATTAAAAGAAGCACTGAGCAATTTATTCTGACACTGTATCAGCAAGTAGCATTCAAATCTGGAAAATATCATCATGTATCATGATATTCTATCTCTCAAAACACTGAAGCATTTGGAAACACTTGAAAGCCTCTATACTAATGAGAACAGAGTGCTCTTTGCAGGCAAAGTGTCACTGTGGGGGAACTGAGCCTCCTGTGTGTTCCATGGTGGGATGTGCTGCCCAGTCTCCTCCTGTGGGTAAATAGCATTCTCTCACTGGTTTGCAGGGCTGTGTGATGAGTGATGTGCTGCAGAGTCAAACACAAGGAAGTCTGAGAGCTGCATAGTACTCCTGCCATAACAGAGCACAGGACCTATGTTCAAGTATCAAAGATTGATTTCATTTAGACACATCTTCATAGCACTCAGAATACAGAGCAGCCTCAGGGCAAAGCCCTTCAAAACAAGTGCTATCTGCCACTGCACCCAAACAGTGCTCTTCAGGAGATAAACTAAGTGTCTGTATTGCTGTGTCATTATAGCTACTAGATTCATTTTAAGCTATTATGGAAAGTTCTGAAAACAATAACAAGGAAAAAAGATCAAAGTCATTTAAAGGCATTCCTGAACCCATAAATAACAGTATAGATAGATGACACTTAGGACCTAAGTTAAAAAGATCAAATCAGCATCACTAATATGTGACCCCAAGGAGTAACAACTCAAGAACTTATCCTTGAGGGACTAGTTCAAGGCTATAAGCAGCTTTAGATCACCCGTCTTTAAAATATAGTTGTTTTATGGAGACCTAATTAATAACACTTCAGCTAGGCTAAGCCGTGCTTATCCTATCACTGTCAGCTGAGCATCATAAAGCAATCAAACAAAGAAATATGTTTCTCTATGAACATCTGTTATCTTAAGATGAAAAATGTCAGTCATAAGGAGAGGCAAAGATAATGCAATGTGGAGAAGTAAGTCAGAATTTTGGAACACTAGAATCACACTGGAATTTGTATTAGCAGTACAGTAAGTTATAGTAGAAAAGAGAGAGAGAGATCATTGCAACAGAAGCAACAGCCTGACCTGGGACAGCACATTCATCAGCATCAGCTGGACAAGTAAATAGGACAACTGGGAAACTACAGTTATATGAGTAACTTTATTTTAAGGCTTAAGGTTAAAGAAATTTGTGTTTTTTGTAGAGGTGGAGGTTTAGAAAAAACACCTCCTTAGTTCAGAGGAAAGGTAAAGACACAGTATGTAATGACTAGGAGTTACAAAAAAAATCTCATTGAATAAGGAGCTCTTAGTCATAAAATGAGTAAGAGTTGTGGAATTCAGCTTCATGTAAAGCAGTGGAATCATCGTAAAAATTATAATTCACAATTTCATTGTAACTATATTGGAATGTGAGCTTGCAGATCAAACAAACTCCTCATTAAAAGCCATGAATCAAAGAAACATTAAAGCAAAGACATATTTGATAATCTGTTGCAGATACAGAAATTGGTATTGGGCTAATTAAAATGTTATCATAAGCTGCCAAAAAGAAAGATTTAAAAAACTGATAAAGTAGTTCCATAAATGACTCAAATCTCCCACAGTATCCTTGTAGGGTTTTGGGGTTTACTTCAAATCCTGCATACTGTTTAGAACAGGATAAGAAGCTGCTTGAAAGAAGATGTTTATTACAAATATTGGTTTCAATAAATCATAAAGTGGTACAGTTGGAAGGGATCTCTTGAGATTGCCTAGAATGGAGCAGAGTCAGATAGACTATGTTGCCCAGGATTGTGTCCAGTTGAGTTTCGAATATCTCTACAGATGGAGAAGGCACAACCTCTCTGGCAACCTGTTCCGGTGCTTAATCATCCTTACAGTAAACAAAGAAGATTTCTTGCGTTTGGATGGAATTTAACGTGTTGTAATTTGCTTACTCTTTTCCTGTCACTGGGCACTACTAAGTAAATTCCAACTCCCTTATCTTAATTCCCTCCCAACAGTTATTAATACACATCCGTAGGATCACCTTCTGTTCTCTGGGTTTCCTTTTAAGCTCAGAAGAAGAAAATTTTCCTTTTTTTTTTTTTTT
>NW_020955202.1:1286507-1341318 GCF_003031625.1 Empidonax traillii
TTTCCCAAGTGCAGCCATGAGCTGAACGAGCTCCTAGTTCACAGGAGAACTGAAAGGGGAAGGCTGTCCACGGGGATCTGGATGGTCTCCAGAGGGTCCTGTATCCCGAGGATCTCCCTTGCAGCTGACCCCACTCAAAGTATATAGTCAAGTGTCTTCTACTGCAAAACACTGTGTGGGAGTCATGTTCAGAAAGGTAACACAATGCCCCAGAACCCTTATATAATTTTGGAGATGCCTTGGACACCCATTCAGAGTCCTTTTAATAAGTAGTACTTAATTGTCACTTGAAATTAGTCTTGATTTGAAAACTGAAAAATTCTAGGAAAAAAAGAATGATTAGAATGAATAATGATTAGAAAGCAATTAATATTCTGCAGATCTCAACAGTGAATGCATGCTGTGTTTTCTCTGTTTTCATAAGAAATTTAAAAAAAGTGAATGTCCTGATGAAAAGATGAAGCAGTATGTGCTGGAAATACCCTTTTGTTGGAGAATTTACCTGACAGTTTATTCAACTGCTTTCTTGGTAGGCAGAATACAATAATGATATTTCAAGGTGGTTGAAAAACAGTCAGAGCAATATCGCATAGCTGAGTACTCAAAACGAGAAAACAGAAATCTTGACATTTAAATCTGTGAGCATATTGATTGCTTTTATTTTTGACTGCATTATTACATGTAAAGTGGCCAAAGCTAATAATTGTAAGAAACAAAGAAGATCTGTTTTGGACAAAATTAAAGACTTAGGAACACTGAATACATTCTTCTGTATGCCTACACACCTGCGTGGGCAGCAAACGGTTTAATAATTATTAGGAATAGTACACGGTCACTTAGTACTTTAACTATAATGTCTACTCAGTGTGAATATAGTCTGCATCAACTGCAAACATACCAGGGAAGATTATCCAGGGAACAGAAATCATGCTAATTAAATGTGAAAATGATACCAATCTCAGAGCTGTTCTTAATATTAGAGAAGGAAGCAAAAATGACATGAGAGTACAGAAGTAATAATATATTCAGTAAATGAGAATTCCTAATTTCTATTAGAGAAAGACAAGTTGATAGATCTGCTTGAAAATCATCTGTAATGATCAATATGAGAGAAACATGAAAAGCAGAGGAAATAGTGGGCATCAAATGATATGTTAATTTGTAACACGATACAACAAGAAAATAGATGAAAACTGCCTGTGCAGCTGCATTAAGCCTGCAGTAAGCTGGTGGAAGTTTCATGCTACACATCTCTATCAGAGATGTTTCTGAAATATTGCCTTTATTTTAGAGACTGTCTTTAAAAGAATAAAGTAAACAAAATGAAAAAGAGTTCAGAAACAACTGTGAGGAAAGACTGTTCCAACAAGAGCTGCTGAAAGACATCCCTACACTCCTTCTGGACAGGTGGTTACTGAAGCAGGGTCTGCAGTGTTGTGTTAGGTCATGGCTCGGCAGAGTAAAGCCATGCATAGTTATTGTAAGATGAGTGTGTGTCTGTGTGTGTGGTTTTGTAAGTGCTACAGGTGGCTATATATGGTAAAAGCAACTTTTGGTTTTCGCGTAACTTTGATTTCTTTTCCTTTTCTGTATACTCGACATGGATAGACAAGCTGGAAAGTTGAATGCAGCAAATGGTGGTGTAGAGGGCAGGATTCAGCACCTCTCCCACTGGGGACAGCACAAGGAAGGCATCAAAGACTGTATGAGTTTTAATTGTTCTGCCAAGATGTAAGGGATGCCTTGCTACAAACTGCTTAACCTAGTGAGACGAGCTCTCATCTGATAAAGGGCACAACTCTTGCTTTGATTTACAAAAACTTAGATGGATTTGAGGAAGAATCTGAGGTTTTCTGCCTTGGTAAACCCTTAACAACTCCCTATGCTCTGGGAAGCACTTTGAGCTCTCTAAGGAAGGCAAAGTTTTTTCAAAAGGACATGTGAAAAAAAAAAAGACAAGTAATAAATATGAAAGGGAAAATACATTTTAGGAAGTAAAACTTGGATCTACTATACTGTAGATGGGACTAAAATCAATAGTTTGAGGTTACCAAACCATCTGGAGAGATCAGATGCAATACTGCAAATGGAATGCTGTTGATAAGCACTGACGTTCACATTTAATGTCAATACCTAGTCTTTGTAAAATGAATATTTTGCATCATCATTGTTACCATTATTGCTGGTATTGGTATGACAACATTCTGATGCAGCATGATTGTTAAACAGACACGAGACAGTGAACCTAAAGTCCAATCTTCCTCAAAGTACTCAAAGTATCTACATATGTATCAGTAAAGTCAATACCATGTTTTATAGTCAAGCACTTTGGACTTTGGGAGCCCCTGGTGGTCTTGTGGTTAAGGACGCGGTGCTGTCAACGCCGAGACCCAGGTTCGATTCCCGGTCAGGACACTCCCCGGGCAGATGGAGCTCCTTAGCCCTGTAAGGCAATCCATCTACGTCCTGAGGACCTCACTGCCACCATCCAAGCTCTCTTGGCCCCGGCAGATGAACCTCAGGATTAAAGGGTGGGCTCAGTTCCGCGCACACTGTGTCTCACCTAAAAAATCCAACGCGCAGGCTGGAAGGTGTAAAGACCTTCCCTGGTTCTTCGTTCACGAAGACTGGCCATTACATTACACTTTGGACTTTATGTATTGAGTTTGACTGAGACGAACTTAATTTTCCCCATAGCAGCCCTCATAATGTGGCGCTAGAAGTGCACACAGTGCACAGTGCATCGGTAACTAGAAAACTGTTGATAACACTCCTGTTTTGGCTACTGCTGAGCAATGCTAGCACGGCATCAGTGCTATCTTTCCAGTGTTTCCTCCCCACTAGCAGATTAGGGATGGGCAAAACCTTGGGAGGAGACCTAGCCAGGGCAGCTGACCCAAACTGACCAAAGGGATAGTATGTACCATAAAAGGTTTGCCTAGCATTAAAATCTAAGAAAAAGGGGGAAGGGGGGCCAAGAGGAAAGCATTTCTTACAGTACTTATTTTTCCAGAGGAAGATAGATTAAAATTGTTTAATTTCTTTTTGCATAAATTTCTAAATAAGCATCAAATTGAAGAGACAAGAGTATGTGTTACAAGGGATTGATTCTGTACTAACTTTTCAAAAGTCTGGTTCTAAAAAAATCTGTTGAAAGAAAATGTGGACAGTTTCTCTACTAGGCTGGCCCTTGGTAACCATGGAAACTGCAGACTTGCCCCGGACATAAAAGAGAACTATATTGCATTGGACACATTTATTTGTTTAGATTTGAAGTTTTACAGCAATGAAAGTCGTATAACATTGCACGGTGGCTTTGTCAGGACCATGACCTCCACGCTGCAGAAGTACTCCTTGGAAATATGGAACTCTGTAAATCTCTGGTGATCTGGTACAACAACTGCTGTTACTGCTGTCAGGTCCGTGTTCCTGTGAAGCAGAAAATCATTACAGATCAATAAATCAGACTTCTAAGGAAATATTGGAAGATGATGGTATCACCTCTCTCTCTTCCAGCCTTGTAGTGAGGAGAGATACAGTCAACACGGGAGCTGTCCCAACAGCATCTTGTCCCCCCAGAGATGCACAAGAGAAGTAGACCTCAAGCACTCGTGCCCTCTTTATCAAAATGATATATCTCATTCAAGAATTATTAGCTCATAAAGACAGCCCACATCCTCACTGTTTGGAAACATAGAGTCACATCTGTGCTGTAGGTACTACTATGATACACAATGATTTTTGCTTTGCTTCAGTGTAACGACGATAGAAAGTGCAGAATAGTGAAAACCCGACCAGCTGAAATTGAGCATGCTAAGAAAGCTGTTCCTACAGAAGGGAAGAAAAGTTAAAAATTATTTTAATACAATTTTGTCTGTGAATTCTTCACTGCAGTGTCCAGTGATGAGGTAGCTGCACAATTTTTTTCCCCCAAATAACCTCATAGCAAGAAGTAATATTATTTTAATTACCAATTTTGTCCAATGTCATTTGGAAAAAATACTTAAAAGAAGGTATTTTAAGAATTTTTGGTTAAGTGTAATTTATACATGTACACCCTGCTATTAGATTGCTAGCTAATTGCTAACATACACCCAAAAATCCTGAATGTATTGAGGATTATTGAAATTGAGGGTTAAATTTAATATTTCTTCTTATTTTAACTTAAATAATTTTTGAGTATGCTCTAGGGAGAATAATATTTATTCCCTGGGAAATAAATTGGACTGAATGCTTCTGTGCAGGCTTTTTATCAAATATGTGCCCTATGCACTACAGATCAAACCAAAGCTTTTCTGAAATGGAGATGCTGCTGAGTTTAGTTTCAAACATTCTCTACTGCTTTAGGCAACATGCGATCAAAGCTATGTAGATAACTGAATTTTCAACTCTGTGACCAAACAAAACAAAGCAACAATAGACAAACCCCCAAATAAACAGACAAACAAAAACACACCAAAAATCAACAAAGAAAATAAAATAGTTTAGGAATCAAAGTAAAACGTTTAGCCTAAAATCCTTATCTTTAAAGACAATTTCTAAGTCAGGTTGATTTCAAAACTGTGCACTTCATACAAAACAAAATAAGAGAGCTAAGATTTTTAAAGTATCTGTTTTACCTTTTTATGTATCTGAATATTATAAAAATCCTACTATTTGTTGCATAAGCAGTTTTGGGTATGCTTTGTACATTTGTACGGAATTGTTAGTTGTGTACTTCATACCATGTTTTGCTGAGATCTGTTGAGGACTTGGTAATATCAAAAAAATCTTTACACTGAGCACAGGGCTATAAGGTATTAGTTCCAAAGCAGCAGATTTGTTTCCTTGGTATGATTCCGCACTGAAAGTTTTTTTTGTGATTTCTTTTATTTATTTTTTTCATAAGAAATCATGAGTATTAATTTGGAAAATAAAATGCTATCCTTCTTCATCAGCAAAGTTACTTTTCTTCCTTTTAAATTCCAGCTTTTCAGAATACAATGTTCCAAAGGGGTGCAGGGAACACCTTTCCACATAGTTTTGTGGCTTCATTTTCCTTTTCAACTATTTAAATAGGTTTTCATTTTTTTCATATTTTAAGTGAAAATATATTTCATAGCATTATTTATAAAATAGATACATAAACAGAGAATAACGGTGATGGAAATTTATTTATGTCTTGAAGAGCTTTGACCTAATCTTTAAAATCTTATTCCAGCAATCCTTTCTTAACTTAAATGTGAGTTTGGCTTGAATATGAATTTGGGCAAAGGTCCAAGGAGGAGGAAAGAAAGAGTGCACTTTCTGCTGTTATGGAGCATTAGAAAGAAAATTAATAAAATTATCTGGAAAGCTGCCAATGTTGTGAGAGATGTATTTATTAATCTTGAATAACTTTGAAAGAAAAGAAAATAAATACAAAATAAACAAGATTGTCAAAGAGCAAACTGACACAGAATCTCATGTGAAAAATAAATTAAAACTATATTTAAATTTCAGATATGACAAATAAATGGAACCTTTGATCACACTGGACAAACAAAATTCTTTTACTATTTAGCATCTTTCAGGTAATTTGAGAAAAATAATAAATGCATGTTCTAAAAAGCTAAGACAAAAGAGAAATATTTTGTGAAGATTGTAAAAAGTAATTAAATGCCAACTCCCTTGGCAATTAGCAATATGAAAACTCTGTAAACATGCTCTTAGGATTATGGGATTATTATAATTTACTAGCTCAATGCATTCCTTTGTCTTTTACATGCAGGAAAAGCATTTGACAAGGTTGAGTGGTCAGTTTCTAATCAAGTAAATATTTTTAAAGTATTTCAGGGATACAGAAGAGCAAAATGAGTTTTAAAAAGCAGTGGCCTTGACAAGTTTAAAAAGAAATTTACTTTCAAAGAGAAAGTCAATTTTTTCAGAATTTCACAGCTGTTTTGAGAGTTATATTTCATTCCATTTCCCGTATCTGCTGCTGTCCTCCAAAGTAATCATAGCAAAAATAAAGCATTCTGTTACAAAATTCTTGATGTCTACAGGGGCCATTTACATTGTGAATTCTAGTACTTTGAGGATATACATTATATAAAGTAATTTAAATTGTGATATGTAAGCTGAAACCCTGTTAAAACTACCAAACATATAGACTGTACTTGTCAGAGGACAGGGACATACCTGTAACAGAGCTGCTGGAGAGCTGAGCATCAGTAAGTGCCACCATGCCAGGCAATCAAGTCTTTGCTGGGATGAGCTGTAGGATGGAAACTGTGATGATTCTGACCTTCACTCGGAGTGTAACTTCTTGAATTATTGGTATTTGGGGAAAGTGGGAAAAATCCTGATTGAATAATCAATCCTGTTCTCATCAGGCATTAGGAAACAAAGAAACATTGAATTAAATTCTCGGCTGCTTCTCATGAGAGGGAGAGCACAGGATGCACAGCTTGGCATTGGGGTGTGTTTACAAAAGGGATGTTTAAGGAAACCCTCTAGTGCAGATTAAGTGAATTGTATGGGAACACAATGCTGTACAAATGATGTTGCCCAAATATTGGAAGGACTTCTACCTACCCTGTTGGCAAACCTTACACAAGGATAGGACTGTGTAAAGGGTTGGATTAGAAAACAGTATCTGGCCTATTTATTCCAACTATAGACTTAACTCCTCTTTATTTCTTAGTTTTTCAAGGAAATTTGTGGTAGTAAGAATTCGGTATAGTTTTATTTTAAAAGCTTCATTGAGTTCCATCAGAACTGAGAATACTGGAAGAGAAAAAGAATAGTAAGTTCTAGGTTATTATTATGCATTTATTGTTCACTTATTTAAATTTCTGCAGAGCTTGTTATAGATTAAAATAATTTATTTTCACTAAACTGGAAGCTGAAGTAGTGTGCGATTCCTCTGAGATTTGGGATCGCCATTAGTTTGTATATGTCATTCTCTTTGTGAGTGAATGAGAGCACCACATTGTGCTGCTCATATATATGCCATTGTGATATACAGTAAACTTTAAGTCTCTGAATGCAGCAACACATCCACGTCTTTTTCTTAGTCATGAGCTGAAATTAAACTTGTTCAGCTCATCTCTTAGCATAATAGAAGCATCCTCCCCCCTAATTGCAGCAAAGGTTTAAAAGCATCTCCTTTTCTTAAAAAACTTTATTAGGCTTTTCAAGGTGTATTAAATGGAATAAGGGTTATGTCAAGTGATTTTTCATCAAGCCAGCATGGGAGGAACCGTAGATTTATTCAGTGTATTTTTCCAGTCAATGTATTTACACCCTCCACATTTGCTTGAGATAAAGCTAAGCCAATTCCTAAAGGCTTTTTGGGTTTTTTTTTTTTTTAGATGATTTACAGCAGAGACCTCCTGTATATTTTCATATTTTCTCTCTTCATGTCTATGTCTCCATCTCTTCTTTTAACTGAAAAATCATCCCCAGGTGGGTGGAAGGAACTGGTTCCTCTGAGAACATCTCCGGGACATGTGCTGCTCCACCTACTACCTTGATTTAAGGCTTTGCTATTTTTCTCTCAATACTAAATGAGAGTATTTCATTGATAGTGACTTCCAAAAAGAAATAAAAAAAAAAAAGAAAAAAGAAAAAAAGGCTATTACCTTGTAACTAACCTTATTACTCTGCTGTTTTCTGCTTTTTGCTATTAACTTTCATTACTGTTCCAAGTTACAGTATATAACAAGTTTCCATTGTATCTCTTTTCAGTGAGGCTTATGTACACTGCAAAATTATCATTGCAGTGATGGACCCATTAAATACTTTCAGGGTGGATTTTGCCTCCATGGACAAGTTTACAGAGAAAGCACTGGCTCAGGTTGAACATCAAAAGAGTCATGGAGGAGAAACTGGATTATCTACAGAGTACATCTACCAGCATTGTTTCTATTTTTTGGGGGCGAGGGGGTTTTCCTGAATGGAAACAACAGGGCAGGTTGGGATGCATCTGTAGGCAGTCCAGTCATTCCTCTTTGCCTGTATATCTTTTTCTTTTGCATAGGAGAGGTTCAGAATGGACACAAGGAGAAGCTTCTTCCCCATGAGGGCAATTCCACGGGTTTCCTAGAGAAGTTGTGCACTCTACACCTTCAGGGCATTTTCCAGATCTGTTTCTTCCAGCCTAGATTGTTCTGTTATCCTGCAAAAAGGGAGGAAGTGCTTTTTCCCTGTCAGAATGCTGGAGGAGCTTTAAGTCAAGATTATTCTCCTTGTATACATGGACACACAGGTAATATAAACACCATTCCTCAAAGAATTGCTTTATAGTGTAAACACTGGTTCAGCTTACAATAAAAATCAAATACTGGATGTATTTATGGTGAACTAGTAACACAGCTAAGGTTACTCAAAGAAACAGCTTTTCCAGTATTTTCCTTTCACAGCACAATAGGCTGGTATTACCATGTAATTTCACAGTAAATCTAAGTAATAGTCTTGCTAACTGGTAGCTGAAGGTCCTGAAAATTTCAGGCTCTGGGTGATGTGTGTATTTCTATATTCACAGTCATACTACTGTAAAGTTCACATTTACACTGAGATAAATGAGCAGCCAAAGTTGCCAGCTTTTGTGCAGCAGAAAGATGTAAAGCTGAGGGTGACTGTAGTGAAATACGAAAGACCAATTAGGTAATGTGGTCTCGTCTTGGTGTAGCACCACTACTTACAGTAGTAGACCAGGTGGCTAAGAAAGAATAGAAAGATGGTATGGCCTTGAGACAAGTCCTTCTTTACAATTTTCTCAGAGGGTTCCAAGTCCAGGGCCCTCATACCAGAAAAAGTCACCGCTGTCCATATTCCTAAACCTTAAGGATAAGAACATACTTAGATATTCTGCTGGATCAGGACTGAATTACCTGTAATATGTCCAGTCTGATCCTGCTGGAATCTGAATGAACATAATTTCAAAATTTTTCCTTATCAGATCATTGTGAGTCTCTACTAACATACCTATACCAGGAAATAAAGCACATTATGCTCAATAAACTGAAAACTCGCATGGAACTTCTTCATCATAGACCTGGAAATGTCGGGCCCACTAAAGCTCACAAGAGCAATATATTTTTATTATGTGAACACTTTATGTTCTGTTTCATATGAACCGTTCAAAATCTTTCTGAAATCTAGCTCAATTCCAGTATGTTCTTCATCAGGTTTTTTTTTTTGTCTGGAAATGTTGCAATAACATGGGCTGAAAGGGCTGGACATTACAGTCTCACAATGCATGTGGAGAATAGCGGCACCCCTCTGTTACAAGAGAAGCGTTACCCATTGTTCTGCACGTAATCCTACTGAAATACTTCGGACACTTGATTATGAGAAAATTGCATTTTGGATGTGTTCCTCCAGCTCTCTTCTGGGAAAATGAAATGATCAGTGGAGTTTTTTCATCTTATATTTGCTAAAGGCAAGACATAAAGAGAAAAAAAAAGTATTTGCATAGATGTATGTATCCGATAAGAATTAAACCTCTATTAATAATTGCTCCTGCACATTGCATTTCCAAGCCAAAGATTAAACCCCTTTCAGTTTAATTTATGTCTAGGGTAGTCTCACATTACCTATTTGCATACCAGTCAGAGTACCACAAATCCTGATTGTGAGAGCTGTGAACGTCCTATAAGAGTCCTATTGAAGTCAGTGGTAATTGAGAACCCTCAGCATAATAGAGAATCAGGCTGCATAGAGGGTATATTATAATGTAACTCCTCTATACTTATTTCTTTGTTCTGCTAATAGAAAGCTTTATTTCATAATTTCTTATCAGTTATTTGCTGGATCCAGTTCTGTCTCTCTAGACTGTGAGAAAAATTCTTATGATGCAGATGGGTACCTCTGCTTTCATTGATGTTGCGCTTGTCTGCACCAGCAAATCATTGACCCCAACCTCAAGAATAATAGTAATTGCAATGAATGAATAGGCTGTATTATATTTCCCCCAATTATGTGAATAAGGAACTGAGAAACACCTGCATTATTTCTGGCACACTGTTTCTCTTCCTGCTGAAGAGGTTGCTGTGGTGTTACGCAGAAGAAGTTGCTAAAAGGAGAAAGCAGGTAGGGTGAAACGATGACCCTGGTATGGGGCAGGCAACCAAGTGCAGCCAGGTACAGACTTGGCACAGGAAAACCCCAAGCCAGGTGACAGTGGCACACTGAAAAGAAGTAGATGTGAACTGAAAGACTGGAGTTTCCTTAAAGCCCTGGAAATGCTATTGGGCCACTTTTACCCCAGGAGCTCATGTTGTGGGCAGGTACAGACTCTGTTCTGCCAGGTATGGCTACATGAATGGCAAAAATAAGAAGAAATTCAGGTTTGTTTCTGTGCAGCTTGTTTGCTGTCTTGAGAGTCCAACATGTAACCTTGCAACCACAAGACAAACAAAAATATTAACTTGTGAGCTTGTGAGTCGATGCCTGGTCACACATGGTGAGACAGAAGGGGAATACCTGGCTGTCCTGCATCAGTCTCTCAACACGGCAACACATGGGGACAATTCTCCTTCCTTTATTTTGGCAATGCCAAGTGAAATTCAACTAGTCAGATAGACCTCAGAAACTCAGATAAGGACAGGGAATAGTAACTGATGTCTAGGAAGAGCAAAACTACTCCTCTGTAGCACACTCAATTGTTTTGCTCCAGGTATTCCTCCTAAAAGTGCTGACAAACCCATGCTATTCCATGTCCTGCTTTCATTTTTAAATACTGGGATTGTTGCTTGTGGTAAACCACTTGGAATAATACCTGATATCTCTACTTCTTGCTAACATCTGAAAGATTATTTGTCTAATAATGTGTTAATACGTTTGAAGAATCCATTTTTTAAAAAATAAAATTCATATTTCAAGTTTTACATAATCTGTCTTTTCTTGGAAATTTAAGAGATGAATAAAGTACTTTCAATTCACTATTGCTGTAAAGTGGTTGATATGATAATGTCAGATAGTATTTAAATCCTCTTTTCTATTCAGTCAATGTCAGATTTTTTTAAGCAGCCCAATGGCATCCTTTGCTTTTTCTGGAATAATTATGGAGAGACTGTAAATGCAAAAAATGTCCTTGATAAAACATCATTATTATTATCTCTGTTCACTGAACAAAAGTTATTTCTGTTTGGTCTGTCAGTCTGCAAGTTTCTAATAATCCTTCAATGTGATCTCATCTTCGCTGATCCTCAGTGATTCTGGTTCAGTCATGGTCTCTGCACTCTGAGAGTGTGATTTAAATCAGTTTAGAGAACTTCCAGACTAACCAATTGATTTGCATGAACTCTTTCTTTTACAATCCAACAATAGCAAGACCAGATGAGATAGCTGTGTATAAGGTTGATCACACTAAAGTCTCCTAACCCAAAGTAGGTCCCCTTGCCTTTGGACAGAGAGATTAATTAAATGACCTTTTCAAATAGTCTTTCAGGCTTTTCCCAGTAGCCTGAGGAGTCCAAAATGGTAGGTTCTCATAATAACTTATTCACTTTTACCCCCCAGTATAATATCATCACAACAATTTACAGACTAAGTTTTACTTAGGATAGCTTAAAATTCTCTTAGAAAGCAAACGGGTTTCTGGGTTTTTACCAGGATTTGTTTTGAATCCTCCCTTGAGGTTTCCTTGGTTATTCTGTTGCTCAACAACAGTGAAAACATCAAGTGGTAAGCTGATAAGTACTGGTAGTGGAAGGACGAAACAAGGATGATCAAAGTTATGAAGAAGCTTCTATAGAGGAAACAATACAAAGACTCTGCAGCTTGGAAAAAGGTCAGCTAAGGAAAAATACAATACAGTTCTATAAAACTGGAAGTGTCAAAGATGAGATAAATAGAAAAAAAAATTTGTTGTGCTTTTGAAGAAAAATAAAATGAAGTCAGAAGGTGAATTTTTCAAGATAGATAGAAATGCTTGTTCACACAGCAATGGCAAAGCTGTGAGACCCCCCCAGTCCAAGAGAGAGCGAAACACCTTGCAGAGGTTTACACTGAGTAAAAAAAAAAGGTACGACAAATGCACAGCAGAAGTTACACAAGACTATTAAATAAAAACAACAATAAAATATGTCAAACCTTTGGCTCTGGAAATCTCCAATCCATTACTTTTGGATGTGAGAAGAATACGTACAAGAGGTATCACTATTTTTTTGTCCTCTTGTTTTCTCTTTCCTAAGCATTCACCATTAGTCATTGCCAGGGACAAGAAACTGGGCTAGAGGAATATTTAGTCTTACTCAGTAGAGCTTCTTTTTATATTACTCCTTTACGAGTTTCACTTTGATTTAGCAAGTTTTCTGTTTCTAGAATTTTCTTCTTATTTCTTAGGGGAATGATGTATAGAGTTTTCTTCATAAAAAGCTACAAAAGTAGCATATTGTAAATAACCCTTACCAATTGGTTTTGTATATAAAATAAGAGATAGTTCCCTAGTTGTTTTAAGCTTGAGAGTCAATAACTTGCAAATTTAATTTCCTTTTTCAGAAAATGCTTTGTATGCCTAAGGGTTTTTTTAATGGTTTCTGTCATCATATGCTGTTTCCCTCTAGTATTAGTGACTTCTCTATATACTATTTTGCATCAGTATTCTTGTGAACCACTTCAACATTTTATCTTTTGTCCTAGTTTTAACTTTTCTTCAGCTCTATTTATCAGCTGGCTGTCAAAGACTGTTTTATGACATGCTTTAGAAGATCTTTCTCTTCTTATTACGATTCATTTGAAAGCAATGACCTCTAGTTTTGTATGTGAATCTCAGTCCCGGAGAAGATTGAGTTTCTTAAACATGTGATCTCACTTCCACTGCAATGTGATCCAACCATGCTAAAACAGCAGAATCTTTACCACTTTATTAATGAATTCAGTTAGTTTGGTATAAACGTGTAATGTGATTAAGTTACACAGTTTTATAGGAGAAACAATTGATTAAACTGTGAAAATAAAAAGGCTAAATACTTCATTATCTATATATTTTAATTTCCTGTCTTTTTATAATAAAGTAATATATAACAATTCAAGAAAACACCCAGTGTAAGAGTTTATTTTTGATTTGAAATATACTTTATTGTCACTAATAACTGAAAAATGTTCCTATTAATATGACCAATTACATCTTCTTTTTCTTAAACATATATTTGCTTTCAAAAATATAAATTTGGCAGGGTTTTGTTTGTTTGTTTGTTTGTTTTTTGTTTTGTTTTGTTTTGTTTTTTCCCCTAAGGCAATAAATGTCTGCTAAAAAAAGCTGTCTTCCACCCCCCTGGAAAAATGGTAAAATATTTGAAGTAAGGATATTTTAGTGTTTCCAGTGTTTTTTTCCCTTTAATAGCGCTAATTAGAAGCTGTTCAATATATATGTTCAATATATGTTCAATTATACATTCAATAATTTATCAAAAAGACTGGAAAGTCTTTGGATATTTGATAGGATTAGGCCTTATTGGCAAAGGATTTGTTTAGTTTTTGGCAGATTGGGGTTTTTTTTCTGTTTGTTTGTTTTTTTGTTTGTTTCTCCGTGTGTGTGTATGGATCTATGGAATATGCCTGAATATGGCTTGGCTTTAAACTTGGAATACTGATTCCTAAACTACTCACTTTATCCCAACCCCTGCATCTCTGCAGCCACTTCAAGTTAGAAGAAAAAAAAAGAAAAGAAATCTAAAGAATCTCTAAATGGCTGAAGATTGCTGAACTATACCTTTTAGCCAATATGCCTGAATGTGAGAACTCTCTCTTTTGCAGTATAGAAGAGATACATTTCCCACCTATGGTGTTACCTGTGTTAGGGACAAATTACCTCCAAGTTGTGCTGGGCCCTTTGTCCCCTCTTTGCTCTCATACCAGAGGGCACTATGGTTCTTTTTTTCTAGCTTATATTTACTTTGTTTTAACACACAGAGACTTGTTAAATAAGCTGCAAGCTTGTATAAAGTCATGATTAGTATGCAATCAGTAGAGTTTGACTGTCACTCAAAACCTGCAAGATTTTGGGCAGAAAAACACAGTTATTGCAGCACTACCATTCCATTATTAAATCAAAATTCCTACAGGTTTCTTCACAGCTTTACTCTAATTTTGATCCAAGTGTTTGACATGTGACATGACATTGATTATGTCGATTCCTCTCTGTCTAGACTCTGGATGTTTAATATAAGCGGGCTGTCTCAGTCCTCTTCATAGGAGATATCTCCTTGGGATGATTCATCCCAGCTGTGTTACTGTATTGGGTCTGGCTGAGATGGAGTTCATTTCCCCATAGTAGCCCTCACAGTGCTGTGCTTTGCATTGGTAGCTAACAGGGTGTTGATAACACACCGGTGTTTTGGCTACTGCTGAGAACAGCATCAGTACTGTAACATTCCTTCCTCAGTTGAGGGCAAGATCCTGGGAGGGGACTCAAGTAGGCCAGCTGATCCAAACTGACCAAAGGGATATTCCATACCATATGAAGTCAGCACAGATATAAAAGCTAAGGAAAGGAGCAGGAAGGCAGGCATTCATTGTCTCCAATGGCTGTCTGCTGAGAAACTGTAACACATGATGAAGCCCTGCTTCTTGAAGTGGCTGGACATCGCTGCTGATGGGAAGTAGAGACTAAATCATTTTATCTGTCACTTCTCTTTGCCTTATCCCAACCCACAAGTTATTTTCCACTTTACTCTCTCCCTCGTCTGGTTGGAAAGGGGAGTGATAGAGCAGCTGGGTGGGCACCTGGCATCCAGCCAAGGTCAACCCGCCACAGATATATATTATCTTAAAAGAGTGTGAATTTCTTCTGTCATCTCTCTGTCCTTTGAAACAGAGAAACACCTGAGAAAACTAGAGGTGACAAAACAAGTCTTTATATTGCCCCATATTAGTGACCCTGACCAGAAGACTATTGCACATGAAGAAGTTAGAGATGCACACAACAGTTAATCTTCGCAGCCACATACAGCATGGCTTTCAGCCCTATGCTGAGCTGCCAGATCCCTAGGCTGTGGAATGAACTCAAGCAGTTTACTGTGACAGAGTGTCCTGCAGGCAGCTCACACCTCCTACCTGCAATTATGCCACCTGTTTGGCCTTGCCTTGATCTAAAAGTTAGCAAGAAGTTCTCAGCTGAACATCGTTTGTCCGTAGAAAAGATAGAGTTGTTTACTTTTAAGAAAATTCAACAAATAGCTTGAATGACAGAGAAAGAGAATCTCTGCTATGGGGAGGATCTGTGTAGTGTGTCACACAGGGGAAATAGAAAGACCTTTTCAGAAGCTCAAGTTTGAAATAGAAAGACCTTTTCAGAAGCTCAAGGCCGTCCTGTGGTAGATGGGATCAGGAAATTAATTCAACCATGAAAAATTATTGCACAGATTGACCAAAGGCATTCACCAAAATTGGCCGCATGGGATTTTTTTGAACCACTGAAGATCTACTCTTGCACTTAAACACAGTGAACAGAACACTGATATGGTGGGAAACAGATAACCTAATTTCCTAGTAGTAAATCCTTTACATTGTAATTTAAGAACTCTGAGTTCTAGAATAATAGAAGAGATTGGTCCACTAGTCCCTCAGTTTGATTCTTTATAATATAGTATATATTAAATTTAGCAGGGTTTGTCCTCAGGCCAGCTACTTCTCCAGAATGAAATCTGACAAAGGTACAGATGGCTAGGTTAGTCCTGTTGAAATCATTAAAAAATTAACTCTTGCCAAACTGAAGAGGGAAGTAATTAGTTTTATATTTCTAAAACATCATGTTATATAGTGCAGAATAAAATCAGACTAAGTCTCAATAGTGCTGAATACTGCAGCAAGATGATCATATTATCTATTACACAGGTTTTTCCTAGACACACAATGACAAATCTGTGAGATGAATGTAGGTGTTCAGCCTCTATGAAACCAAAAGGCAGTGTTCCTATACACTTAGGCACCTCAGAGTGGCATGTTTTTTTAGGCAATCATGTTAAGTTTAGAAAGCTACCTGGAACAGGTGTTGGCCTTAGAAAGACAGATGGTTTTACTCCAGCATGCCTTTGAAATGAGTTTTGGCTTTGAACCAAGCTCATAACACCTCAATCTGGAAACATCTGTGGTAACTGCTAACCAAGCTGAGTTGCTGAGTTTTACTACAGTAATTGAAAATGATTATGAAATAAATAAAGATATGCTAGCACTAATATGAAATGTATGCCTGACATACCTTGATCTTTGCTAAGATTTTTTTCCTGTAATTTAAATTTGCTTTACCTGCAGTCCCTCAAGAATTTTCAGGTGAGACTCAGGTCATGAAAGCAAAACTGTCAAAAGCAAAACTCAGTAGGAGAGAGGAGTTGACTTTGAAGACTTCTGATGTCATACTGACACAGCTGAAAGATGCCCTTTCAACTTTTAAAATAAAAATTTCAATACATTTCCAAATTTTATCTAATACTTTCTTGAAGATTTGAAGGCCTTTTTTAGTAAAGGGAAAATGAAAAAGAATTTTTCAGATATATTAAGACAGACTTTTCTGTAGCTGAGCTTTATTGTTCTTTTAATATAAAGTCTTGTAAAGTGTCAACATTTCAACTTTTTGTTTGATTTAGTTAGAGAAAAAAAATTCCAAAACCTTAGAAGATCTCAGAAAATAGAAAGACCAACCTGCTAGACTCAGGCCTCGTTTTGAAGATGTTTTGCATAGATTTGCTTTGAACAAATTTGAACAACCTGTTCCAGAACTCCTGGTATTGTTACTTTGGAAATAAATGTTAGAAACATTAGAAAAACAAGGTCTCTGGTGGCAATTAGAACTTGATTAGATGCAGAAGCTAGGATTTACCTAAGCAAGAAATAGACATTTCTGAGGCATGGGACACTTCATCCTTAAATAGATACTCAAAATAGGTCAGATAAAGGCTACCCTGAAAGTGCCTGTTTTAGCTGGGTATAAAAAAGGTGACTGGACTGACTCCAGACAGCTTCTCTTTAGACACAGAGATGAGACAAATCCCACACAGAGAGACTAAAGAGAATTAAAATAGCTAGTATCATCTACTTTGTCACAAAGTGCCATCTGAAGTGTCTGAAATTTATTGTCCATTCATGACAATTGGTGTGGGAGATGGAATAAAAATACACTAGTAGACTATTCACTAGTAGAATGGTCAGAGAAGTTTGAGAAACATATGGGAAAATGAAAACAGAGATAGTGACTGATTTATGGGTAACATTTTAATAAATGGAGAAACAATGGTGGGGTTTAAATTTTAATAAATAGAGAACAATGGGGAGGCTTAAGTTTGATAAAATCATAGAATCGTTTAGAGAAGGCTTCAGGATGACCTAATTGCAGCCTTCCAGTACCTGAAGGGAGTCTACAAGAAAGATGGAGAAGGGCATTTAGAAGGGCATGTAATGACAGGATAAGGGAGAATGGCCTCAAACTGAGAGTAGGTTTAGATTAGACGTTTGGAAGAAATTCTTTACTGTGAGGGTGGTTAGGCACTGGTACAGGTTGCTGAGAGAAGCTGTGGATGCCCCATCCCTGGAAGTGTTCAAGGACAGGTTGGATGGAGCTCTGAGCAACCGGGTCTAGTGAGAGGTGTCCTGGCCCACAGCAGGGGAGTTGGAACTAGATGATCTTTGAGGTCCCTTTAAATCAAGCCATTCTATGATTCTGTAATTCGAGATCATCTAGTCTCTGTCCCCTCCCCCCTCCCCCCCTGCTATGGACAGGGACATCTTCAACTAGAAAAGGTTGCTCAAATGTCTGTCCAACCTGACCTTGAGCACTTCAAATGATGGACATCCAGAAGCTCTTTTTCAGCAGTTTTGATTTTAAAATTATGTTTGTCCTTTCCAAGGAAGGTAGAGGAGAAGTAGAGAGAGGTGACATAAGCTTTTATGGAGCAGTGGTCTGATTTGGCATTTCTCTTGACAATATTTAGAACAAAGTTCACATAAGAAAATGCCCAGATGTATTCAGCCAGTCATTTAGATAGTTGCCACGCATTTCTTTGAATTCTTTCTCTTGCTAAATGGTAACAGCACATTTTTTTAAAAAAGGGTTAAGTTGCTCCATTTCAGCTTTGGAGAATTTATTGTGCATTCACTCTTTTGTATCTGCAGTTCAACACCCTCAGTGTAGATGATTTCCTCCATGGACAGTACCCTAGACACTAAAGCAACAATTGTTTTCCTTGCAATGCAGTGCACTGAGCATAATTAGAGTGCTTGAAACATATCTAAAAATAATTTGTAGGACAACAGTGTCTAATTAGGATGGATGCAGAAGTCTGGCAAGTAGCACTAACTACTGTCAATTGTAGCATTGAAAAGATTCTAAATGAAAAAGAAATGTAATTTAAATGGCAACATCAGGATGATAAAACCAGTTTATATAACTGAAGGAAAACAAGAACTAATTAAAAATATTGTGGACTGTGCAGAAAGTCCCTCTATAAATTAACATAACAGTTAATTTTCACACTTGTTGTGGCTATTGATGTGTTTTGGCTTCTTGAAACAAGACTGATTAGTTCATGTGAATTTCTGTGCTTAGATAAAAATTACTGTTCTCTGTGGTCCTTTGGTTTCCCAGCACGATGCGTTTCATAGGACTAATCTTTTCTACTGTCTGTCACATAATTAGTGCTGATGCACGTCTGCACTGACATTTTGAGAAACTGGTATATAATTTTATCTGGAAACATTTATTGGGACAAAGAAGTTATACAGTGATTGCTTGCTAAATTTCTTTTTTTTGTATTTCCCATTTGCAAAATTCTTAATGAGCCCTGAGAAGATACTTCCCCTCCCCCACTCCCCCCGAGATTCCCTGTATTTCCAAATTACTTTGAGAAAGCACTCTCCTAAGAGCAAGAACAGGTGGCTGCTTGGGGCAGCCAGCTTCTAGGGGCAACAAAATTCACAGGTACTATTTCCACAAGCTAGCAAGGTTGACTGGGCATTCAGTAACAGACTGGTTGGACTGGGCAGTTTGCCTAGGGCAGCAGACTCCTCTGGAGCTTACTCTGTTTGATTTGACCAGGCAAATAAGGACTAATGCTCACTGAACATATGGCTGTACTGCTTAATGTGTAGGCCCTCCTTTGATAAGAAGTAATTTTGAGCAGCTGTGTAGTCATGGATTTAGTAAGTGGCTGGTTTCTTTCTTAGACAAGAAAAATGAGTTGGTACTGAATAAATAAATTATCCCAATTAAGCTTTATTTTTAGCATATCATTGGGTAAACATGGATATCAAGACCAAATTCCAAGTATAAACTCAAGATTTTACAGGAATGTTCAGTAGGGTACAGTCAAAAAAACCACTCTGCCTCTGTGGAGTAGACGAAAGGCCACCTTGTAGTTTCTTCTGCAACATATTAAGTGTGGGATCCTGATAGTTGCCCAGGTCCTGTCATGTCAAGAAAGTCAGTTTATCAAATTAGTGTAGGAATCTCCCTTCTCACCCAAGGATTTTTGGCTCATAGTCTGTATGATTTTGACGAGACTGAAGTAAAATTCATAGACTCCACTCTTTCCTCTTTCCTAGGAGGGACTGATGAGTTGTTCATGTCATACGTTATTGTGAGCTAAGACACCAGGGAATTTTTGACAGTGCAAAAACTACTATATCATTATTTTACTTACTCACCAGAGTATATTGCTCATGAATAGAATAAATTATCAGAGTTAGTTTCATTTTTTTTGATTAGGTGGGTTTTTGGTTTAGTTTGGGTTTTTTTGTGTTTGGTTTTTTTTTGCTTGTTTTGTTTGGTTTGGGTTTTTTGTGTGGTTTTAGTTTTTTGGTTTTTCTTTTTTTTTTTGGTTGGTTGGGGTTTTTTTGTTGCTGTTGTTTTTATTTTGTTTTGTTTTGTTTTGTTTTTTTTTCTTTTTTTTCTGGTGGAAGGTAAGACAGAACTCAGCCTGGCTCTGTACAACAGGTATATCCTCCAGGGAAAGAAGAGTGAAAATTCATGACAAGACTGAAATTGCAATTACCTGGATGATTGGTTCCCACAACGAATGGAGATAAAAGAGGAATTTCAGGCCAATTACCTGGTGTTGAGGTAACAATGCTTGTTATCTGAAATACTGTGTTTGTTAAGCATAGCCTTAGTGGCAGGTGGAAAGGTCTACAACCTCTGACTGGTAGACAATGCTAAACTGATAATTTAACAGCACTGAAATGAGCAGGAATGTCAACAATATTTAGACAGTTTGGCTGTTGAGGTAGACAAGATAAAACAAAAGGAAATTTTGATATTAAGAAATTAAGACTGCGAGTGACAAAGCCAGAGGAATGAACTGCTTCAGCATAGTGTTAAGAAAGAAGGGGAATGTGAAAAAAAGTCAGAAGTGGAATTTTCCCTGGTGGTATTAGAATTCACTGAGCTTGAAAAAATCTGGAGAGGGAAGATTTGTTCGAACACAAACAAGATAGAAATACCTTAGTGATGATATTTTCAATAACACCTCTGTGGATTTAAATATAGAACATTTACAGAAGCGAAAGAACTACTTATACAGCGCATCGGTTGAACACTTTTCCAGATATAAATACTAGGCATCATTAAATTATCAGCAACTAGTTCTCAAGAGTAAATGTCTTGACTGTAAACTGAATGTCAGGAGTAAAAGTATGGTGGACATGAGAAGATGTAAAAATATCACAGTTCTTCAGAAGAATATCAGTAAGAGAAGGTAAAGAAGCCTCATACAAATAGCTTTGTATGAAACCACCACTGTCCAAGAAACAGCTTCTCTGCTTTTCTATTTCTGCTGAAAAATAAATTCTGCAAAATGGTGTCATCATACGAAAATGCTCTGTGCGAGAATCATCATCTTGGAGACCTGTCACAGGGCAGAAAAGGAAATCCCAACTCCTAAAAACACCTTATAGTTAAAGGAAAGGGGAAAGATAATACTGCAATTCTCAAAAGTCTTATATTTCATATTTTTAACTAGTACCTTCTCTTTTCACTGTATCTTTAAGGAAAAAATCTAAAGGTTTATTAACATATATTAGGTAGGTATTAAGAAAGAGAATAATTTTTTTTGAGACTTCAAATATAGTTTGAAAATGTGATGATACAGAGAGGAAGGCACATACCATATCCGTGGCTTTCATTTGTTCTCATTTATTCTCATTTATTATTTAGCATAACCTATTAAATATATTGCTGTAGAAATTGCCTAACTGTTGCCAATGCATGTTAATTAAAAATCAAAGCAACAAGAACTTTCCCCTTTTCTTTCCAGTAATATTATGTAACTAAGAAAAAAACCACATCTTTTAAAAGGGCTTTCATTGAAGAAATGTCATTAGCTATAAAACCTCTACTAGTAAGGCATAACTTGTTTTAGAAAAATGTCTATCATAAAAAAGTGCTTTTATTAGACTTCAGTTAGATTCTGGAATTTCATAGTTATTCTCACAGGAAATTTTCAGATAACTTCAAGGTGAGCTTTTGTATTTTGGATTGTAGCTTCAAAAAAACATAAATGTGAATGATTGTGCATTTTATTTCCACAAAGTTAGGCAGCTGGGAATTGAATGTTATATTTTGTTGGGTCTTGAGTAGATGTCAAGGGATCCGTAAACAGGGTAAAATAAACCACTACTGAGGTAGTGTAAATTAGGAACCAGGACTGTTGACAGTGCCAGTACTTTTAATGTGTTTTTAACAGAAGGACTGTTTAGCTAATGAGGTACAATCTCAGTAGTGTATTTTACAGTACTAACTTATAATGCTCATGTATTTGTTAAACAATATTAACAGGGGGACTGTTTAACTAATGAGGTACAACGTCAATAGTGTATTTTAAAGTATTAATATATAATGCTCACATATTTGGTAAACCATAATATCCAATGAACATTCTCTTGCTATTTAATTAGGCATTTAGCTGGGCTACAGTAAACAGGCTATTTAATCTCACAGCTTATATTTAATCAAATAGCTACATTCTTGTAAACATTTGCCATCAACATTAAAATAATATAATTACCATCTTGTAAATACCAAGTTAGGTGCCTCATGAAAGTACAGATGGATAAGGTCACAGCCCTATGCTTCTATAAATTTTCCTCCTTTTTTAGTGACTTAAAGCCAAATGCAGGATGTGCGGCTGTTTGGTCTGGAGCAGGAGGCACCTGCCCAGTGCTCTGTGTGAGAAAGGTCAGTGTCCTCTAACAACAGTGAGTCACCGCCTGACCAGCATCTAAACACAGATCTGCTGGTCAAAAGATTCCTGGCTGGAGCAACTGTCTCCCCAGGTGGAGAAGCCTTCATTAGTTCCGTGTCCCACCATGCTCTACTATGGCTCCAGCCCATTGGTGCTGGCACTGCCAGTGGCTCCTTGTGAGTGCAGGTGCCCTGTGGGGTTGGGGAACACTACAGTAACCCTTCACAACCTGCCTGAGGCAGCTGGGAGGGCTCACTGTGCTTCTCCACTGCCCACTTTCATTACAGTTTTGGGAGATTATGTGCATTTTCTGAATGAATTCCAGGGACATACAACTCCTGATCCCTTCTTCAGACATTCCAGATTAGATTGAAAAAAATGTTGTTGTGGTTTACAACCATCTGGCAACCAAGGCCCACATAGCCACTCACTTACTAACACCTGGGTAGAATGGGGGAGAGAATTGGAAGGGCAAAAGAGAGAAAATTCAATGCTAATGTAGAATTAATGCTTCTTAAATTACTTGGAAGCAGAGTTTCAAAGTGAAATTAAAAAATGAAACATATAGTTGCAAAATTACATATTACCTATCAAAACGTGGTAGACCACAACAAAAAAGATGAAAAATAATTTACTTCTTCAATTTGGCATGGAAAATATTTGAGAAAGAATGCAGCAAAGATTGGATTACTTCTTGACCTAGCCTTTTCTCCTCATCTGCTGATTTCTTTGTCATTTCTCCTCCTTACTTTCTTTTGACTAATTTAAAAGGAAATAATTTTTACTGCAGATAATTTTATTAAACTTTTTATTGAAGTCAGTAGTTTAAACAATGTAAAGATTACCTTTGGATATTTCATAAAATATAACATGTATAAAAGTCTTCTAAACACAAAAAATATTTTCAGTATATTTTATATTTATTTTTTTCTGTGCTATCAATAGTTTTCAGATTTGCATTTAGGAACAAAACTCTGGGTACAATTTGACAAAAAAGAAGTTAACATTTCACATTGTGGTTCCCTGGTCTGCCTTTTATCCTTCATCCAGCTACAGGTTGTTCTCCGAAAATATTTCTTCCTAAAAACTGTTGATAGAAAACCCTATCTCAAACTTTATGAAAGTTTAATGTAATTTTTTAATTATCTGATGCATTTTAAGAATCACAGTGGATAATTTCATTGCATGTTCTGTTTTCCCTCTCTTTGCAAAAATTGCCAGTGACAGCCATAGTAATTCCACAAACAAAATAAATGCCCTATTTAACAGATGCCTTCTGAGACAGACTGTGTCTTGAGGGGAAAGGTGGGATCATCTAGGTGCTTTCTTTGTATAGGCTGCCATTCTATCTGGACATATATTGCCTAGAAATTGCCTAGAATATTAATTTTGAATTTCAAAATTTCTTTTGGTTCAGTCCATGATCATATTGTATTTGTTTCTATAAAAACCAAATTTATACCTTGTGCCCAATTGAAAAGCTTTTATTCTGATTTACAGCAGCAGGCACCGAATGTTTTGCAAACGAGACACACAAATGATTAATTGGAGATTTGGGGACTTTTATTAGAAAACAATATAATTTTATCTAATGCAATTTTTGGAGGGAAGTTATTTGCAGAAAACAAGGTGTTTCACCAAATATATTATTTTCTATCAGTTATTCACCTGGTGTTAACTCTTAGAAAAAAAAGCAAGTACAGGCTTTTGCCTTGTTTGTACATTATGTTCCCTCTGCAAGGTCAGGCACTGCCAGAGCTCAGATGAAACTTTCAGAACAAGTAATATGATCAATATGAGAACTAAGGATGCCTGGTTCCCCACAGATTTCTTTTGAGGTTGGTTGACTTTGATGTCTAAGCAGGCAAGATCTATGAATGAAGCTTTTCACTTCTTGACAATATTAATAATGGCTCACTCCACGTGGATCCTCTGATGTCTAATCAAGGTTAAACCTCCACTTTCATCAGTGGAGGCCCTGAACAGGCTGCCTCAGCAGCTTGCATTAGGAACCAGAAAACTTCTACCAGTCTAGATCACTGGCCAGTGTTTTTTGCAGAGGTAAGTTATTTGGGAAGCAAGACAGATGAGCAGAACCAGAATAGGATCACCTATGTCCCTGTGTGTCTCATGACAGAGAAGCTGAAGCGCTCACTTCTGACAACTTGCTTTGCTTGTGTAAGAGCAGCGGTTATGGATTTCTCATTCAAAGCAGAGGAGTTTTTGCCCATGATTAACCCCACGTGGTTTCCTGCACAGGGACACTGGCATCCAGTAATGACTAGCTATTTTGTAGCAGATGACTGAGTCTTTCTCAGCAGGATGTAAGTAGAGTCACTAATAGAAGGACTTGAAAACACAATTACAGAAACATGACCAGTGTCAACCCATATTTCCAAAGGTAATGGCATCCTTGCAGAGTCAGAAAGTGAACAAACACAGAGTCAGTGTTAACACAGCTTATGAAAACTCAGGTTACTGCTAGCAGGTGATGGAACTATCCTTATCAGGCATGTTCAGGAGCTAAGAAACCGCTCCCGTTTATGACAGCCCTTATCGATATACTGAATAGATCAAGCTCTGGCATCCTTCTGATTTTTACTGAAAAACTTCTGAACTGCTCACTTAAAATCATGGGTTTTTTCAACTTCAGACAGGTGAAGTCCTTTTTATAAAAATATATCAATATTTCAGTGATAAAAATAAACTTCCTTTTGTGCTGCAAACTTTAACTGAGAGGTTAAAAGAAGCTGTTTCTTTATTTTTATTTCATTTTCACAGCCTTGAAAATTTTTCATTTCTCTCTTACTTTTCAAGTTCAAGCAACCTTTATAGGGAGCAAAAGGAGCTGCTGAAGGCTTTAATTTGTTTTGGCTTGCAGAGCAGGACCATAAGATCCTGGTGTCATCCAAAGTAAGCTGAAGACCATTAGCATCTTTCCACTGACTTCAGGGAGCACTAGATCAAGCTTTAAATTCTTATGGCCAAGGGATATGATGCTATATTCAGATCTAATACTCCAGGTTGCAAAAGATCTAAATTCTTTTTAAGGTCTCTGGAAATTAGGCTTTCTGCATATGTAGAATCCAGTCTTTGTGTAAGCTACCTTTTCAGCTGTTCAAGTGGAAACAGATCCTGTGCTTCAGAAGCTGAAATAGGTATTGACTTAAGATGTTGCTGCTGTTTTTTGTATTCCAGAGAGCGTAAAGGCAACAAGGACATTAATTTGTATCAGTGATGACAGGAGTAAGAAAAACACAAGACGCAAGAATGTCTAAATTCTTCCTGCTAATTGGAAAATTAGATAACCATACCTTCCAATCTCTAACAATACCAAGTGATTGTTCACTGTTTATCAAATGAGTCAGTTTTAAACAAATGAACTAGCTGAGTGGAAAATGAGAGAAAAGTTTCAAAAAAGTTTCTCTGACTTGTTAACAAAGGGAAAAGGACACTACACAGACTCATGATTTTACTGTAGTCAGCAACATCTAAAAGAAGAAAGCAGTTTGGCTAGAAAAGAGAGCTTGTTATATTTATACAGCAGCATGTGGAGCAGTGTATTTTATTTGACTTTCAATTGCAGCTGTTGCAATTGGTCTCTGTAATCCTATAGGCAGGTATAAAAATAATACTTGACTTTAATTTGCAGGTTGCTCATGCACTGAGGAAAATCCACCAGAGCTCTATTTCTTCTATTTTAAAGTGTAGTAACTCACCTACACATTTTCAACAGAAGAAGTCTTTACAAGGCACCTGCTAGTTGTCATGGAATCACACACTACCTTTTTAAATAGTATATTGCTCCTGGGCACAAGCAGCAATGATCATAAATTACATATAGGCTAGGAAAAATGACACTGTCATTGATGAGAAAAGTATGATCTACATTTTTAGGATTATACGTTCTTCCTGCTCAGATTGAAGAATTTGAGTCTTTTCTTTGCTTGTTCTCTTATAAAGAAAAGAAAGAGGTACTCTCAGTACAAATTTCTTCTTTATTCCTCACAGAAAAAATAAAAGCAGACAGCATTCTTTATGAGTGTGAGTTTCCGTGTGTTGACATCATAAACATCTTTCAGTATAACATACATCTATAAATATCATTTATAACCCACAAAATCCCAGCAAACATGAAACATCTTTTAAGCTTCCCACATGAAAAATCTTTTAAAATGAGCCTGTGGGAAGTGGTAGCCAAATGTTTAGGTCCTAAAAACTGGAAACATAATGTAAAAGGATGAGCCTTAAGAGTATTTCAGAATACTCAGCTGAGTATCTCAGTGCTATAGTAGAATGAATGAAATGCCATAACAGGTTTAAGGAAAAATAGGTTATTTCAAAATTCTGCAGTGCTACTAGTAAACTAGCAATAGATGAAAGTATTGTATGTAGGTTTAAGGAATAATGTCATCCATACTGTTGTACCTCCCTTACTCTACCTGAGCAATAAACTGTCTAAGGCAAGGGTGTGCAAGCAAATTGAGAGGTATATTTTTGGTGTACTGCGCATGAGAAGCGAATATATCTTGCAAAATTAAAGACTTTTTTTTGTTGCATACATATAACATATAATAGATGCAGTGTTTAAATGTATATTTTAAATTCTAAAAAAATGTAACCAATGCCAAAGAGTAAATCATCAGAAGCACCTCTCAAAACTAAAATGCTCCAAACTAAATTGGATATTTTACTTCTTAATAATATTTCCTCATAGATAAAGATAGGTAGGAAACTTCCATAGAAATATTTTAACATGCTAGAGAGCAATCCTTAATACTTGGTAGCATAAGAAGTCATAAGCTATACTCACAGCCATTCATATTTGGTAAAAACTTTAAAATAAACAATAGAGGAGATAAGGAATCTTTCACCTGGAAGACTCAGAAATTCATTATTTTGCAGTTTTTCAAACCAACAACCTTTAAAGTCTAAAACTTGTTTCCTTTGGGTCTTGATAGCTAGCAGAAGCACTATCTGGATTCTCAAAGAAAAGAGCAAAATATTATTCAATTCACTGGACCTATTTGAAATTAAAAGATGTATTACTAACAGTGTAATGAAATAACTGAGACCTGATTCTGATGTAAATCAGCATCATCAGGACTTGCCTTTATTTACAATGGCCTCTTTGTTTTAAAACTGAATGATGACATTTACTCTAGTAGTGTTATTCATTATTCACAATGAAGTAGCTTAGAGTAGAAATACACCTTGCTGATATTCCCCATTTTAGCTGCCTTTCTTTGCCAACTTAATTTCTAAAAATGTAGTAGGTAGAAAATAAAATCTTCCATCCGATACTTTGGTTTGACCAAAGGGGAAAACAATTGCTTCTTTCTGCTCATTTCTTTTGCAGGTGCAATGAAGAGATACCTTTGGTAAGCTAAAGCAGTATTATTTGGCTCACAGTATTGACTCACAGTGTCTTCGTTAGCTGAAAAACAGAGGGAACCTGTGTGATGAGAGCAAAAGATGTTCATGCGGTGTGATTAATGTATGGCCAACAGTACAAGTAGGGCAAGGGGTTTTTTTCATTTTAAAAAAGAAAATAAAGCCCTAAACCAAAATATTTTCAATGAGGAAATGAAATGATGGATGATTCTGTGTGTACCAAGGAAAAGTTTTGGACTAGCATAGTACCACATGAAAAAAAAAAAAAAAATCTCGGCAAAATCAGGACAGGAAATGATGTCTCTAGTCCAGAACCAGGCAATTATTATGGAGATAGACTTCTGGTACTCTTACAGTGTACAGGAGTGGTCACATCTGAGAGATGTGCCTATTGATGATGCAAAACCATGAAAAAGAGGCTGCAAAATGCAATCTCAGGCTACCTAGATCTAACACTTTGCATGAAATGTATTGCTTTGAAATAGAGCAGATGTATTCTTTTGAGGCAAGTCTTACAAAAAGGAAATGAATGAAACAACTCCATCTAAAACCAATGCTTCTAATGTTCAATAAATGCCAAAAAGAAAGAACATGTGAAGTGTAGCTGTTTGTCATGAGAATGACATTCATTCAAGAAAGCATGCATGATGCTAGATGCAGTTGAAATCATCTTTGGGAAAGCCCAGTGGTCTAATCACTGCTCTGGTTGTGGTTTGGTTGAAACTGAGTCACACTTTTGCTGCATTAACCAGAAACATGCCTTGGAGATGACTCTGTGCAGTTTTCACAAATTAGAAGCATTTGATTGTGGTTTTGATTTTCTTCCTACCACGAAAGTATAACAGTCCAGGGAATTTCCCAGGTCAAACTGAGGAAGCAGATGGTCAGTGTTGTCACAGTGACTAGTCAGTGCTTTGCAGAAATGGACCTTCAAAGCACTCATTTTAACGGAGGCTTCACTTGTGGTCAAATCTATTGAGAGTCGTTTTTATTTACAAAATGTTGAATGATTGGGTCATTGTCCTGAAAAATGGTTGCATTTCTGTAATACTTCCATCAAAGAAAACAAATAAACTCTTACGAATCACAGCTTTAATGACAGTTGTGCAATTCATACATTTTAAATAAAGTCCCTAATTGGCTACCTGCAAGTAGAAAGAGAACTGGCACAGTGAATGGCTTAAATGCAGCAATTACAATATTTCTTATTCTTTGCCAATCTAAAATTAATGAAAAACCTTTCTTGCTGTGACCTTGACAAATGGTGGTGTAACCTTTTTCAGTTCTCAGAGGGTGCTGAATTATACCCTGTGAGAAAGTGATGCAAAGAAATTGCAGCTGAACATTTATAATTAGTAAACTAAAACTCTGTGACAGCGACGAAAGCTAAAAGGTACTGATTGGATTTAATATACATTAGACACAATCCCCAGGGAATAGAATTTCAAGATAGCTCTGAGTATTTTAATTTTTGCATACCTGATTATCTCTGGGCACTACTGAATCGTATATTATTGAACTGTCTGCAGAATTCATGCAAACCTGTTAGTTTTCACTCAAGGTAAAGTCTGATCCTATAAAATGTTGTGTATGTTCAATTCCTACTGCTTTGAAAAGGTGATTAACTCCTCAGAGAATAGGATGCAGAGTGCAGCTTCCCAGTTAAAGGTCTAAGATTTGCACTCGAGACATTTCACCTATTACTGTCACATTTCGCCTATTACTTAGGGGTTTTGACATGGAGGTACATCTTTAAACACTTTTACACTTCTAAGGTGGTATGAGGGAATCTCCACACTTAAATCTAGTATATTTAAGTATCATTTTCATGCATATATGCAATAGTGCTGGATTAGTAAAAGTGATTTTTTGATTTGACACCACTAATGTTCCTAGGAGACATAAAAAACCCAAGAATATTCTTTTTTTTTCCTGCTAGGTCACAGCTCTGATACATAATTATTCAAGTTATGTTTTGTTTCATCAGCTCTATTTTTATTCCTCCTAAGAGGCAAAGAATCTTTGGCTGATAGATAAAGGAGTACGAGTTTTTGCTCTGTCACACTTACTTGAACAAGAGCAGATTTTTGACCTCCACCGTGCTAGAGTGATCTAAAGAAAAAGTGAAGTATATTTATTTTGCATATAGCATTAGGTTTCAGAAATTCCAGGATATTCCATGGGCTGGATCATGTAGTACCTTCTGCTAATGGTAAGCCATGCATCACAGTGCCTATGGGCACAGTCCATTATTAGTGTGAAATAAAGGTTCATAACAAGAGTAGTCTTGAAGAGCACTAGCTGTGGTCCTTAAGATCAGAGTCAGAGGAAATAGCATCTAAAAAAAATTGCTTTTTGCATTCTGCTTTTCCTGACATTTATGGTGGGCACAGAACAGAATAACACTGCTAAAGTCATTGAACCATAAGAACAAGAGAATAAAAACACAGACTTTCCCCTTCATATTTTTTTTGTGTTGCTAAATCCTATTTTCAAGCACAAGATTGTCTAAAATCTCTAGGGTGTGTTACAGGTACGGGTATGATTTTTTGGACAATTCAGAAAAATTATTAATACTTTTTGAGAAGCTAAACATCTCATGTTTTATTCAGTAATTCATATCCTGACAGTGCTTCCTTATTATGAGTCCCATCTCCTTGACTCCTTTCTGCTAAGCAAACCAAGTGCAAATGTAGGTCGGGAGAACTAATACCCAAATTCCCTTCCTGTCCTGAATGGAGCATATTAAAATTTTCAGTGTAATTAAGGAGACTCTGCAAGGTTAGTGGAGCAGGTCTTTCTGACATTAATTTTTATTATATGCTAACTGTTTTGGAAGTTCATTTAATTTTTTAATTTTAAATTCAAACTAGGCACTTTTTCTTCCTAACAGCAACTAGCCATGTTGATCCTTACTTCTGTCACCAAAAATCAGCCCTATGACAACAAATGGTTATGTTTGTGGGAGACAGAATACAGATTGAAAATCAATAGGAAAATTTAAGTGCTTTTTGAGAAGTTATCAGTGAGAAGATGTATCATATGGAATTAGCTGTATTGTAACATATTCTTCAAAATTTCTTCAGGTGACTTCTTTTATTCTTTATTTTCCTTAATTCTCAATTGAAGGATTGATTTTATTTGTTTAATTCAAATAGAGGTGATTTCAGACAGGGCTTTTAATTATGTTAGCAATACTTCACTACAAGTGAAAATGACAGAAATGGCTTTTGCTTCTATCATGTGCTACCAGCTGCTCCTTCACAGGTGTTTTTCACATGCAAATTATTCATCATTTATTGATAATTCCTATGAATGTTGACATTCAGAAGGCAAAAAAAGACATCTTAAATTCATAAATTGAAACATAGGGCTTATTTTAAATTAGTACAAATTTGTAGAAAAACTTTATGAAAAATTCAGCATTTAGCACAAAAAACCCTTAAAATAGTACTGGAATCAGATCTTTGTTCTCAATTACAGCTTCCTGAGAAGAGGAAAGGGAAAGGGTGGTGTTGAGCTCTTCTCCTTGGTATCTAGTGACAGCATGTGTGCGTACATTTCAAAATGTCCAAGCGTGCTTGGCCCCGGCAGATGAACCTCAGGATTAAAGGGTGGGCTCAGTTCTGCGCACACTGTGTCTCACCTAAAAAAAATCCAATGCGCAGGCTGGAAGGTGGAAAGACCTTCCCCGGTTCTTCGTTCGCGAAGACTGGCCATTACATTACATTACATTTCAAAGTGACGCTTAGGAAGGTTCAAACTATTCAGGATATTAGGAAGCATTGATTTACCAAGAGGATGGTCAAACACTGGAACAGACTTCCTAGAGAGGTGGTGGATGCCCCAAACCTGTCAGTATTTAAGAGGCATTTGGATGATGCACTTAATGACATTCTTTAACTTTTAGTCAGCCCTGGAGTGGTCAGGAAGTTGGATCAGATGACTGCTGTAGGTCTATTCTATTCTATTCTATTCTATTCTATTCTATTCTATTCTATTCTGAAAATCTAGAAAAGTTCCACTGATGTGGGTTGTTTATTTTGTCTTCATGTGTATTACAGAGATCAGGAGTTGGAGCCAACTCTCCACTTCTGCTTTCTCTTTCTTAGAGGTGGAATGCTGTGTTCAGGAAGGGACTGGGTAAAATTCATTGCTCCTTCTTGCATCTAAAAACTTAGAGAAATTATCAGACATTTCTAAAGCTCAGTAGTTTTAAGCCCCATGGAATGGTTAGTAATGCCACTTACTCTTTCTATAGTAAAATGAGTTTTTCCACTTCATTTCTCCACTGAAAGTATTTATATAATGCTGTGTTCTTCTATGCCTTGTACAAAAAAACAGTGCCATACTAAATTTGCATGGGCTTAGGGAGAAGGCTGAAATAGGAAAAAGCAATAAATTCATATGCCAATTATTTATCTTATTTTTAACCATCTCATACATTATATACTTCATAGAAGTTTTGAACTAATAATTTCTAACAACTGAAGAATGCCTTTTTCCTCATGAACTTTCAATATACTTCCATTTAACATTTAGTGGCCCAATTTTCTTTGCATAGGTCAAGAGGATTTTTTCACATCTTGTTGCAGGTAAAAGGGTACTTGAGTGGAAAAGGTGCACTCTCTATTATTACCACAGAATTTCAAGTAGCTGAGCATATTCATTAGAAGCTGGAAGACTTTAGCACAGATATAAGAAATTAGAACAAAACTTGCAAGCTCTTATTCTAATAAGAATTGGTTATAGTTGAGCTGATATAAAGGGCAAAACCCACATGCCAAGTATGTCTGAGTTTTAGCTGAGCTTTGCATACCCCACTTCACAGTACTTGCTAGTCTTTTAGGCAATTAACTGACTTGCCTTTAAGAAAAAAAAAATATCACAAAAGCCTCAGTGACATTAATATATTCCAGGTCCAGGCACACGTTATAAATTAGCTCCTCTCAGCAATGTAAAACCATTCAGGCCTCCATACTTGAGTTTTAGGGTGCTGGGGAGAAATCTAAGGATGGAAGTAAGACAGAAAGTTGAGTCAAAAGGTAAATGAGCAAGGTATCCAAAATTAATGCTGTAGAAGGTGAAGTTCTGTCCTTGAATTCTGGATCATTTGAGTAGTTTCAGAAGTAGCCAAAATAGTTTCTTTTAAAACTCCAAGTAAAACTCAGGTGTTTTGCCATCAGCCTAATAATTTTAATGTATTTTAGTATATTAAATAATTGATTTTAATGAAATTCAAATCCTACAGTCCATAGAGATATTTTTTTTCCTTAAGTTTTGTCTAAGTTGGGCTTAAACAATTAAATTTCTCATTAGTTTTCCAAAGGATAGTTGACATTTAGGAATTAGTTAGAAATTACAGTTTTATTGCTCGTGTTATTGCAATGTAATGTTCATTTGGAGAGAAGCACAATGTCCTATTTAAGCAGACTGCATTTAAATTATCCATTTTGTTTTATTCTGAAAAGTATTTGCATGATGATAAATGAATAAAGAATAACGATTTCCAAGGAGACGTTCTCTCTATCCTTTAGTTAGAGAAATGAAGGCCAAAGCTGGAACAAATGATCTGGAAAGATGCCATTTCTACAGTAAAAGAAAACACTGTTATCTGAAGGATGTCTCCTTAGATAACAAATCACTGTCTGAGAAGGGATGAAGAACAACATGACTTTAAAGGACTAAAATTCTAACCCAAATATGTTTTTGGTTTTTTTTCCTGAACCTGAATTATTACAGATGCCACCGCTTTCCTATTCGATCACTTAAGTCTTCATACATACTACTGACATTTTAATTTTCCATATTTTATCTTCATTTTCTTGTGCCAATTGAAGCAAGATAGAAAATACCTTTTAAAACTTCAGATACCGTACTGCTCAATGGACAGTACAGCTAAAGAGAGTCAGCACTGAATGTATTTAGCTGGAATTCAGCAAGAAAGACACCTACAGAAGTACCATTCCCTTCATCATTATGGTATGTGCACATCTATCCACATGCACAGGTTTTTCCAGCAATCCTAAGAGACAACTCTTCCACCATAATCACACCACCTTTTGATTTGAGCTCTCTAGAAGGGAGCACTATCAACCAAATACAGATGAAACCAGAAACAAAAAACTTTCTTTGGAAAGGAAACCACTTTTCTTGAGAAGAAATATTGAGAAAATTAATATGTTTCATATTTTAATGTCTAGATTATAGTAAAATATCCAGTACACTGCTACCTGGGAAAATATAAATTTGGAGAAGGGAAGAATTAAGATGACAAAAGTCACCTGACTGAAAAGAAGTCACTACTGGACTTTCTCATGGATTAATCTTTGGAAAAAATATTTTCAATGTTGTCATTCATGATCTTGACTTAAAACCAAGAAGTGCATGCATAAAATTTGAAGTAACATAAACACAAAAGGAAGAGTGAGACATCAAATGACTTAAGGTGTAGACAACTCCTGTGATTGCAAGAATGCCAGAAGGGGTATCCAAGAAAAATGGACTTCAAGGACAGGCGTCTGAGGATTAATAACAAGAAAGTTGACAGTTAGGTCATTGGAAGCGACTGAGGAAGATAAAGACCTAGTATACTGTTTGCAAACCATCATCTGGAGAGTAAAATTAATCTGTAGAATCTCTCAATGCTGTTCGTGAGACTACATCTAGACTGTTGGGTAAATTCTTCTCAGCTCCCTCCCTGAAGGCTGAATTCACATTTGAATGAGTACAGAAAAGGTACCCTGTGACACAGGATGGAGTGGAAAATTTCAGGATACAAAGAGAGAGAAAGAGCATGGATTAAGCAGCATGGCAAACTGGAATATAGTCTTCAAATACATTGGGAAATACATGCTGAAAAGAAGAGTCCCCTAAATTTAAAGAGCAGGACTGGCATAAAAACTAACTGGTCATAAATATGTTCAGGGTGCAAATGAAGGTAAGATCTCTAATCAGTAGTGGAGTGAAATTTTTGAGTTACCTTCAAGTAGAAGGATAGAAGCATCTATACAGTTGCTTTCAAGCTGGCATTTGACTAACCTGAGAGAGTTTAATTTGAGAGATATCTGGATGCTGTTCATTTCTGGGTCCTCCAACATAAGAAGGACATGCACCTGTTGAAATAAGTCCAGAGGAGGGCCATGGAGATGACCAGAGGGCTGGGGCATTCTGCTATGAGGAAAAGTTGAGAGAGTTGGGGTTGTTCACCATGGAGAGAAGGCTTTGGGGTCACCTTACAGCAACCTTCCAGTACTTGAAGGGGGCCTAAAAAAAGCTGCAGAGGAACATTTTACAATGGCATGGAGTGATAGGACAAGGGGAAATGGCTTTAAACTGAAAGAGGGCAGGTTTAGATTAGATACTAGGAAGAAATTCTTCACTCTATGGGTAATGAGGCCATGGGACGTTTCCCTAGAAGCTGTGGATACTCCATTTCTGGAAGTGTTCAAGGCCGGGTTGGATGGTGCTTTGATCAAGCTGGTCTAGTGGAAGGTGTCTCTGCCCACGGCAGGGGAATTGGAGTTATACCACCTTTAAGATCCCTTTCAACCCTAATCTTTTTATGATTCTATGACTTTGTGATAACTAGGATTGCACAACAAGATCCTTTTGAGCCCTATTCTCCTTATCATTGTATAGTTTTATAAAGGCACAAGTCTTTTAAAATCGTAAATCGTGAAAAGTGCCTTCTTCAGTGGATTTACATTTTAAAGGGAACAAAAAAAAAAAAAAAAATAAACAGGCAAATCTGTTCCCAAAACAGGTTCACCTTCTGTGTTTTCAGCTGTTTGCCTTTTTCTATTATTGACATTCTTTAAAGAGAGATGATACACAAGAATATAGATGTGGTACATCAGACTACTAGAGTTGTCTGAGGCTAAAGAGAGCAGAAATATAATAAAATAACAGTGGATATTTGTATTTATTATGGTTTCCTATGTTATTTCCTTTGGTTGCATATCTGTCTAATGATAGATAATGCTCCAAAGCAATTTTAGATTTGCTTTAATTTAGATTTTAGTATGGACACTTATCTGAATTATCCAAGGTACTTGGATATGCATTACTGGACTGGAAAATCCATGTAAACATAATCTAATAAGATTTCAGATGCTTTTTGTTTCCAGGAACAAGAGATTCTGTGTAGTGCATCTAGGAGCAAGGGTGACCAGAGATAGGTAGAAGAGTGGTGAGACAAACAAGTGACTGCTGTTCCCTGAAGTCATAGGAAGCTTCTTAAAGGTTGAAATTCTCATTGTTTGTCTAACAAACTTCTTAGGTGACTGTAGTCACAATGTGTTTTAAAATGGAGGTACATCGGCCTTGTCACCCATTCCTTTAGCTAACAGAATGTCTAGGCTTTTTAACACAGATGGTACTTTGCTCTTAGCATCTTTAATCAACTGGCACTGTCAGGCAATTACCTCTTTCCAAAGGGATGCTGCCCAGTGAAGGGAAGTCAGGACTCACCTGGAAATGAAGCTTCAGACATCAAATGTATAGATGCCTACACTTCGGTGAGAGACTATGAGCTCCATATACTTTCACTACAGAGAAACAGGCGCTTATTCAGACACCTACTTAATGAAGAGAGAGGCATCACTTTAAAAGTGAGGATTACTCTGCACTGTGGACAGATGAATTTCTATGCTGTGAATGACAGTTCATCCAAGAGTATAGTGGCAGAAGGTCTCCAGCTTTGGAACTTAGTTGCCCAGCTGAGTGGTGAGCTGTGTTTCATGACCTCAGGCCTCAGAGGTACAGCTGGTCAGATGTTAGGAATTGAGGAGTGATTGCTTTAAGCAAAGTACAATAAACAGTTTTTATTCCACTGCACTCTTTAACATTTGCGAAGCACTTGATGCAATGGGAAAAGCCCTTCAGAATTTAAATTAGAATAAATAAATCTAGTGTTCAGATTAATTTTAATGAATATGACTTTCCCATTCTGTAATAGAGTCTCCTAAAATTTCTGGCACGAAAAGGTAAGGAAATGGAAAAGGTAAGGAACACAAGAGTTCCAGTTTCCAGAAACCTTTATTAAGCCTGTATCTCAAGGTTGATGCCTTGCTAATGTGGTCATGGACTAAAATTACATTAAGGGCTTCTCAAACTATTTGTTTAACACATGATTTTAACAGCCTTTACAATGTTGTATTCTTAATTAATGTAAAAAAATTTGATAAAAGAGGGACTAGGGACAAGCTTTAGAGAGGACCTGATCAGGTATTTTGTTATTTTTCCCCTTTTGTAGCTTTGATTACAGTTTGGGATTAAGCACAAACCCTCAGTTTTTCTACAAAAAAACTTCATTTATTGTTTTCTACAACCCCATCCATTTACATATTGTCCCAAGTTGATAGGAGAGCACTGAGTACACTATCCTCAAGGAATAGCAAAATTAGGAGCATTTTTTTTTTTGATGTTTCATTCCTGTGAAGGCTTTTGGGGTTTCACAGAAGTTGGGGTGTACTGTTTCTACCAAGCTGAAAGGATCGGATTAGGAGCTGTTGGTCCCAGAAGTTAGGTCAGTGGAATAGGCTCTCCAACATCACAAGCACATCAATGTCTTTTGTGGTGGGCAAACAGCTTGTGACTTCAGGGACTGCACACAAGGTATCAGCTTATTCCTACTTTTAGACACAGTAGGATGATGCACCAGGTTAATGGGCTCGTCTGAATTTGTGGTTTTGTTCAGAAGCAATGATGGCAGCACTGCAGACCTGTATGGATCCTTTGCGGTACCTGATAGGTGAAACTGTACTGACTTTTGCTTTGCATCTAAGATGGAAGCTTCTATAAAATTCCTCCTCTGAGCAATATGTTAGTTTGGCAGAACATTACATGGAACTGATTTTGTACTGAATCTTTCTATACTAAGATCTACGTTTCTTAGTGATTAAATATTTGTCATTTTAATGATTGAATATGAACAGATGTGTTTAACTTTCATAGTTAATGATCTCTTTGTTTCTGCTTTTAATCCCTGCCTATTACACTAATGGACTCAAATTACTACAGTGTTGAAGAGACCATTAAACTCTTTCCTAGGACATCAAATGCTAATGGAAATTTGGTATGAAAATTCAAGCATTTTGCTCTTTTACTGAAACTGTAGTCTTCACTTCTGAATTAAAAAAAAAAGGTTTCTGTTCTAGAAGAGTTCATAGACTAAATGATGCCTTTTAAAAATTGTTGCTCAGCTTATTCTGACATGTCTGCAAGTATTGATTTATGAAATGTTCTCCTCTGCATGTTTTCTGGAACACAATACTAACCTTTAAGTGGAAATTAGAAACTCTGGGCCTCTTGCCTAAAGAACCTAACAATTCCCTCAGACCTGGGCAACATTATTGCTATCATAAATAATCACTGTAGGCAAAACCAATCCTAAACAGGAAAGTTAAAATCTGACAATAAATATAATAAACCTTACCAAGCTATCAAGTGTTAAACAACTTGCAAACTCTTTTAATGAAACTCAAGATGATGAAGGATCACATCTCTTAACTAGTAGCTCTATGTCCACTAGTCCTTTGGTTATCCATTTGGTGCCAGCCTGTTTAATACTTGGAAAGGTTATTAGTATCTCTTTACAATTATCTAGGGTGAATTTATATATATATTTACCAGCAGATGGTTTCATAATAATTAGTAGAGTTGCCAGGCCATTTATGCATAACTCCTTTCCTAAGCCACTGACCAGAAAAGACATTTTTTTAGGTTTTACCTTGTATGTTTAAGTCAGAAGATGAAAAAAGAGAGTTATAAAATTAAAGAAAAATCTGTAAAAAAGAAAATCTGGATAAAATTAAATAATTAAATAAAAGCCCAAACTAATGGCAGTGGACAGCCATTGCTGAAATTCAAGAAGGAGAGAAAAACGAGACCCTTTATGGGCAAGTGCAGATTCATGAAATGTCTGGTCCCCATAGGAGATGGTAGGTTCTTTCTGGTCCTGCTTCATATATGCTACATTTACCCAGATTTCATGGATCCTAAGACCCATAAATGATAAAAGTGTTGGATTTGGGTCAATAAAATAAAAACACATGGAAAGATTTCTATAGGAGAACAGTTACTACGGTTCAGCTTAGAAGTCTATAGAAGCTTTTACGTTATGAAAAAGGAGAATAGGTAATGTTTATTCATCACAGCAGAGGAACTCAGTGACAGGCAGTGACATTATGAGACCCAAACCAAAAGCTTTTTCATAGAACATCTTGCTAAATTATGGAGATTATTGTCAAAGAACAGTGGCCAGTCCAAAATTGAAATAAATTCTCAGAGAACAGACAGATTTATGGAGGATGTGTCTGTCAGTGGGCATGAAACACAACCAGTTGGAGGAAATCATTGCCTGCAGCACTGTCTAGATCTCTGATTAACAAAAGCTATGAAGGTTTCTAATGGCGAGCTTTGTCCTCGACAGATCTATTAGAGATATCTTTTCTCTAAGCTAGACGTGGTCATCGCAGATTTTCTCATAGAGGTGGTAGCTTGAAACGAAAGGCAGTCCTTGATTATGGGAGCTAAGAAGGAGACCTAGTATATAATGATGAATCAAAATGGGTCTAAAGAGGAACCAGTAAAAAAATAAACAGATTGAAAGAGCATATTAAAAATGAGGAAACTGTGAAAGAGTTATTTAGCGCTCATGTTACTTAGAGACAAAAGACTAGTGGAATGACCTCGAACGTGTCTGAGGGGATGTGAATCAATATTTCTGAACCCCTGAAGGAGAGCAGAGAGAAGTGAGGAAAAGATGTAGTCGCAACCCTATATGAGGCCTGGACAAACCTGATAGCAGTAGAAGGACCTGAGAAGAGGTCCAATGCCCCACAAAGGCTAATGCATGGCATGGCTCAAGCTGACTGAGCTTTCAGTGTCATGGAAGAGAGACTGAAGAAATTCCTCAGAGAAGGACTGAGGCCAGAAATGTGTTACACAAGAGTTAACCATGATTCATCCCTTCAAACATCTTCTGCTGGTCCAGGGGCAGTACATGTTTCCTAACCCACCAGGTGGAAAAGTCTTCTGGTCTGAAAGCAGTTGGTGACGCTGTGGGCATAGAGCAGAACTCAGCTCACTAGGGCTGGTAACATTTGCCCTAGTGAGAGGATCTTGATCATGCACTTATGGTTTATGCTGAGAAGAGACAATGAGTGGCATTTCCTTGAACTGTGCATATTTGTCTCCTCAGGCAGCTATAGAAACCACCACCCATGGGAGAAACTGGCCCATGTGAGACCATGTGAGTTCAGGAGGCCACCAAGTGTGGTTAAACTCTGCTGTTGGGCTGTCAGGGGCTGGGCTGGAAACAGGTTGGCAGGTGCCCTATGGGTCCCTTCTGAGAATTCACCCAAGTTAGAGGGAACTCCAGCTGAACCTACCCTCCAGCTCCCACCTGTCAAAGCCTATCCCACAGGACCCAGCAGAACAGGACAGATTTAGGGGACAAGAGGTGCCCAAACACCAATGACCCCATAGGTAGGAGCCTGAAGACTTTGTAAAGTGACTAGTGACTTTAGTTTCACAGCCCACTGAAGGTGATTATAGTTGGACATAGGTTTTGCAGGCCCTATGGCCACTCCAGAGACCTTTGTCCATTCAAATACTTCTAGTATTTGCAGGGGAAGACATCACCATCAGAAGTCTCTTTGTCAAATCTTTTTCTATAAACATCCTTTCTCACTTAGTGACACTGGCAGAGATGCAATTTTTTGGCCAAAGCGGCTGAATCTGTGGAATCCTTCAAGTGCGAAGTGAACTGACTCCCTCGTTTGCTCTCAGCAGTGAAATAATCAGGTTCCTTTCTAGTTTAGGGAGGCCAGCATGTACAGCCTGCAGCCTGTACTCACCACTGAGAGGACAGACCTGTCTTTGCTACACTGGTTGTTGCTCTAGCCCACTAGTTTAACATTTTTCTTAAAGTTTACAAGATAAAGCAATGAAATGAGGTAAAATCAAGCTTATTGGCAGCACTAGTCCTTGTCCTGTAAATCAGGGCATATAGCATCATTCCCCAGCAAAGATACAGGAACTTGGATGGACAGTAGGCACATATCTTCCTTAAATATATACAAAGGAGGTTTGTCTTTGTGTTCCCAGGGAAACCTAAGGAAGCTCTTCAATATTGGCATTGTTGAGAAATTATTATTTTTCCCTAACATATGTGTCTGCCTAAGCTCTCTCTTTCAGGCAGGATATGAGAATTTGACACCAAAAACATCTTCTTATGCCTAAAAATATGCTTTGCCTAAAAAATATGCATTTTTTCCATGGATACTGCATGATTTGTTTTAGGCTTGTAAATATGTGTTATATTCCAATGAGTTTAACATGGGAAACTTTCATATTTGAAGATGTTCAGACAGTTGTGTATTGGGTTTTTGTGGCAAAGTTTTGGTTGTGAGAGACTGCAGGGGTGGATTCTGTGAGAAGCTGCCAGAAGACTCCTCTATGTCAGATAGAGCCAATGCCGGCCAGCTCCAAGACAGACCCACTGCTAGTCAAGACTGACCCAATCAGTGATGCTGGTGGCACCACTGGAATAACAGATTTAAGATGGGGGGGAAATTGTGTGACCCTTCCCATGTTCCAGCCACTGGGGACATCTTTTCCAGTTGCTGGGGACTGCTATGTTCAGAAACAGGTAATCCAAGGAGACATAATGTAATACCAAAGGACATAAATTCAGTCAATACCTTAAATGAGTGTACTCTAAATTAATCTATAGAATTCTTCAATCAGATCTGGGCTATTTATGCACCATTTGCATAAAAGATTTAAAGTAAAATGAAGTGCACTATATATATATATATATATATATATATATATATATATATATGCGGATATTTTTTTAACAGGCTAAAAACTTTGCTGGTAAGACAACTAAAGAGATGATAAAAACTAATAGGGTACTACTGAAAATGGATAATCTGAGCTATGCCAAGTAAAGGCTCATTTCCCCAGCAGGGTTTTGGGGTTGTATTTACAGCTTGAGCGCATTACCTGCTGTGTTCTGTGACTAGGGCAATAACAGATCCTGCATGACTCTACTATAAACACTTCCAATCAATCAACACTGGCATCTTACTGTAGCTTTGCTATTAAAAAGCAGAGGGAATTTTTTTAAGCAAAGCCATTCATGTAATTAAAATAATACTAATAGTTTGTAATGAGAAGAACTTAAGGCAAGTTACTTAAAAGCTTATTTTCTTTCAAAAGATTGGGATAATGGGATGCTACTAGTTGATACCTTTTTATGCCTTCCAGGTTCATTTGCAGAAGTGGCCTTCTTTAATATTGTGTATTACCAGTATGTTGGCAATGCATACAAGGCAGAAAAACATATGCATTAAATGGATTCTTTTTGCTTCACATCAGTGAGTTCACCTGTGCACAGGAAAAAAAATATTCTGAACATCATCAGTGGTGCATATTAGGGACTGGAGATAACTACTGTAAAAAGCAACTTGTTCAAAATATGACATCACCTTCACTAAAAGAACAATGTCAAGTTCAGAAACTGGTGTGATAGACTATATCAGGCACAAAATGTTTACAGAAGATTGCCTTTGAAAGACACAAATAAACCTGAGAATACCCATGTTTTTATTTTTATTTTTATTTTTTTTAACTGTAAGAATTTGTGATGAAAGTTCTCTAACAGTCATGATTTTCTAGAAAAAAAGTGTTTTTATGTGACCAGTCTGATCAATCTTGAAACAAACAGTGATGCTGACATGTATCTGTGTAATTATATAGATTATATTTGCAAAACGTGAACTACTGAAGCATGCCACAGTCAGCTTGTGCTTTTGAGTGTACTGCAAGAGATGAATTACTATAATGATATACTCTGAGTTATCTGCTTGGTTACAAATTCTAATCTGAGTCGCATGTTCCTTTTGCTTTACATTGTCACGGGTTTGCTCTGGGTCAATTTTTTCTCACCCCCCACACAATTACTACAAGTTGAGAGAAGGTTAATGCAGACAAAAGAGACTTGATTGGGGAGAATAATATTAGAATTTATTACCAGCAAGATAAAAACTAAGGAACTATATCTATAACAATTCTGATTAGGTAAAAGTATTATGTATTTACAAAAATACCCCTCCCCACTTTGCATTGGTTCAGGAGGAGAAGCAGTCTCTTTCTCTCCTTCTGGAGCTCCAGGTCTTTCAAATAATTTTGCAGCACTCTAAAGTCCTTCACCTGTTATCTCTAGGATGACAACTTCAATTCCTTGCAGCTGCAACTCTTTCTCTATCTCTTCTATGTCAGGGCTGGGCCTATCCCCCCTCCTGGGCTAAGATTGGAGGCTGGGGGGTTACCCAGGCCCTGAAGGTCTTCCATGGACTGCAAGGGGACACTTGCCTAGCATGGATTTTCACCACAGAGTTACAGGGGATAATGGCTTTTGAGTCCACCCTTGTTTCCTGTGGAGTCCCTTCCCATGGGAGAACAGTCCTTGATAGACCTCTCCGAAGTGGGTCTAACATGGATCTCTCACTTGGATCCCAAGCCTACCCATGCCGTCTTGCTTCAGCATAGGTCTCTCTCAGAATTACAAATTTCCAGCAGGACTCCGCCTCACCTCCAGTCTCTCATAAAGTTTCAGCCTCCTTGTGCATCAGTTTACTCCAGTGTAGGCTCCTCCATGAGCTGCATGGGGGTCTCCTCACCCCAACAACTTCCACAGGTGGTAGGGATTTATTTTTCAGTCTTTTCCCTGCTGAAGGGAGAGAGAGAGAGTGAGAGAGGGGGGAGAAGCAGCCCCCCTCTTTGAATTTCTCTTCTTTCTCCTGCTGCTGCTAGCTTTGACTTTGGATACTTCATTATCTCTCTGCCGGAATTCCTTCTGCAGCGTTTCTTGTCCAAAGAGTCAGTCCTTTTCTAAGTTGATTTTTTTTTCTCTACTCTCTTACAGGAGAGAAGGGGGGCTTCAGTGCCACACCTGCCTCTGGCTTAGGGCCGGGGGAGGAGGGGGCCCTGGGCCACTTGGGGCCTGCTGCCTTCTCCTACATGGCTACTAATTTCAACTGCACCACCGGCTTCTCTTCCATTTCCTTAAATATGTAATTGGCAGAGGTGTTACTAAAACTTTTGATTGGCTTTTTCTCCAGAAATCCACCTGGAAAAAAACATCCTCAGCCCCAGGGGCGGGCTAGTGGGCAAACCCATGACAGTACAGTTAACAGCACAGATAAATTTCTCTTGCTCTTCTGGATGAATTATCTGAATATTTGAACTGATTGCAAGATGACTCAATGCTGAAGTTTCTCATGTTGATAGACTTGACATTTTTCTATGTACTTTTTGTGTAATTTTCTTTAGAAAGAAACTCAAAGCAGGAAGGAGATGGCATAATAACAGAGTTAATTCCAAATAAGGGAGTGAGCACTACAAAGTATTTTTTGAAGGTGTCCCTGCCCATGTCAGGAGGGCTGGAACTGGATGAAGGTCTCTTCCAACCCAACCCATTCTAATTCTATGATTTTCTTCATCTATCTTCAGTAAACACTACTGCAAATGAGAAGTGTGACTATGGTAACAAAGACAATAAAGGGAATATTTACCAGAATTAGCAACTCATCTAAAGCAATTTGGGCTGTCTTTCCCAACCTATACCTGTATCTCCTGTATCTATAAAACTCTGACTCCGTGAATGCAAGTCGGTAAATATGCTATTAGTCTTCTTTAGATACTTTCATCACATGTATAGAGATATTCTTCACTACAGCTCAGCAGGCTTAATAGATGCCTTTGAAAATTTTTCTGTGTGTATTTAAATGCCTTAAAAGGAAAACGTGAAGATCTGAGCGACAGTGATTATCTAGAACATATGACTCACCTAGTAAGTATACTCAGCAATTTAATCAAAACAATAATTTCAACTCTTTCTAATTGGTCAGTCAACATACATTGCCTGAGAAGATGTGCACCCGGGTTAGCCTTACTGACAACTGGCTTTCTTTTTTTTTACCTATATTTTGCACACCTTTCAGAAGTAATCCATGGTTCCCAACACTTTGTGGTTTACAGATTGAAAATCCTTCATAAAATCCATTTCTCCAGACTCAGTGAACAAATATAACTTTTTTCCTTCGGTAATAGAATGGCAAAATAATAAAACATTGTGAAATAATTGACTAGGGTTTTTTTGTGGGTTTTGTGGGTTTTTTTGTGGGTTTTGTTTGTTTATTTGTTTTTTTTAGAATAGGCTTTTTCTAGAAGGGGCTGCTGCTATCTGTTGATTAGGTTACATGAAATCACTCTGATTGGAAAAGCTAATTGAACGTGACTAAATGATGAGCCAGACCCAATAGGAATCAATGGTAAGATACACTTGTCAGAAAAGAAAATCACATTCTGGGAAGCATTAATGGCAGTGTCATATGTGAGACATTGGAGGTAATTATTCTGCTCTGTTTGGTTTAGGTGAGGATGCAGGTGATGGTAGCCTGCCTGGTTTGGTCACCTTATGTAATGGATGGTAACAAATTGAAGGGTCTGGAAGAAACAGACAAGAGCAATAAAAGGTTTAAGAAGTATTATCTCTAAGGAAAAATGTAAGATTATTATCTTAGTTATGTAAGGCACTTTTGTGTTCACTTGTTCCCTGATGAGAGAAGTAAGCAGCTTACATCACAGCAGTGGCTGTGCTTGCTCTCCTAATGTGTGTTTATTTGACCCAGGGAGCATCCCTGGCTTCCGGCTGTGAATGTGGGGTGCAGACTCACAGGTGCTGCCCAGTGCAGTACTCAGCCCTTGAAGCAGATCCTGACTCAGCCAAGGCTGAACCCACCAGTGGTTGTGGTAATAGCTCTGGAATAACATTTTTAAAAAGGGGCGGAAAAAGCTGGCTGCAGCCAGTGAAAAGAGTGGTGCCCAAGCTGAACCTAGTGGTACTGAATCCTGCTCCAAGGTCCAGCCATCTCCCAGCCCCCTTGATCAGCATAGCTTCTTACAGATCAGGCAGACATCTACCACCACAGCACTGTCAACATCATTTCTGTCCCACGTTTGGGAGGGGGGAAACACAAACTGTATTGTCACTTGGGCAACAAAACACAGTGCATCTGTGCCTCACAGGGTGTATAGCTGACTCTGAATCAGAGTCTGTCATCTTGGGCTGGATGTCTAAAGCAGCACTGGGCTTTGTCCCAATTGCTTCAGGGTACAAGTCATCTCTTCACAGCTGTACCTGACATATAACCTCTCTATATAAATCAGCATTGATATAAACCTTTTCTAAAGTCAAGCAATGATAGAAGTTTGGTTTTTTCCTTGTTTTTTTGCTTTTGACAAGCTTCTGCATGCTTCTTTCCTACTAAGTGTCAAAGTTTGAGATTATTTTCCTTACCTCAAGAATATTACCTTGCATTTCTTCACAGTTTTCAAAGGTTTAAATTGATATTAGTACTTCTTAGAAATTTGTGGTATTTAAAGAATTACCACTGTAGTTCATATGCATCTCAGTTCAATTTTCAGAGCACTATTAGACATACAATGCACAGACAGGCCCTTTCTTGCAGCTCTGAATTACATTTTTTTTCCCCCATGCAAATGTATATCTGAAATAAAGTAATCTTTGACTTCCAGCACTGATGCGCTGTATCCAGGACACTGAAATTGTTGTTGCTGAGGCTTTGAGGTAGGGCATGGACTGTCACTGCTTGGGCTGCAGGCACCTTAGGGTTAGGTCATGTAATAGAGGATACAGGAGACAGGCTTCAGATATTGTCATGTATGTACAATGGTTCATTCCTCGGAGGAATAAGAAGACATTACATTTTTTGTAAGATTTAAACAAGTGAGAGATTACTTGTATGAGCTACCTGACTGCCATACACATTTGCGAAATGGACACAGTGTAAGGGTTCAGATTTCAGCCTTATTCTGCCTCAGACTGAAAAAAAGGAAGGGAAAAGGAAAAAACATAATTTCATGAAAAACATAATTTTTAATAAAGGTTTGAATTTTATACTTGAATTTAAAAATTATCGACAACAACGGAGTTTCAGTTATGAAGTTAAACTTTAGGGATTAAAACTCTTTCAAATAATTTATGCTAAAACTTACATACTGTCCTCTCCCCCCCTAGACCTTTATCTCAGATTAAATACCTTTAATACTTGTTTTTTTCTTGTAATAAAATATTCTGGGCTATTGAGTTACAATTGTAACTATTGTGGCAAGTTGGGAAGGTTGAATTGGTCTGGAAAATAATGATGAATATGGGGAAGTTTACAGTTCTCCATGTGAACAAATGATGTAATAAAAGCAACACACCAAAGAAATAAATACATCTGAAGAGAGAAAAAAGTAGTTAGCCAAGGACCAAAGTCTTACACAATACAAAATGGTATCAGTTGTCTCACTTTGTTGAGGTAACTACAATTTATATTTGATGAGATTACTAAGTGCTACTGAAAAGATGGAAAGAAAGGAGATCAGAGACTCTTCCATCAAAACCTGATATTGAATACTCACTTTTTTCTTACAGAAAATTTACAGGGGAAAAACATATAGACAATATTTTACATGATGATAAAGGTAATTAAAATATCTCTTAAAATATTCTTGAAACCTCTTCTTGAAAGTGTAAATATTGTTCATGAATTTCATTTTCTGAAGACTTTCATACCAATTTTTCACTTACAGTGAAGTCTTCTTGAATCAGTAACTTTTAAAGTAATAAAGCTGTGTAGGAACAGATTTAACGAGCACAGTACAGTGCAAATAAAGATGCTTCGCTATATTAAAATTACTATTCTACTAACTTAGTCATATCTAATAAAAAACTTTTCCCTTAACCCATCAAACCATCTTTTCTTAAGCAAATTGACTCCAAGTGAATACACAGCTTAATGGAAGATATGGTTATACTTTTTTAGTCCTTATATAAGTTTTTAAGTGAAGCATTTATTTTTTTCTCTTAACAACATCAGTTTTCCCTTAGTCAATTCTCACAGCCTGAATAAGGTACTAATTTCTACTGGGAGTAAGAAGAAAGTGCAGTTATAGCTTTCTATAACCAAATATGAGCCATATGCATTGCCTTCTGGAGAACAATTGATCTTTTTTCTGTTTGTTTCTATACCTAGCTTTCTCTGTTATACATGTTGCCTTTAGGAGTGTGACATTTAATATTTCAATAAAATTTCAAAGATGAGTTTCAGAAAGCAGGCGTAAAAAAGCAGACACTTTCCAGAACACATTTTGTTTTCCCAGTGTTCCTTTCTTAGCAACAGTACTCAGGTCACTCTGCTAATTCACATTCTAGTTGCTTTGGAATCAGATTTGTATTTCTGTATTAATACAAACTGAACAGATTTGTTTCCTGAAATCTCTGAGTGATAGAGGGGACATAGTTGCATATTTGCTGTCAGCTCTAATAGCTCTTGAAGCTTGATAAGAAAAGAATGAAGTTTTCACTGATATTGCTCGGGCTGTTCAGGTCAGACACTGTAGATTAGTTGTATGGAAAATATTCTTTGTGAAAATCCATGGAGAGGCAGTAGTTTTACAAGTACTTGAAAAAAAATTGTCTCTAGAGACATTATATTTTTTTAAATCCTTGCTGGAACCAAGGGAATCTCTTGAATCTTAAATGGGAACTGGAAAAAATTATATGGAATGAAAATGGTTTCAAGGGAAAATAAAAAGCATGCCTAGTTCAGTGCCTTTCCCATTGGATATCACAAAATACAGGACAGAGACAAATCAAGTTAAAAAATTCCTCTGTTTCACCTTGCAGTACATTGCTAGGAGATATTTCAGTTTTTATGCTTTTAATAAAGAAGTTTCTTCTTTCCCTCTAAATGTTTGCAAAATGTAGAGGGTGCCCAGACTTTTAAACTGTATGTGCCAGCGATTAATGATTATGGTCTCTGTTCTGACAGTTTAAATCTTTGAATTTTGCTTGTGCAGACTGTTGCCCATAAACTGTGGCTGATATGGATACAGCAATTCCATGGAGAGATTGGGGCCTGTCCACTCATAGTGCCTCACCCACGGAGAAAAGCTGTTCCTGTGAGCTAACGTGTTTACTTTTAGGTCTAGTACTGGAGACCTGGTTGTAATGTAGAACATCCTATGTTGAGATGTTACTGAAAATCCAAATAAGACATTGCAGTTTCCCCATTTTATACTGCCTAGACAATAGATCAACTCTAGAGAATATTTACAGATAAATACTCCCTTTTCAGTGATTTACTTAACTTCATTTACTGTTTCCACATTCTGTCTTCCTTGCTCTTTAAGCAATTGCTGACTAACTGAAGTTCAGTGTGTAGCATGTAGTTTACAACCTCTCAAAGTTGTCCTGGCCTCCAATGAGCCAATCTGGTCTGGGACCTCAGATTAGACAGTACTATTTTTGGCAGAAGAGGCTAGTCTGGAGATACAAAAGGAGTATTTGCCCAGGCAAAAGCCTGACTTCAAGGACCACCTATAAACCAAACTTCTGAAAAGATTTCTTAGTTTAGGGAAATACTGATTTAGCTCTGTAGTTTTAAAAAGTATTTTTTATCATTTGTATACTTATAATACTTACCTATGATTTCTCTAAAGATTTACTAAAATTACTATGTGTCCTAAGCATAATGTAATTTTGCCTCTATTTTCTTTATTCTTTGAGTTTAGTGGTTGCACTTTTTTGTTTATGTTTGTCTGGTTTGTGGGGGGTTTTGCCTGTTAATTTTGGAGAATTGAGTTTTGCTCAATGCAGTACACACATTTGATACACTGTGGGATCATTCATATTTGCTATAATAATTTTTACCAGAAGAAGGAGTCCAAGGCATCTAATGAACAGTTATACATGATAAAACCATCACTACAATACCTTAATTAACCCTTCCCCTGCTCCCTTAAAAAAAAAAAAAACACACCTATTTAGGAAAGGCAGAAAACTGAAAATATTATACAATGTATATTTAAATAACTAAAAATCCTGTTAAAAGGCTTTCAGCAGGTCTAGAACATCAACATGTCCCTGCCATCCTGATCTTTGTCTCCAGATTTTGACCCTCAATTGGATTTCATTTTTTTTTTTTTTTGTAGCTGAAAGTCCATTTGCAGTCCAAAAAATGTGTTTCCACTTTCAGCTACTAATTATCAATAGTCTGGCTGAGCGAGTCTTTCCTTTAATTGTATCATCACAGTTTGCAAGGTTATAATTTCCATTTTCAGGTCACTCACTTTTATTTTGAAGATACTTGCAATGTAATTAGCTATTTCCCTTGCACCACTAACAGAATGTAATAATGAAAGTTGCCACTGGTTAATTTTCATCACGTCTAAGCTTCTAAACTGCTTATGGTTTGCACAGTTAGCTAATACACTTTGCCAGCATACTGAGTCCCATAATTGCTTTGTGGGCAAAAGAATTCAGCTATAACTGCTATTGAGTTCTGGTGAAGCTTTTGTACAGCATGCTTTGGTTGCTAGTCCTCCACACTTCAGCCATCTAGTAGTTACATTACCAAAGTTAACTGTGGTGGTTTTCTGTGGTAGGTTGGCCCCAGCTAGCAACCTGGTTTATCTATGCAAATAACAATTCACAGGTTTCTTCAGGGAGAAGTTTCCCTGCCCTGTAGTACATTCACTGGCTGGTGGAGACTTGCACATCTCATCGCATAGCGAGGCCTAATTCAAGTTGGCCAGCTAGTTTGTTCTTCTTCCTTCGGTTACATCTCATCTTTCTGACTATGCCTTGTAGCAGTCCTTATGCTGCCAGGTCTCCCTTACCCCTGCTTGCACCACTGGCTGTTCTAGCAACTTCTGTCCCTCCCACTCTTGGTAAGTGTGTGCAGCATGGCACACTGAACTGGCTGTTAGCTAACAGGAGACTCTTAAGCAGCTTTATTGCTTCCCACATTTTTTATGAGTTTGATTGAAACTCATAACACATAGAGCCTTCTACTCCTCTTTCTCTTGTCTTTGCACTATGAAGTTGGGGCGTGTTTACACAGAGATAGTTTGCATATCTTTCCATACACTGTTTTCATTACAAACTTTCTCCTGATTTATGATATAGCTTCCTTTGGCAGTGATGCCATGAAAATGTGGAGGCATACCGCAAGCTAAACAACCACGTTCATATATGAACATGGGCTAAACAAATATGATTCTGATGTGTTCATTTATTTTCCTTTCTCTCTGCCAGAAGGGACCTGAGCTCACCCCAGTTACAGGCTCCTCTCTTCTCTGGAGGTCTTGGAGAAGAAAGGATAGATAGGGAATTTTCCCTTCTCTGCCTATCAGGGTCACATAAGGGTATATGAGATGAAACCCATATATTAGGGCCTGAAAATCAGTTTATAATCAGTACCTTGCTACAGAGCAAATGCACCGTGAGTTCTGTGAGCCAAGAATTGACTTCTTTGTGCTCCAGAGAAGGCACCAAACTGCAGAGCACAGCCACACTCAGAGCACTTGATGCTACACTTTTCTCTCCTGGCAAATGCTGAGTCTGATGGACAGGTCTTAAAGAAAATCTCCCACAGTGATTAAAGGAAAATCTCCCACAGCTTGCACACCGTTTGAAAATTATTCCATTTTTGTTGTTTGGCAAAATAATTCTGGCTAAGGTAGCACTGTCTTGTAAGACTTGGAATCAGCCGGAAAAACTAAATGTTAATTAGTTACAGCTGAAATTTGAATTCACAGTGAGAGAGAAAGTTGACCTTTAAGTTTTGTTACCCTTGAGTAGCTCTAAGCCTTGAAAAAATGTACCACTGTCATAACGTTACTGTATTCTTAGAAGTTGTGAATTAAAAAAAGCTGTTCAAAATGAGGCTAAAAGTAAGCTATAATCACGGAGTAGTCTTATCAAAGGCTGAATGAATAAAAGATCAGATACAGTCATGGTGTAGTATAAAGAATATTAGGTGATCTTTGTAGAGAGTGAGATAATTACTCTAAGTGGTCAGATAGCAACCTCTGCTACTCAAATACTGTGCTTGTCTCATTGAAACTTCATCTGGAAGAATCATGATACTCACTTTTTCATGATTTAAGGAAGGTACCATTTGACTTTCTAGTGCATGGTCCATTAGTTGAGTCTCTCTGTTATCAGTAGTGCCTCTGCTATATAAAATACATTATACCTAAAACCAATTCCCTAGAAGTTTAAAGCACTATATTTATGTCTCTCATGTTGCTGTAACTGCAAGGCTTTATCTAGCACGTATATACATTTCCACATGACACAATAAAGATATTGATTTTAGGTTTATTCTAAAGTGTCAAGTAAATAAGCTTGATCACAGCAAAGCACAGATCCTATTGACTTTGCTTGGGAGAGACAAATAAAGCTTCTAAGCTTTGCTTGACCTCAAATAACCTTTCATAGTTCTAATCTGTGGTTAGAAGAAAAAAACCTACACTGAATTCACACTGAATTTCACTTTAAATTTGCATCGAGGTTTTAGATGTGGGGTTTTTTTTGTTTTGTTTTGTTTTTTTTCCCATTGATATCAATCAACTACAAAGAGGGAAAGATATCTACAAGGACAGTGGAAAACAAGGACACCTCTTTGGTCTATCTTACTTTGCACCTCGCCTTTCAGCAGTAGCACCTCCGTTTCCCTGCAGTCCCACTCAATAATCATGACTGCAGGTCAAGAGGCTACTTAAAATAGGTAAGAGAGGCAGAACCTGGCCAAATGGCACAAGTGATGCCCAGGCAGTGTGAGCCCGACCCAATGACACGACCAAAAAAGGTGCTACAGCTACTGTGGCCCTTCCCCTCTGCAGCATCTTCTGATTATTCACATACCTGCTATGTATGTTTTGCAACTGGATGATGGCCCGTGTCTTATGCATCACCCAACGCATTGGGTCTAAATCCCTCCTGCTGCCTAAGGCTAAAAGCACAGGAATAGAAGAAAATTGAAGGAAGAAACCTGGAGCAAACTGAACAGGAATAGCCATATACTAAACAAGCTGGCTGCGCACTGCAAGACAGGTGTTTGAAAGCTTGACAAATGCAGCCCTGCCTCACCTAATGGTAAATTTGTCACCTTTGAGCTGGGCCTCAATAATTTTTAAACCTAGAGGAATGAGCCTGAAACTTTTTAATGACTAGACTCCTTGCCAAAAATTAACCCATTGATATAAAAAATAGCAGCTGCTGGAGATACAGTCATTCATAGTTCTTATAGTTGGATTTAAAATACATGATTGCTTTGTGTAAGATCTATTTGTTCTGCCTTTTTTTCATGGTCTTTATGCATTCTTCCTTATACATCCTTCCATCAAGTCCATAGGATCAGGAAGAGGCTGAAAGAGTTAAAAAAAGGGGTATTAGGTGATCTCTGCCTCAGAAAATTAAGATGTGGAACTGAAAAGCATTAAAATGAAGGTTTGCTTGAAGAGGTCCGAGATTACAGACTCAGTAAACAATCTCTGCTGACATGACATCTGTGTATGTGCTGGGCAGGAGATGGGCAAGGACGTGACTTGGAAGACTCTAGTGTGTCAGCATTTAGGGAAGGAAAAAGAGGCACTGGTGGGTGCATAAGGAAAACTTCACATTTAGGTAACACTGTGACAGCTTCTTCAGAAGTACTTCAGAAGTGACATATTTTTCATAATGTGGCTGATGCATGGAGAGTGTCAGACTAGTGTCAGCATCAATGGCTAAATTATTAATTCCCTGGATCTGAGGACTTCTAATAGGCAAGGAGCCTGTGTGTCACTTGAGTGTGTTAGAAAGAAGTTACTCATTCTACTTTAGTTCTTCGGGGAAGAAATGAAGAACTAAAAATGCATATTCTGTCTTCCAGAAGGAAGTAATCATGAGTGTTCAGAAAGCACAGCAAGCTGCATCAGTGACTCTACACAACAAAGCCTGAGGATTTCCTCTTCCAGATGAAGTGGGTTGGAGGCTGGGAGGAGGAGCAGACTGCCCTTCCCTGTCTATGATTCCAGGAGCAAAGACTGCCTGAGGCTTGTTACTCTGCTGCTTTGCCTTTCACTGAGTGATAGGCATTGTCTCCTGCTGGTATGGTACCAGGTTTGCCCTCTGAAGGGGATGGTTCACATGATTTAACAACTCTTTTTCTTTGACTGCTTATATGAATCTGCACAATGAGTATTTCAGAGGACAACCCACCACAAGTAAACAAAGAGCAAAAAACACCTAAAAATGCCCAAAACCAGGGAAAAAACCACAACAAACCTTTGAAAGAACAGATGCAGAAAGAAGTACTTCAGAAAGTTAATTAATTACAAATCCATTTGCCTTACAATCCACAGGATAGGTTGAATTCGAGTACCCACTGTGTTTCTGTAGAATATGCTAGAGTGCATTGAAATTGCCAAAAATGTAAAGTTCACTGAGAGTCTCAAGACAGAAGCAGCATGTGGGTTATTCTTACTTCCAAGATCTATCAACTGTGTTATGACAGCTTTCTTTAGACCTGCAAGAGGCTTCCAAGACTGACTGAAACATACTTGTTCAGCTTTATTATACTTAGTCCAAATTTTTTGAATCTTTATAGTTTTTAATAGATAAATGGCTACAAACACATCTGTTTTTCAACAGCAGTGTGACAGAGAAGACAAGTTTGGAGCCCTGACATCCAGAAAACATTCAGATGTAAAAAATTCTGGAACTGTGGCCACAGGTGTCATACACTTAGCCAACCAATAGGATTGGAAAATAATATACAAAATTCCAGGTAGAAAAAAATTTACTTAATTTTTTTCCAGCTGCATCTGTTGCTCAGAGAAAAGGTATTGACTATCCGTACAAGTTTTGCTGCATATGTTTCCCTTGTCATTTTTTTTGGCTAAAATTATTGCCCAAATTCAATGTCATTTTATAAAAAACTCCTAGACCTCCCAAGTACTGATGGTTGTAAAATCAGTTTTCCCACTCCCCTTCTACACAAAGCTCTTCCTTACCTCCTGTAATCATTCTCTAAAACCTGAAAGATAATGTTCAGACTAGTTTTCAGATGAGACACTACCCAGTGCTCAACCTTGTCACTGAAGAAAAATAAAGGGTGACCTGTGAGTTATTGCCAGTTTTAGGTGGCCAACTATTTACTCCCCTTTAGACCATTAGACCTCTGCATCGCTAGGCCTGCTTTGCATCTGTGCTCATTCCTCAGCAGAGAACATCTCCAAAGTACATCTTGGAGAGGATTTCTGCACTGCGAAGACCCCTGAATAATAATGAATGTTCCTGTGTCCTTGTGGCTGAAGAATCAACTCCCGGGTCTTGGCTGTCGACCTGTACATCCTCATAG
>NW_020955202.1:1341574-1343345 GCF_003031625.1 Empidonax traillii
TATTTACTCCCCTTTAGACCATTAGACCTCTGCATCGCTAGGCCTGCTTTGCATCTGTGCTCATTCCTCAGCAGAGAACATCTCCAAAGTACATCTTGGAGAGGATTTCTGCACTGCGAAGACCCCTGAATAATAATGAATGTTCCTGTGTCCTTGTGGCTGAAGAATCAACTCCCGGGTCTTGGCTGTTGACCTGTACATCCTCACAGCGACTTGGTGCTCCACAGCCCCACATGTTATGGTATATGATTTACTATGAGATTTACTATGAGATCCTCAGACTCTAACGTTTCTTCCTAATTTCAGTTCCATTTTTTCACAGGACCCTATGGTTTGTAGGCATTTCTGTTTCATGTTATGGGGGGTTGAGACATAGGCCCACTGGGTAAAATTTTCAGTTTGTTCATGAGCTCTGCTTTTATGTGCCTTTTGTCAAACATCAACACTCTACATTTTTATTTAATATATGATTTATACTTTTTGTTTCTAGATGACTGGATTTAGTGGAGAGAATGAAGAAGCAACTTCAGCTTTTTTTCTGAAATGTTCACTATAATCCCAGAGATTACGTGGATTTTGCAGAGATGATCAGGATCTGTTTGAGAGGAGGTTGTGTTGCGAGGAGACACTAATAACAATGTACTATGAAAAATATATGTTCTTTTTAAGTTGCACCTGGGCTAGGAAATGAATGAATAAAAAGTAGATTAATGAATCAGGATATCAAAACCATCAAACATTGCAAGAACGCCTAATTTGTATAGTGGAAAGCCAGTGTCAAGTGTAAAACAAAGCAGTTCCAACCAAAATGTGTCAAAAAGAGCAGAACAGGCACTGTGGATCATTAACAACTTGATTAGAGGTACACAGGTAGCCTGAGTGAAGAACATACAGGAAACAAGAGCAGAAAAAAAGACTGTGTTACTGCATGACTGTTTCAACTTGCTGGTGTTAAACCAAGCTCATGTATAAAGATACATCTCATGTATCTTTATTCAGTTAAGTGATTAAGCTTATTAAAAGAACTTACTCTCTTTTTCCCTATAGAATCAAAGAAAATTCAGCCAGAAAGGCCATGAAAAGACATCTAATCCAAAGAGGACAGTTAAACATCAACCATCCCTGGCAGATATTTAATCAGGCCATTCAAAACCCCTCTAATAATAGAGGTTCCTCCTCCTCAGGAATTCTGATCCATTGCATCCCTTTTCCTGTTATTAGGAAGCTTTTCTTAATGTTTAACCTAATCTCTCTTATAGAATCACTTATGTTACAAAAGACCTTTAAGATAATAGAGTCCAACCATTAATCCAGCAGTGCTAGGTCCACCACTAAACCCTGTCTCCAAGTGCCGTATACATACATATGGAACAGTTATCATGTCTCTTCCCAGTCTTTTCTTCTCTAGACTAAATAATTCTAATTTTTTCAAAGTGCCCACATCCGTCATATTTTCAAAGCTCTGTCCTTTTGGTATTTGCACTAGAAACTGTTAAATGCAAAGGTATTTTGTATAAAGATTGGAAAACTTCTGGACTTTGGAAATAAGTGAATGAGAAAGAGCACAGGTTTATTAATCCATAGCCAAGGAGACTTACTCAGGAAAACAGTGCATATTTTGTCAGCACAACCTTACATTTTTTGGTCTGCAGTAAGTATTCAGTCTCATCTGTGATTGCCCATCACAAAAAAAAAAAAAAAAAAAAAAAAAAAAAAAAAAAAAAAAAAAAAAAAAAAAAAAAAAAAAAAAAAAAAAAAAAAAAAAAAAAAA
>NW_020955202.1:1343533-1625013 GCF_003031625.1 Empidonax traillii
AAAAAAAAAAAAAAAAAAAAAAAAAAAAAAAAAAAAAAAAAAAAAAAAAAAAAAAAAAAGAGATGCCTGAAAATGTCAAACAGAAAATAAGAGATACCTGAAAATGTCAAATGGTTTCTCACATGCCAAAAACTCCAGAGACAACCAGTCCTTTTTCTAGAAATAACTAGGCTGTAAATGGTGGTAAATACCTTTCAATTTTTCTATGTTCTCAGTTTTGCTGAGGATCTATACCTGCAAAAGTTTTGTAAATTAATTTCTATCCTGGTTGTGTTGTCATGTCTGGAAAATGGTGATATTAGTTTTAAGAGTTTAATTAAATAAGATGCAGATTCATAATATCGCAATACAGCTTCATATATTTTGTGCTTAATGATACCACATCAGCAGCTCTACTGATGTGATAATGTGCCTGAAATAGCCTCTGATACAATGGCATGATAATAGTACAGACCTATCTTCCTCATTTTCTTTTAAATTTTTTCATTAAATGTGAAGTCAATTAAGAAACAGAACAAGTGACTAAGAAAGCCACAAAATTAAATTCAGAGTTCAAGCTGAAGCACAGCAGGAATGAACCAGTTAAGAGTGTGTAATATCAGGGTGTTTGTCCAGAGGGAAAGCTGAACTGTATTCATGGATGGTAGTGTGTGATGGCCCTGCAAATCCACAGGTGTCCAATGATTCACGGTTCAGAATTTGGATTTCTATCTGCTGTCCCATTCCATGAATACTGAATTACAGTTTAAGTGGCAGTTTTACTTCAGAAGTTATTTCCCAATTCATGTTAGTAGCAAAGGCAGGCTCTATAGTATCTAAACATATCTCACCCCCCAGTATTTTAACTTCCTTTTTATTTCCACAGTGATAAATTCTTCAGTATCCAGACCAGTTAGAGCATTAGGAAGTGGCACATGACTTTAATGGTTTCCCTTTTATAATGCAATATGTGGTTGAAAAAGTTTAAAAATTATTCAGAACAGGCAGATTTTCCCCAAACCCAGTTAAAAACAAAATTTGAAAAAGACCTTTTTCTTTTGTTCTAAGTTGAAAATCTACACTGGTTTTTTCCCAAAGAATCAGTTTCCATTTAAATTTAATTTCTTTATAATCAGTGTACGTTCCTCCATGTTGAGTATCACAGAGTTCTGGGAACTATAATAGAAACCATGCAGTAGTTTACCTGTAAGTGTTCTTAGACACTACCTCAAGAAGCCCTTGCATTTTAAGAAGTACCCTCAGACCCACCACTCAGACACATTTCATACACTCCTGTTCTCACATTGCAGAACTAACATGCCGGGAGAGCTATGAATAATCCTTCTCATATCCAAGTATTATGTTATTATGTCAGGAACGACAACAACAAAAAAACCACACAAAACAAACCCACACAAAACAAAACAACAAAAGCCAATCAACCAAACAAAAAACCACCACCACTGTATTTGAGCAGTAGGAGGCTGTCATCTGTGAGCCTGAAAAGACCTCAGACTTTATAACCTCACAAGTGAATTGCTGGCCCAGGAGCAGGGTGGCTTTGGGACTGGCAGCACGCCCAGAGGCAGGACCTTGACCAGAGCAGATATTTCTGTGTAAGTCTTTAACGCAGGCTAAAACCTGGCTCACACATCTGGACTGCAAGGAGGACAAGAGATGACGTGTCATCTTTGCTCAGCAGCAATGTCAGATTTTATTGGCTGGCCCACGACAGGATATTCTGTTTGCATGGAAAGGTTTTGGTATCAGGGGAGCTCCAGGCAGAAGCTGCCAGAAGCTTCTCCCATGTCCAATAGAGCCAATGTCAGACAGTTCCAAGACAGACCCACCGCTGCCAAGGCCAAGCCCATCAGTGATGGTGGTAGCACCCCTGGGATAACAGGTTTAAGAAGGGCTGCTGTGAACCCTGGTTTAGGCTGACTATGCCAATTTGACCTAGATGAGTGTTTAGGTGACTTAAAGAAATCACCAGCAAAGGTATCAGTAAGAGCAGGTTTAATATAAATTTGCAGAAGTGCAATGAAGTTTAATGTCAAGGTTCAATTTGCTTCTTACTACATGGATGAAACATATTAAGAAAAATCAAATTAGAATCAATTTAGAATTATTTTCAGAGGTAAGGGTGCAAGTGGGTTTAGCAGCACTTAATCATAAAGTAAGAAGTGTTTCAATAGGATTTACTACAATTATAACAGTCTCTTAGTTATAGATTTGAGTTAGTAACACTCATAGTACACTTGCTAGACGGTATGTGATTCCATTCACATACACACACACAGACACAAAGAAGTACGTACAAAGGTGCTTGTTCAAAAATTCCCTTGAATGTCTGTGTATTCGTGTATTGGATACGGGTTGAGTCTCAAGAGTTGTGGGTATCAGCCCAGGTCCTGTGTTTTTGTGATGGTCCTCTGAGTTCCTGCAAACTTGAGAGTATACGAGCTCTGAAAGGCATCCTTCCCAGAGGGATACGTTGGTGCAGTCCACTGCAGTTCTGGACAGCTCCAAAGCCATCACTTAGGATTGCTCTTACGATTGCAAGATGATCGGCTTCAGTTATCTGTAAAATTTCTATCCTAAGGTCAGTAATTAATGGAGTTACAAAAGAATTGGAAATTGTTTCCAATACAATTGGATACTGTTTTCAAAACTCCAGCAACAAAGAATGGAACCATTCCCCTCTGACTGCCGTTTTGGTAGGGAATGTTCCAAGGCTGTATCAGACTATAGCTGCTCTCTACTTGGCAATTTGTCACTTTAATGTTGTGGTGCTAATAAAGCACAAAATATTTCACAACTTAACAACACTGATAACGTTCTACACAATATTAGGTTGTGGGTTTTTTGGGGTTTTTTTTGGTGGTTTTGTTTGTTTGTTTGTTTGTTTGTTTTTGATAGGAATAGTCTATTCCTTTTATACTTTTGACATGGAACTCCTGAACTTGGACATGAATAGCAATTTTCTGACCACTCTTCACTGGATGGGAGTCCTTAATATTTCATAAGAGTACAAATGCATTAAAATACAAGTATAACGAATTAAAACCTAAGTATACTAATTATTCCTGTAAAAAGACTTACACCGTCCTTTCTTTTAGCTATAGTCTTAATGTGGATGTATCAAATCATATATTGAACAAGACTTTAACCTGGATTTATAATGCTTTATGTTTTCTTTTCTCCAGGATGTAGTTCCAAGTGCAAGTGTTGGAAGCCAATAATAAATTTTTTCTCCTCTGCGCTCACATAATCACAACATTGTGTTTCTGCAAATTGTTTTCTTTGGCCTCACTCCCACATCATGTATGTTTCAAATAGTTGTATGGTAGTATGAAAAACTGATTAAGGGTGTAACTTGCCTTTATGATTTCATTCACCATTATATAATGTAAAAAGATACAACTTCATTTTATCAGTATGTTAAAGTGATTTGCCTTGTAACAAAAAAAAAAAAAAAAGCATCTCAACCCATTTCTTTGAGTTCTTCCTGTCTTTGAAAATTGAATTTAAAATGCAGTTACAATAATTATTTTCTGCAGTAATGATCTCACAGTTAAGAGCAAGGGGAGTGAGTACATGACATTCTTTAGCTTTTTCTTCTGTCCAAATTTTAAAACTTATTAACTAGAAGGTGTATCCTCTCTGGTTTATCTCACCTGCAGTTTCACTGATTCATGGCTGGCTGGAGCCAGCGTGTGTCTTCCAGCACCATCTGCAGTTAAAACACGGATTAGACACTAACACCAGAAATAAGCAGCAGAGGCCAAAGTTCCTGTTAGGGATATGACATAATCCATAAAGTCGATGTTAAAGCTCTAGTCATCTTTGAAACAATGAAAGTGTAGTAATTGTTGTTCACTTCCCTTCTCCCATGGAAGTAAAAGAATAGTGTGGCATAAGAAACAACTTTCCCTAAGCTGTTTTTGTAAAGGCAGCATTTCATTATTAAAATTCCAAGAGTGATCTTTCTAGATTAATCTTTAAACATAAAGGCTGACTCTCCAGTGGAGTACTAAGGTTAAATGAAGAGGGAAGAGCAGCCAGCAGGAAGCTGATTGCAAATCCTTGATATCTAACAGGTAGCCCCTAGAGTATGTTAAAAAGTCATAAGGGCTATCTTTAAATGTTAAACTACAGGTGTAAGCCCAGCATGACGCCACAGCGCAGCTCTGCCTTACCTTGTACCAGATACCATAAATGTATCTGGAGAGCTAGCAAAGCTGAGGTGTGTCTGTGAAGGACTGTCTGTTCTTTACCTCCTTAATTTTACTCTAGTAGAGATATACCTGTGCTGAGGGAAGCCTTCAGGCACAGCTCCCTCCTGCCTCAGAAAACCTGAACCTATCAGTTCTGTGGGATTGAGTCTGCAAGAGCTTTACAGCACCCACATGTATCCTCATGAGGAGATGGAAGAAAGTAAAACTAAAATGTGTACAAATGGTGTACATTTGTAAGGCAAAGCCTGTATCAAAAAATATTTTCAATTTCCCCCTTTTATTCTTATGCTTTGTCCTAAAAAGGGAGGGATTTACTCCTGACTGTGCACTGAGGAACACTTTGAGCAAGATGCTGCCATGCACTGGGGTGCTTGGCTAGCAGGTGCTGGCCTGCTAAATGTTCCTAGTATGTAACTTGAAATGAGGTTCTTGACAGACAAAGGTTCAAAAACACTTCACACAACTTGCAAGATGTGAATTTTGCCATTTTTACCTCTTACATTCCAGCTTAAAGACTCTTCTGCTCACACATTCATCCTGCCACTTCTGATTTTTAAGAAAATATGTCATTCTATTTTGTTTTACTTTCCTCAGAAAATCAGGATGTTATTAGCGGAAAGATCTTTCACAATGAGTTTTCCAGTTTAAGTTACTGTAGCACAAACAATGACAAAAATAAGCCTGAGAAGCAAACGTAAGAAAAAGACATACCTAACTACACATATATATTGATATATTTATAGGAAAGGGTCACAGGAGGATGGGAGATGATGTCTGCTTCTCTCCCCTGATTAATTGCCTTGGCATCAGGAAACTGTTCCACCTATATGTATCTGGCAGTTCAACTCTTTAAAGTTTTGTGTCACCACTTAACTACTGTTCACTTGAGTGTCAGAAGCTGTTTAGCAGTCATACATGCTTACACAAGCATAGTTATGAAGATAGAAATAAATCAGTCTGATCTTATTAATGATGTTAGTTACAAGCCCTAATCAGGGAAGGGAAGCAGAAAGACTTACTCAGTTCACTTAGTAAATGATGGGGAAGAGGTAGGACCTTCACACCCAGCAGAAGAAACAGAGCTAGAAATCATCACTTGGTCCCTATCCCTGGGTGAGTTTCATGAGCTGTGGAGAGAGTTCACACAACTGGCAAATGAATCCATTTTGACATGGCTGCTTTGAATCTGGGATGCCACAGCTAATGATACAGTTCTAGATGGGAATGAAGTAAGGTAACTGGGACCCCTATCTTGAGATGTGGTCAGTGATCTAGGATTGGAAAGAGGCAGCAATCTCTCAGGTGTGGGTATTTCAAAGACCTGAAAGGACATCGTTGAGCTTTTGGGATAGCTACTGTAGAGACAGAGGAAATTAGACAGTTGAACACCTTGCTTGGTCTCTCAAAGGACCCTTCTGCTGTGGGATTGCTGAGGGTTCAAGAACAACTGGTATCGATGGCCACAGCAAGAGTGAACTGTCGGCAATAACGCACTGACTGAGAGAGACTCTGTGATTCCCATACAAAAGATGAATCGTGAACTGGAGACCCGTGGGTGGTCAACAAGGTTCACTCACCCTTTACAGCCCCATGTGACCAGTGCGTAAATCCAGTGGAGAGTGGAGACTGACAGAAGATTACTATGGCCTGAATGAAGTCACACCACCTCTGAGTGCTGCTGTGCTGGACATGCTGGAGCTTCAGTATTAGCTGGATTCGAAGGCAGCCAAGTGATATGCCACCACTGACATTGCCAATGCCTTCTTCTCCATTCCTTTGGCAGCAGAGTGCAGGCCACAATTTGCTTTCACCTGGAGGGGTGTGCAGTACACCTTGAATTGACTACCCCAGGGGTGGAAGCACAGCCCCACCATTTGCCAAAGAAAGATTCACATAAAATATCTTCCTGACTTTTCAGTAAGTTAATGCAGATTTGTTATCATCTGTGAATACTCGTTAACAAATAGGACAAGGGAGAAAACACTCCTGTTGTGAAAGGATTATTGAAATAGGCTGCTCAAAGAGAGGAAGAAAACATCCAGCTAAGCGTACTCCAAAGAGAAGAAAGATCCTGCAGGTCAACAACTGGCGTCAACAACAGCTGCTGTCGACAGCAGGAATTCATTTTTTATGACCATGGGAAGCTCCTTGAGGACTGAGGAATGGTTGGAATAGACTGGATCCACCTGAAAAAGTGCAGCAAAAGCATCTTTGCTTTTAAACTGAGGGATTTAAACTGCTTTAAACATCTTTAAACTGAGGGATTGCTGGGAGACTGGAATCAAGTGAAAAAAGGGCAAGCTGAGTGATGGGAACAACAGAGTCCTGGTGATCAGCTGTCCAGGTTGAAGGAGAACCATCTCAGGGGTATGCATATAAATAAGGAAATGTTGAAAGAACAGCATGATGAGTGCAGATCTCACCCACTTTCTATGAAATCAACATTAGGGGGTTAAACTCTGAAGTGTCTGTGAGCTAAAACATGCAGCATATGGGGTTGACAGGGGAGTTAGTGATATGTGTGTGCAGTTGCAGAGTGATGGTTTTGTTGCGATCACAGCAGTGAGGTGGGATAACCCACACAGCTCAAGTGCAGCAATGAAAGGATATAGGCTCGTCAGGAATGGCAGACGAGGAGGACAGTGTGGAGAGTCACCCTTTATGTGACAGAGAATTTATGAGGGAATGCATGAAGCTTGGCAGCACAGTGGGTGATGAACCAGCTGAGAGTTTATAGGTCAGGATTAGAGGGTAAATTAACAGGAGTGATGCAATTCATTATGGTTTGCTATCTATCTGAATTGGTGTATAAGAGCACGTAGATTGTGAAGAAAATATAAAAAGGATGCTATGTTTCTTTCCTGGCCCGAGGATCTGCTGCAGTTATGTTACTGGTTGCGTAACCCATGGTGAAAGCAGTGTGGAAAGTAGGAAGCAATGAGGAATAAAATTATAAAATTATCTCACTGAGATCAGTACTCAGAACTGGGAGCCAAAAACAAGTCAGTTGGTAGGCTTATGAAAAGGTTGAAAAGATCTTCAAACTTATTCAGCAACTGAAGTCTCACAAGATATCTGTATTAATATAAAACCAGAAACTAAAGAATACCATTTTCCAGTTGCTATTGCCACTCAGCAGCAGCATGTCAGTGGAAGTTTAGTTTTACAGTACAATAAAGCAAGTTAGCTTAATTTGCTTTACAGTACAAATTGTAAGTTAGAAATTAGACAAAGGGGTAATTGCATTGTCTGTCTGGTTCTGCCCCACATAACTGAAGTAAAGTGCAAATTATCTATCTCTGGAGAACTAGATCCATGCAAGAAAAAAATACACGCTTTGTGAGCAATGGCCAAAGCTGTGTGGAAGTGAACAGGGGGATGGTGAGTGGTGCCATAGTGCTCTCTGGTGGAGGAAGCACACCGGGTAAACTACTAGGCAAAATGCATTCTGTGTTTATGTGAAGTGTTTTCATCACAGTGACATAAAAAATGGGAGGGGAGGGGAGGGGAGGGAGACGAGATTTAGTAAAATTCCTTTCAGGAAAAAGAAAACTTTTACACTACCCTTCCCCAAAATCTATCCTGGGAGAATGGCAGGAAAATTATAGGGGAAATGCTTAGGATGGGAAGCATACCACAAAACGGCAGCTGATGATTCTGTTGCCAGAGTGCCATTGTTTGGGTCAATATTTGCTGTACAAGTTAATGTTGGCTGAGCATTAACATGAAATAAATGCGTCTTGCACTGATATTTGCATATATGTAACAGGGAGTTCATACAAATATTTCTCCCTTGGCCTTTCATTAGGACACAGGACCTGTGTCCCTGAATAGACAAGACTCAGGAAAATGAAAACTTGAGTATGTCTTCTTCATTTTCTTGGAATTGAGGAAGAAAACAATAAGCCAACACAAAGCAGAAATGTTACCGCTTTCTTTCAGAGTACACTGAAAGCCCAGAGGAAGTTTGCTGGTGCAACAAAGCCCATCTGTACTTAGAGGACAAAACCAGACTTAGCATTTCTAAATATAGATGGAGTAATTAAGCTCCAGGTTATTTTTTTAATATGATTTTTAAAAATTATCTCTAAAGGTAAAGTATCTTTATGGAGTCAATGCAATATCACTGAAGAAGTGTAAACTTTCAGAAGCAAGACAATAGTTCCAAAATTCCTGTTATCTTTGTGATGTTATTTCTAACTAGACATTCTGACAAATTCCCTCCTGCTGTGGCCAGATGAATTTTATTGCCTGTATGTTCGGTGGTACTGATGTCTTGGAGAACCAGGTCATACACAATCACTGCAGGATGAACCAGTATCCCTTCACCTTTTAACTCCTAGATCCTTGCAAGACCCTCATCTACTTTCTTTCCTAATTTTCCAGTTGTTGAACATTAAAGATGGTTATGTCACTGGAAATAGGGGAAAAAAAATAAAAATTACCATTTATATCCTTAACATCACTACTTGTGTTCATCCAAAGAAATTTAGAACATGCATTTTTCAATTTATGCAAACAAAATGAATGAAGAAGTTATTTCCTGGATCTGAAGGAACTGCTTCTTGAAGGCTTGTCTGTTACTCCTGAGGGATGTATAACAGGTCTCCATTAAACTATATCATCATTCAGATTCAAACAGATGTTTTCCATATCTTTTCAATGTCATAATTTTCTGTCAATTAATGTACAGGTATTGTTTTTTTCTCTTTTATCATCAGTATTTTTGGAAGCTAAATGGGAAATATTTTTTCCCCTAAAAAAGTTGCCTTCCAGGCAGACAGACGAAATTCTATTGCAATGGTAATTCCTGTGCTGTGACTCAGGTGCTGCAATGTAAATTACCTATTTTTTTTTGTTAATTTAATTCTGTAAATGAAGAAATTGTTCAAGAAATATCCTTGAGCAAATGAATGTGTGCTCTTCTGCAAGTCATTTGCAGAAAAATTAGATGCGAAGTAAAAAATCTGTTTAACTTTTCCCTATATTACCACATGGTGGCCACATAACCCCAACAATGTGGGCTGCTGCTGCAGGAACACTAAGAAACCCTTGATAATAGCAGTACCTGTTTTCCATGCACCCCACACGAAAAGATTTAATCTACGCTTATGTCTTCTGTGCAAGTCCTACAAACTCACTAACCTCTCCTGAAAACTCAGGCAGTATAATTCCAGAAATTATGAGGTCTGATTATTGGACTGGTAGCCTAGATAGAAACTAGATATAACCAAAATACCAAAAGTACCATCAATGAATGAGAATTGAAAAAAAAAGTTGTAGAAATGGCCATATTCCATTTTTCAAGTTCTTCTGAAAATAAATGGATTTTCTGCAGGAAACTACCATCTTTTAACAGTACTTACATTTCTCTTTTAATAAAGACAATACATAACGTAAAGTTCATAAACACATTAACAATGCATTCATTACATGAGTTTCTCTATTAAAATTGGTTTACTTTAAGAAAAATACCATATTTGATCTGTGAAAATATTTCTACAGAAAACTAAGCTCAACTCTAATGCAGAATTAGAGAGGACAAACTTTTATCATTTCCACAGTGTTTCCCTGGTTCAGTCCTCGGTATAACATGCAATGTCCCCCTGGCAGCTGGGGTTGCTATTCAGGTGAATTTGTGTGCCATATTCCTGAAGTTTAGATTTAACTGTCTTTTCAAGGCAATAGACTTTTAACAAGAACATTCCATTGAATTTTGTTGGGACATGCACTGGACCGGAATAACATGAGATATGATAGAAAAACCGAGACAAAATGCTCAAGACTCTTGGAGGGACTCCAGTGGGGCAGTTCTGAGAGTGGTATCAGGGCAAAAGGGGTTTTAGGGTTGGATGTCCCCATTAGATATGATAATTAGCAAAAGATACAAAAGTGTAAGAGTTCTGTATGTGGGCCTTTGTACTCCGTGAGCCAGAAGGCCTTCATTAAAAAAGCTGCTCTCTATCTTATCTGTACTAATATTGCCTGGAGAGTTTTTTCTCCCAGTTTTTAGGCAACAGGGTACTCCAAACACTTCTCACAAGAATGGGACCAAAAGGGTTTCATACACATCACCTACTCCCCTGGGATGCCTGGGAAATGCTTGAGCACCTGACCTCAATGAGTTGTCAAAACACATGCCAAAATTCGTAAAGGATTACATATACAGGTCAAATACATAGGAAATAGGGGAAGTCCACCTGTCAGACTTTTAACTAGACCTGATTGGAGATTGTTTTTATTTCCCCCAGGAATTGTTTGACGCTCTTGAGAAAAAAAAATCAAAACATGAACACTTTCCAGTGAACACACCAAATATATTGCCAGGGAACCTTGTAAGAATTGTGACTATAATGCCACATACATCAACCATCAGCTGTGAGAGGAGTGTCCAGCAAAGTGAGGCTCTAGCTGAGAGAAAAGAGCTTGCTAGTAGTCATCCTCCCTGCTTTGCAAAAGGCGTCCTTTGGTCAGGAGCCTGTCCCTTAAATTGTGTGGAGACATGAGGCAACAGAACCACAGCTCTCATGAGGCACTCTGGCATGATCTCCAAAACAAAATTTTGTATTTTTCGCACAAAACTCAGAATCTTTTCAGGTTTAGACCTTTTCCTTTTTGGGTTTAATTAAGTAATAAAATTTTCAATGGAAAGTAAATACTTCTCTCAAAGTACTTTCTGTCTCAGTCTGAGCCATCATCTGATAAAATTGGAAAATGTGCCATTTTAAAGGGACTTTATTTAAACTTATTAAAACCCTTTAGTCTCTAACACTGTATGTCATAAAAAACATCTGTAGAAATTGCTTTCAGAAGGGCTGTCCAGCTTTGTCTTAATTTGGGCAACCTGTTGAGATGATCCTGCTTTTACAGGGATGCCTCTTACAGATTCCCAAATCAAGCCATACAAAGACAAATCAGTGCATACTCCGAACTTCACAGTTCATAGAATGATAGAATCATAGAATCATTAAGGTTGGAAAAGATGTCCAAGATCATCGAGTCCAATCTTTGACCAATCACCACCTTGTCAACTGAACCATAGCACCAAATGCTATGTCCAGTCATTTCTTGAACACTTTCAGGGATGGTGGTTCCACCATCTCCTTGGGTGGTCTGTTCCAGTGCTTAGCCACCCTTTCAGTGAAAAAATTCTTCCTGGTGTCCAGTTTGAACTCCCACTGGCACAGCACGAAGTTATGTCCTCTTATCCTGTCTCTAGTCGCCTGGGAGAAGAGATTGACCCCCATCTTGCTACAAACTCCTTTCAGGTAGTTGTAGAGAGCAATAAGGTTCCCTCTGAGCCACCTTTCCCCCAGGCTAAACATCTCCAGTTCTTTCAACTGCTTCTCATATGACTTACTCTCTAGACTCTTCAACAGCTCAGTTGCCCTTCTCTGGACATGCTCCAGCACCTTAATATCTTTATAATAGTGAGGGGTCCAAAACTGAACACAGAATTTGAGGTGTGGCCTTACCAAGGCCAAATACAGGGGAAATCACTGCCCTGGTCCTGCTGTCCACACTATTGCAGATATAGGTCGGGATGCCATTTGTATTCTTGGTCCCCTGGGCACATTGATGGCTCATGTTCAGGCATAGCTGACTAACACCCCCACGTCCTTTTCTGCTGGGCTGCTCTCCAGCCACTCTTTCCCCAGCCTGCAGTGCTACATGGGGTTGTTGTGACCCAAGTGAAGGACCCAGCACTTGACCTTGTTGAACCTCATACAACTGGCCTTTGCCCATCAACCCAATAAGTCCAGATCCCGCTGCAGAGCCTTCCTGCCCTCCAACAGATCAACACTCCTGCCTAACTCAATGTTGCAACCGATCTGCAAACTGGCTAAGAAGGCACTTTATCCCCTCATCCAGATCAACATTAAAGATATGAAAGAGGGGTTGGCCCAAATACTGAGTCCTGGGGAATACCACTGGTAACTGGCCATCAGCTGGATTTAACTCCATTCACCACCAGCCTATGGGCCCAGCTGTCTGGCCAGTTTTTAACCCAGGGAAGAGTCATGGGCTGCAAGCTTTTCCAGCAGTATGCTATGGGAGATAGTGTCAAAGGCTTTACTAAAGTCCAGGTAGACTGTAGTCTACATTTACAGCCTTTCCCTCATCCACTAGGTAGGCCATCCGGTCATAAAAGGAGATTAGGTTGGTCAAGTAGGACCTGCCTTTTCCAAAGCCATGCTGGCTGGGCCCGATCCCCTGGTTGTCCTATATGTGCTGTAATGGCACTCAAGAGGATCTGTTCCAAAACCTTCCCTAGTACCAAGAAAGTTATGGGAGCAGGATGTGGACTTGACAAGCCAAGTCTTCTCCATGGCAAAGTCTCATCCCGACTGATCCATAACACATTGCATGGTACAAGTCTGCTGACAAGGAACTACCATTTTGTGCTACAGTTCCTCCTGGGTGATTGCAGTTTTTGGAGGAAAATACAATCAACAGTGACACGGTAAAGTCTCTTTCCTCATTGCAAAGAGGACAGATTCCTGACAAGCCTAAAGTGGAATGTGGGATCAGCCCAAGTCCCTAAGTGAGTGAGCTAACCCGAAATTCAAATACCTAGAGATCCAGCTGGTAGGGACACACTAAATTCTCTGAATGTATTTTTTTGTGAAGAATCCCAGAACCAAAATGCCATGTTTAAAAATCTGCTGGTAGCTCCTCAGGGAAAAGAGATCATGTACAGAACAAATTCCCTGATAGATGTCGTTATTCAGCCCAGGAAATGAAGACAGGGAGCATGCAGTCAGGATGAGGACACTGTGGACAATTTCTACCATGTCACAGAGCCAAATCCATGATGCCAGACAATATCACTGAGGAACTATCATCCCACAGCTTCTCATACCTTTTCCCCAGGATTTTTGCAGGAGGTCATAAAGTCATGGGATTTAGAGCAATGAGAAATTCAAGTTCTTTCTGAAATGTTTTTGTAATAGCGGACATTGTCTCAGAAAACTGGAATCATGTCTTGCATATTCCTAGGAAAATGCCTTCATTGAGAAGAGATGCATTTCAGGGAAATACCATTATTGTTGCCCCTTTGTGTGTTCTATAAATCTTCAAAGTGGTTGTGGCTATAATTCATCTGGGCCGTGGGCAGAAGGAGACATTTCTTCCAAGAGGGGGACAGAGTACATGTGTGTGTGGTCCAAGGGAAAGCAGCTTTAATCATGTGCTGAGAGTAATAGGCATTGTACTGTGACTAAATTTACTGTGCTTTCAGCAGGCTCTTTCTGCAGGGAGAAGTGGCGCATTTCAAACTCTAATCTTTGTTTTGTCTGTAGATTTTCACTCTTTCTATACTAACTTGATACTAAGGGTCTGATCTTCACAAAATAGGGCCCAAAGTCAGCATCTACTATTGCAAACTCAAGTACCTAGCACATGTGCATCTCAGTGCAAATCAGAAGTGTCTCACAAAGAGCTCTGGACACGTAGCTCCACATAGTCCCTTTCAGCTTTCGTGCATGCTAAAGATTTTACACAACTGTAGTTACATTTCTGAGAATCAGATGCTGGCTGTTAGTTCAGAGATACATTTTATTCTCATATCATTGCCAAAGGCAACTGAAGTATTGAAATACAAGCACGGTGCCAACTGTGTGGTTGAATTGAAGTCACCAGCTCAGCTTTTTTGCAGATTTAGTTGGCAAGACTGAAGTCTTTTCAGATCTTTTCAGATTTGGTCATCCTCTTTGTATAAAATTAAGAGAATTAAGGCCAAATCCAAGCATAAAATAACACATAAGACCCTCATTGTCCTTGTGAAATGGACAAACATGACGTGTTTTCCTTCAGTTTGATTTACACCAGCAGCATTTGGAAGCACAGTCATTGTTTAGCTAAACCTGCCAAATGTTTTCTGTTTAATTACACAATGCAACCACAGAGTCTCATAGGAAAATATTTCTTGTTTATTTATTTACTTAAGTTAATGAGATACTACCAAATGACTAGACATAATTCTTAGGGAAAAAAATATTGAAGAAGCTGCATTTATAAACAATGTAAGAAAAAAGCATTTGTATGGTTTCTCTGTTTTGTTTTGTTTAAATTTATCTGAGAATAAGAAAGAAGGAAGCTCAAAAACAGGACTGAGACTTTTTTGATTTATTCGCCATAAGTAAAAAAATCTAAAGAAGAAAAGGGATATAACAGTGTAGTATGTCATTTTATGTTGTGGAGAGCAAGGGCTGTGTTACACACTTCCTCAGTCTTTCTTCTCTCCATCTGTCCTGCCCTGCTCACTGTCTGTCACAGCCAGTCCATCCTGTCAATCTGGAGTTTGGCTTTATTTAGTTACAAAGAGAAGGTGCCTAATTGTCATGAGATGTAACTAGAGTGGGTAGATCTGATTATTTCAAAGGTAGATTGTACTTTTCTGAATAAAAATATCATCTAAGGTTGCATTATCTTGAGTCATAAGTAAATCCTTTAGGGCATAAACTGATCACCAACAGGCTTGACAAAGGAATGTCTTCAGGCACTGTATTATTGCTAGTGATGAGTGATAAGTTATGTTATTTTCTATACAGAAGTACTGACTTGCAGTCAAAATGATCTTTTAATTTATTAGAACACAACAAGGAAGAAAAAAATGCAATGTCTTTCCAAGGAAGACAGGCTTTTGTATACGAAGCATCCACTCAGCACGGACAAGGCAGTGGACACACTGCTGGAGTAACTTTTCGAACAGTAGACAGTTTTCAGATTTAAAGGAACATTAAGAGGTAACTTTAAATTTATCACTGAAAAAAGCAAACCTGCTGACAGGAAAAATGAACTCCTTCCTCCTTCAGAAATATTTCCTTCAAACTCTCTAGCTCATACCCTCTGAAGGTATGGGGTGTATTTCCTTTTGTTTTCTATTGTTTTTCTAGTGAGAAAAGCAGCTTGACTCTATTAATTCCTTCTCTCACACTTTGTTTTTCACTGGTTTTGAGGATTTTGGAGTGAGCAGTTCTGCTCCTTACCATCACTCATCCATATTGCCTCTTGTCAAACAAAACATGTTGTCAGGGGACTGAGGGTGCTTGTCTCCCCTTGAAACTCCTGGCAAGAATAAAATGGACTAACCCATTGGCAAGTGGAGGCTACTGAGTGCCCACACTCACTCTGGGACAGTTGGGTAAAAATAGAAAACTGGTATTTTCAAAGCAAAAATAATGGGCTGCAAAACACTGTAGCATGGCTGCTATCCCAGAGGGATGGGCTGCTGGACATCACCAGGGAGAGGGAAGCTAGTCCTCAGTGATTGGAGTGATGCACTGGTGGAGGTAGTGATGGTGTGGAGAGACCTTGTGCCCTCAGCCTCCAGGAAATCTCCCCACTCGTAATGGTGAGAGTACACATAGGTGTGTCCCCCAATAGCAAAGAGGGGATAAAGTCCCCACTGTGAATGGAGAATTGAGGGTTGGTAGAGGAGTTTTTTAGGGCATCCCAACACAGCAACATGTGTGGGGTATGCTCAAAGCCTGCAGGGAGAACTCACCAAGCCCCCAAAACACAGACTCATGTGTTCAAATTTCCCCAATTCCTCTCCTTCATGTGCAATTTCCTGAAAATGGGTGTATCATCCAAAGTGTTTTTAAATAGCTTATATATCCCTCGTCGTTATTTTAATTTTAAAATGTTCTGCAGAACTAATTATTTTTAATGTGGTTTAAAAAAAAAAAAAGGTGTGGTAGAATAATATTTTTAACTCTAGCAATTTAAATTCAGAACTGTTATAAAATTACCCACTGTCTTTTGAATTGCAGTTCAGAAAGAGATATTTCTTTTTATGACACTCACTCCCTTCTTTATATAATATTTAACCCATGGTGCTGTAAAGGTTATACGAGCTGCATACTTTGGAAGGCTGATTCCTCATCCCACTGTTATGACACACAAATAAGTGACCAAGTAAGTAAAACTAAATAAATGAAGCTGGAGAAACACAAGCCAAAGTGAAGTATTGCTTATTCTTAATCCTGACCCTCTTGGGGCACTTCTTTGTGAGAATCCTGAAGTAGCTGAGGATCCCTTCAAAGAAAAGCTAGTTATAGAAAACTTATCCCTGGCGCTGATGTGATCAGGTAATGTACTCGATTCACACAAACAGGTAATCCACAGGGCCGCACTCCAGACAGTTAAGTGGCTGTAACGTAAACTCCTATTGCAGAGGGCTGGAAAGCAGATAAAAGCTTCATTTGTCTTCTGAACCCTCAACGAAAATCTGCCCATTATACAATGCAGACCTGTATGAAGGTTCCTGGTGCCTTTTTGATGTGGGGGTCACTGTGCTTTCAGTGAGGAGTCAATGCCTGGCACGTTGCTGGCTTAACTCACCCACTCCCCATGTCAGGATCAGACCGTGGGCAGGGGCTTTGCTCCACTGCGGAGTGTCAGCCAGGCCAAGGCATCACCATGGGAGGACATATCCCTTGCTTCACAGATAGGGAGGGCAACAAAGGTTTGCTTATGGCTGCTGTGAAAAATAGTTTTTTTGTGTAAGATTATTTATCATGCACTCATGTCATCATTCCTGGGTTTCTGGTGACAGTTGTGGCATGGATAGCATACAAAGTCTTTTATCTGTGACTGTTAACATTTCTTTGAAGACTAAGCATGAAATATATTACAACAAGTTTACTGATAGAAGAGCTGGAATGACTTCATAAGAGGAGAGGATCACAGAAACAGACACATAACTGTTTGCGACCTCTGTTTAGAAAATAAAGCAGTGTTCAAAAGCACAAAACTAAACAAATTTTGCATTTGTTTCAGAGGACTGAAGCTAGGATACAATCCTCCCCTCAGAGAAGCCAGCAGGAATCTTCCCATTGCCTTCAATAAGCTTTTCATCCAGCCTCCACTTGGTTTTAAGTTACTTGTGATTAAACTTCTTTCCTTCTTTCCTGATGATGCAGACAGGTTTCAATGAAGCTGATGTGCAATACATGGCCATCTTGAGACATGAGCTTCTAGAAGGGATGCAGGTACCCAGAACCACTTCTCTGGGAGCAGGGAGCACTGTCCTTCCTCACAGGACATTGCAAAGTGGTAGGATGCTGTCAGCCTCTGCATCTACTTGCCTTCCTGCTGCTTCTCATGCTCTTATGGTTCATGGGAAATTTTATTTCAAAGCTTGAATTTCTGCAAGTCTTGTTGATATTTTCTCTTTTCTTTGAATGCCAGATGTTCTTGGATTAAGTAAGTAAAACATCAGATTGGAACACCCCACCACTAATCTTGACCTCAGCATTTTGGGTGTATCTTTTAAGTGGTGTGCCATAAACCGATTTGTGAGTAACAAATGCCCATGTCATCTATCTGAACTGAATATGGCAGTGTGATGTTAATATCTAAATACTAATGGTAAAAAAAATATTTCCTTTCCACCAGGGGTACTTGTTAAAGTTCAAGGCAATTTGTGCTGTTGCCGATGCCATTAAAATACTGAAAATATGTTTCTAAATGAAGTTAATTCATTACCTTGAAATTCTGAGCTCCTGGAAGCAAACACCCAGGTGGACTGCATGTCAGTGAGATATGCTACACCAGTGCTGCAGTCCTCAAACCCCCCATAATCTTTTGTTTGTTGGTAGGGAGAGCCCACCCAGCATAAAAAGGCATGCAAATGATTTTAGCAGACAAGTATTGTGTTGACCAAGATTTCTAGTGTTAAACTATCCAGAAAGATTTAGACAAATTTTTCCCCTTGGTAAAATGCATATGTTAGTTTAAAGATGAAGTGAAATGAAATGCTTTATGGCCTGAAATATCCCTAATATTACACACATGTGTATTTCTCTTAATCGTTGTTTTGATAAATGCCCACACTGCTAAACACCTAATGTACAACAGGATGTGGTTCCCACTTAAATTAGCAGATACTATAGTTTCTGATTGTTAATGATGGACCTGTTTGCCAATAAAAACAACTGATGGATCAGCATGTGTGAGCTACTGAACCTCAGCAAACCCCCAAACTAATAAGAGAGAAAAATGCTTCAGGTCACAGTCAGCAGATGGGAAATGGCCAGATGTCTGTCTAGGGCAGGGAAAGTGCAGCATGTATTTAAATATATGTCTGTGTTTTTATATGGCAGCAGCTACTGGGAAGTTCAAATACTTGGACTAACCAAAGCAATGGTTTTGAAGTTTACTTTTGCAGTTGAGGGACAAAAATAAACTAAAAGGACAGACACATCTCTAAACCTGAAACTTCAGCTATCAGATGGCACAGAAATGCTTATTACATGCAATTTGGAACTCAAGAAATAAACTCAGGATTTTGCAAGCAGATGAAAGCTACATTGCATGATTTTGGCAATACAAGATGCCATCTGTGAGCTACTGAAAATGAAATTGCATTTTAATTCTCTCTTATATTATTAAGCAAGGCATGCTATAAAATGTAACATCTAAACAACATATTTTGCAAAACTGTGAAGCACGTCAATGAATGGAGAATATTAGCTAAAAAAAAAAAGATTAAATCATGCCATGTCTAATAAAGAACCAAGTTACATGATTACATAATAAAAACTAAGCTAAGTAATTTCCTAAACATGTAGGCAGTATTTTTTTAATCATATACTACTGCAAAATTGCACGTCATCTGTCTCAGAGTAAAATAAATAAATCCTGCTTATTTTTCACTGAAAAGCCTTGCCCTTCTGCATGGATTAAGTAGCCTGGTAACATTGTCTCTGAGAGAATTACTCAACAGCTAAAAGATACACAGGTGCTTAAGTGCCTGACTGGACTGAGGCCTGAGAGGCAAAATTAATTATAAGTAGAAATGCAATTTGTTCCTGAATTGAAGCAATGTAAGATTTTCATTTAACTCCTCTATAAATGGAATTTCCCTGTATGCAGTTCACAGCAAGAATATTTTTCCACAGGGATCTGATCCAGACCTCACCGTAGTCAATGACCATCTTTCCACTTGCTTTGGTGGGTTCTGGATTGGTCTCAAGACACTGAGAGCTGGGTATGTCTGCCTGCCAGCATCAGCCCAGTGCTTCCTCCTAGGTCAGGATGTTCTCAACTGGAGTGCTTCACAGTTATGTTGGGGGCCTATAGCACTCGAAAAGGAAGTTGCCATGAAGAAAATAGTAGTGTTGCGCTTTTTGATATCAAAACTTAGCAGGAAATGCAGGAATTTTCCTTTGGAGGAGCTCCCCTAACACCTTAGGACATTTGGGTGTGTAAAGGCCATAGCAAGGGCAAGATGCAGCAGGGGACAAATGGTGGCATTTTTGCCAAAGCCTTGATTTCGGCTGTTGTACCTGGACAGTGGGCTCAAATGTGTCATAGCAGTGGTAAGAAAGTGTCAATGGGAAGTAGCGACAGTTCTCAAGGGCAAGGAAAAGGAGGAAAATGGGAGATATCTGCCTGCAAATATCTTCCTTGGTTGGTACAAACAACATTGGATGCAACACAAATATATCCTTAGTGTGGGAAGATTGTTGTCAGACAAACACCCACTTCTGTGGGTTTTCTCCTGCCTTCACACCCTCTTTAACAATGTAATATCCTTTTTAATCAGAATCTACAGCTAAGACATCTCATCTATAGGACAGGAGTCTGTATATTGACCTTCAAAAAATTTCAAAAAAACCCACTCCATGAATCCTGTAGTGTCTGTCAAGGTGTGTGTGCTTTGTGTCATGCACAATATTCTGTCTAAAACATGCAGCTCACTCATTAAAGTGTCGGAAAGAAAGGTAGAGGTTATTCTAGCACAAGAGAGCTCCTGTTCGATGGTTTGACTGAACAACAATAGAAATCTGCACCTGCACAAGTTTCTGCCAAAACTGATCTCACACAACTGTTGATCTTGATTAAATTCATTAGGCTAGGAGAGATGGATTTCTATACATCTTATTATGCATGTTTTATGGGTTATGCTCCTGGGTGGAATATAAGGTGGTTTTTGTTCAGGAGACAGTAGGAAAATCATGCTGAGACCCAGGCCTGCTTTAGAATTCAACATATTCAGCAAAAAACTTTGGCCAGGACTTGACTTATTTTGGACTTCAGTAAAATTCTATTATAGGAGTTTCCGTAAGTTTAAAGGAGCTGTCTGAGAGTTTGTATATATTATAAATCCTATTCTGTACAGATTTTGCCTGCAGTAGCAAAGCAGCAACATTTTTCAACGATTCTGGCTTAAGTTATAAGGCTCTATCCTGGAGCGATGAAATTAGAAAAATATTTTACAAAATCAGAGCACAGGTCACATATTTGCAATATCTTCCTTTAGCATTAGCCCTCTTTGAAAGAAGTTTTATGTCACAGCTGCACAGCACACATTGAGTGGTTTCATCCAAAATATGGAAAATAAATCACAGGTTTGTCTACACATTTGATAACATAAGGAAAACCAACAGGCTTTCCCCGCTGATACTCATGCCTATGCTGTGGAGATGTGTCTTTGTGTATGGATATACAGACATACAGAAACATATAGATCTAATTTCTGCCTTTTCTCTTTCCTTTGATTTACTGTTGTGCAAACAAAAGGCTTGAGAACTGATTATAATCTTACTAAGTTAATCAGGCTGTTTATGTCAGTAATTAATCAATGTTGCCTGTAAAGCCTCACAACGTGCCCCAAGGTACATAATTTACCCTTGTCTTTCACTTTGCATCATCATTTGCATCAGTATAAAGAGAGTGCAGACACATGTGCTGCCGTATTCTTTACACACCCTTCACTCATTTTCTGCAGAGGTATATGATAAGGGAAATCAGTGTCAGTAAAATCGTGAAACTGAAACAATATAGCAGCGTAAGGAATTTGGCATTGTCTGCTGTGGAGTGGGAGAGTGGCTTTGCCCATGTTTTGGTGAGCAGAATCCACATCCTACCAAGCTCCTCTGTCAGAGGAGCACCAGGCAATGCTCCTGTCAGCATGAGCTCCCCTCTTATCCCTGTGGCTCATACAGCTGTGTATTGCCAGATATAACAGTCTACAGTGGCACATCTTTTGGGGAGCCCTGTCTTGTTGCAACTTTGTTGAAATGCATCTATGGAAAAACAAAACAGCTCTCCAGGGCTGATGTTCTGGCGCTGAGATCCATGGACATGTTTCATAAATGTGTGTGCCTAAGTGTGCCAATGTTTGTGTACACATTGGTGTAGGCTTACAGACCTAGAAACAAGATGTCACAACAGCGGATTAACAGAGTACATTGCTGAATATACAGCTTAGAGCTGCTGAGCTCGGAGAAAACTGTTTATAAAGAAATTATTTTAATGTAAGGCAACCCTCTGTGAGATAGAACATAGGTATTGTTTGAGAATAAGCAATGATACTATTCAACATTCCATACCAAGACAGTACCCTCCTTGCTATAACAATGTCTTTTAAAGTTGGATTAATATATCCATTCAAACTGAAATTTGGACAGAGTGGGTCAAGTGGGAAGGAATAAGATCTGTAGCGAACCTATATGTCTTTAAATGATGGGGCATCAGTATTAGCCTACCCAGGGTTACTGCTTTCTTGGGTTTTGCAAAATCTGAGAAACTGGTGAATATATGTTTTAAAAGAACTGTTTCCTGCTAATGTTTTTGATATGAGATTCAGGAAGGAGAACAAAATTAAAACACTATTGACAAGAAAAAGTGTAAATTATTAAACAGCTTCTCAAACTCTGCTTTGACATGGCCTTTTCTAAGGCAGGTTCTGAAGTAATTTCCTAACTGAATAATTGTATGTACAGACAAAAATTTCTTTGCTGCATTCTGTTATTCCTAGATAAAGGTGGGATGACTAACCCTGAGATGGGGCTTATATCTCCTCACTCAATACAGAGAGGGTTATACAACTGATCCATGCAAGGTGCTTAACTTTCAGACAATAAAAGCGGTGTGAGATAATTCCTATATTGTTACGCAGTGAATTGCTTTGCCTGGGCTGCACCTGAGCAAGCATTCAAGAAAGGCTTCACCCCAAATCTTAATGTACTTGCTGGGAAATGTGAAGAGGTTGTGGACAAGAGAAATGACAGCATCATTTTGAGATCTTTCCAGCTGGATGAGGAGGACCCTCCCCTGGAGACATCTGACTTGAGAAGAGACCCACAGACTGTGCACAACCCCCTTGGTCAGAGGAATCAGAGGCAGCTCAGAGCAGCCCATGAAAACATCCTCTCATTTTACTCAGAGACAAAACTTCCACCGACTCCAGTGGTGCAGTTTTATGCATTTGCAAGAGACCATCCAGCAGTGACAGCCACACTGTAGTTATGATGGGGGTATGGAAAATCAACATATTCTCAAGGCAATTTCCATATTCTTAGCATATGGCCCATGCGCTGAGCCCTTATTTGGGTCAATGAGAGTTTCTCATGCAGAACAGGCACAGAAAACACGCACAGACTGTGCTTGAGAGGGGGCATATGCCTGCAAAAGCTAAATATTTTAACGGGAGAAACACACTTGAACAAAGGAGCTAACTGCATAAGCCTAAGCAAATTTCATTGAGAGCATTAATTTACACAAGCTGTATGATTGTGTTCTCATGAAATGTGCCATGCATAATTACTAACGATGTTAATAAACAGCCAGCAAATCAGAACAGCTGGTTATGATGATATCCAGCTTTTCTAAGAAAAGACAGGCTTTAACCTCACCACCAACCTCACCATTAATGCTGTGAAACATACTCTGGCCAGTGCATGTGATGGGATATCCTAAATAGATGAATATCTATTGCACTCCCTGTCCTGGATAGTGCAAAAAGGCCTAAGGTTGGCATTTTCTTTGATGTGGACCTTCCAACATAATTGCTTCTAGTTGAAAAAATAAAACCCAAAGCAAATCCCTATAAATGATGCAAAGGCAGGAAGGGTTTATGTTTTCCTTTGAAGTCATGTGAGATGTTCAGATACGGAGATTGATGCTGCTTGAGAATGTGGCCAGTATGTAGCTGCAGTCAGTTTTCACCACTTCTTTGATAAGAGTGATCTGTTGAGCCAGTATTAAAACCACAGTTGGGCACACAGAAGCTATTCTTTTTTCTGTACATGATATCAAAATGTTTTCATGACTTATTTAGCTAAAAGCCATCTCTCTTCCATTCACCTTTTGCCAGTTTCAGCTAACAGTTTTGGAATTCAGTCCAGCAAAATGTTTGTATTGCAAAGACCAGCATACCCACTATCAGCATTCTTTGTTTTATTAATTACTGATGTATTTATTCTGAATTTTCTCCCATCCGATGACATTTCTTCAGAATTCTCTGTGTCCGTGCTTAGCACACTAATGAAGTGAGGCTGCTCATGTGCTGCTCAGGAAGTTGTGCTTGTCAACGTATATTATGTGTCAGAAACCTGCTAGTTTGGAGCAGAACCAAAACTGGGGATAACATATTTTTATGGCTGGCTGGCAGCTTGGCACCTGGCAAGGACTTAAATTTCCTCAGCAAATAAGCACTGACATTAAATTCAGGGGCTAACATTCACATAAGTATCCCACAGAGCTCTCCCTCTGACAGGTTGTCTTTCCCAATAGCTGCATTCCACGTTCAGCCCACAAATCCAAAAGCTTACACTTCCCTTAATGCTGTTGATGGTATGCTGTTAATTTCCTTTACACGTAAAAATAGGTCTGATGAATTGTCTGTTAAGTGTTTATTCCTCTCTACTGGTTAATACAGAAACATTAACTCTGATACAGATACCCATGTCATATAAGAAAACCCCCATCTCCTCAGACCAATGGAAAATTACATTGACATGGCAAAACACACCCAACAGGACCATCCCAGATCCAGGTGAGAGACTGACCTGCTTCAGCCAGCTGCAGATGTGGTGCTGGGTGTCCCAAAGGCAGGAGAAAGCTCTACCCATGGTGCACTGTCCACCCTGGCAAGCTCTCCCTACTGCCTTCTATTACTGAGGAAGTACCCCTAAGGACACCAGAAGGAAGTCCACAACCCCTTATCTTCCTAATTACCCCATGCTGTAGCCTTTCTTTAAGGATTTCTCCATTCTATGAAATGCTTGATTGCCCAGCCTGACTTTCCTCTTGGGAGAGTGCCCATTGCTCCAGACCCCTTGCAGACACTTACCTCACCCTCTTCCTCTCACTGACATTACCTTCAGCAGAGGCTTTGTCATAGTCAGAAAGAGATGATTTTGGTGGCAGCTGCCACTCCAAGGAACAGAGAGCCCCAGTCCCACCACGCATGCCATCTGCTGTCCCACACCACCACCAGTAGTCCTGGCCCCTGGACAATGGCCTGTGGCAGCAGCTGCCCTACAGCTGGCCTCTGGGGAGTACTGATATCATCTGGAGTAAAACCCAGTCCCCAAATCTCAGGTATGACAGATTGCAGCAATTAACTGTGAAAGTATCCAGCCTCCTTTGTCACTGACAGCCACAGCATCAGGTTTGGAGTAAACAGCAGGCTCCTTTGATAAAAGTCCCTTCCAAATGTCAACCTGTCACTTCCTGGTGGGAGATGAACTAAAGGTATTTCAAGGGAAGGAAAGTGGCAGTGGGCACATTGCATACTTCAGGAAGCTTATTATAAGATGCTGCTTTTATAGTGCAGCATTTTATTGTTTATGTTTATATATATGACCTGAAAGGTAAACTCCTGCATTGTAGCATTTGACTTTAAAAGCACAATTTTCTCTTTTCCTGTAGCAGTTCAGCTTGTGCCCAATGATCTGCTGAAAAAGCCACAGGAACAGTTTATACTTGAAATAGAACTTCACAATTTTCCCTGGATGATAATCAGAATTTTGAGTCCCTTTGACTTAGAATTAGATAGGTTAAGTGACAAATACAAACATAAACCAGTCTTTTCCACCAGTTGTCTAGTGTTTTCCCTTTTTGTCTCAGTTCCCTAGGTTTTTCAATACTCAGACTATGAATATTTTGAATATACTCTTCAATATATTGCAGCATTCCAACACTGCAGATGCAGTCACCTGTAAACAGTTAATCAAATGTAAAATCCTGACTTCACATAAATCTTATCTGCAAAAATAAAACATATTTTGTATGTTCTGTTTTGTCTCACTTTTTCATTTTTTAATGGCTCCAAAATATTTTCTAATGTCAGAGTCTGCATTACATTTTTCATTTTAAAATCTGGAGAGAAACTATGAAAAATAAAATACATTTGTGACCATCTTCCCACCTACAATACTGCTTAAAACTTTCCAAATGGTGAACAACAAGACAGACAGTGTCTTTTTTTCTTCTTAAATCTGTGCTGACTGCTGAGAATTTTATCAAGGATGGATGTGAAGAATGATTGGACTGAAAAGTTTCATGGCTTCCACCCATGGACTGCAAAGAAATAAAGTAAAGGGACTCATTATTTCTCTTCCCACATCCATCGTAGTGATTACTGCACTCTGAAAATTGGACAGCCATGCCAAGTTATGAAGTTTCTTTTTTTTTAAACCCTCTCCATATTATATATGATTTTATGTCATGCCAGAACAGGACTAAACAAAACCAATACAAATAAATTGTTCATTATAAAGACTATTTTACTGTGATATCGGTAATTATTTTTTTATTTTACAAAGCAGTTCGCAGACAGAATATCAAAGGACATAGAAAGCAATGTGGAACCCCATGAGGAAGCTCAGAAGAAAATACTAAAGGGAAGTAATTTGATTTGAAAGCAAAAAAAACACAAAATGAAGCATGGAACTTGGAATAAAAAGACACTTTGGAAAAAAATAAACCCCAAGATTCGTTCTGGATCCAGTAGTGACAACTTTCAGTGGAACTAGAATAATTTTATGCTTTTCTTGATATTGACAAGTTCAAATTATTAGTTTTAAAGATGTCAGTGTTTTGTGGCCATTCCATTGCTGCGTCCTTATCTCCAGACCTGGAAGCACACCCACCTTCACTACTGTGGATGTGCTTTCCTTCTTCACCTCCCATGGGGCAGGCTTTCCTGCACTATCTTAAAGTAAATATTGGTTAAGTTTATGAGGCTGTTTATTTCATTGTAACTTGTGAATGATTAGTCAGTGAAAAATCACTGCCTAGAGAACAGATGACTGTTGAACAAGTTGAAAAACTGTGTCCAGGAAAGTCTAATACTTCTAAAAGTCAAGAGAGTAACGATCAAAACCCAGTATCCTGCATAGTCTTGCAATTTTTCCCGTGTCCTGCCTCCCAGACACCCTGCCCTGCTTTTATGGAGGCGCATGAGCATAGAGATTTTTCTTGCTGAGATGTGGATTCTGGTATTTTCTGCCTTGCATTAGATAAATCTAGAAATCCTAATCTTCCCTGTCTTCTCTGGTAAGACTATGCTACTTAAAACACTAGCTCCATACACTGTCTCTCATGAATCTAATGCCAGAAATAGCTGGAGAAACTTCATGTATCACAATCTGAATAAATAAAGTTAGCTCTAAATTTGAAAAATTACTTAGGATGGACTTTCTGACATTATATTAAAAATGCAGAGCTATTAAAAAAAAAAAAAGAAAGAAGCCACAGAAGACCAGTATGTAAATATGCTTCAGTTTTAAAATACTTTTTTTAAGAATATCATGCTTCATGAGCTAGAATAGTACCAGGTGAACATAGACCAGAAGCAGCCCTGCTGAAACTTCTGTACTTAGTAAGTTAGAAGTTTGCAGCTACTGGACAATAATTTGACAGTTACTATTGCTGCCATGAGATATCTGAAAAGCAAAACTTGAAAAATATGGTAAGTCAGTCAGCTCCAGTTTCTACTTATGATGATTATACCACTCTTCATTTTGAGTTCATTTCATCATATGCTTTACACACTAATTATCTACATGTCCCTAAGTAGTGTTTCCGAATGAGTCAAATATAACCATCCCATAGATGTAGATGCCAAGGAACACAGCATGTAAGACTAACATTTACAAACACAGGTACTAGAGCAGTACCACTGTATAAACTTTTTTTTCTTTCACTTATGTAAATGAAAGGAAAAGTCCAGTCCACTCATTTGTATAATAGTTTGTTGTGTGCCAGTCAAGGCTATTTGTATTCTAAATAAGGGGTTTAATGCTTTAAATATTTTTGACAAGATAAATTCATCTGTCTTCTACACTAAGAACCTCTTCTCCCATGGAGGCAATGGATATTGGTTGTGTGTACCTCGAAGGAGCCCAGACACATGGTGTGAAGTTTATCTTCAGAGAGAGTGAAACAAGAGAAGACATGGCTGGTGGTGGGCTTGTGGCAAAGCAGTGGGGTAACCTTGTAGCACCACAGCTTGTCTATCTGTCCCTGGAGCCAGGGAATTTTCTGGTTTAACTACGTTATGTTCATGTAGGGGAGTTCCAAGAAGAAATCAATCTCTACTCTCCTACACACAAGCAAGAAAATGCAATTTTCTCACTGCAGAGTGAGATAGCTTTTCATCTAAATAGGACTGTCTGCTCTGGCAGGCCATGAGTTACTATCTTACCAAGTCCATTTTAAGTTCACATGTGCCTTTGGCACAGTTTTGTTCTCTGGGATCCTCCTACTGAGAAGAGTCTGTTGAAAAAAAATTGAGACACCCTACGATTTTGGATGTAAATTATCCTCTTTCTAGCAAGTGAACTGTAAATTACTCCTTTGCCATGTGGTGGAGCTGGTAGACAGCGGTTCCTAAATTTCATTTTTTTCACTGTGGAGGTTGTTGCTACGTTTGGAATCTTTCTTTTTTAAGTTTTCACAATTATGTTTAGTCTGGTAAACTACCTATAAAACTTAATCTTTGCTTTTGTATTTATATCATAAGCCCTCAACATTAAGGAGAACTTCAAAGCTTGAGTTTTGGAATGAGAACTGCCAAGTCTGACAGCAACTTTCCATACCAAAGTGTAATGACATCTCATCTATTATTCCCTGAAGAGCAATGTTTCTTTGCTAGATCTCATTTTTCAGTTTCTAGACGACAGAGGAACTTCTAGGCCACTGCCGAGGATGGTCATCTGGATTAATGCACACAGATAGAGCTGGATACACATACCAGAAATAAAATATAGTACAGTGTTTGTGTCTCAGCAAAATTCCTACTTTTCAGCACATGGGAGAGTTTCATGGATATGAGTGGATGTAGAGTGCATAAATTGAATGTTATGTTCTTAAACTAGACAGTATCTCAGTGATGTGCTGGTGTAGAAACAAGTTCTAGGGTTCTTCAGTTCTGTTTGGCTTTGCAAGGCTCAGACCCAGATGCTCTCACAGTGACTTAGGATTCAAACTGCTTCTGAAACTGCACAGAGTAAAGTCCTTATAGGTTTCTTCCTTCAGCTTTTCATATAAGTCTTTTCAAATCTGGTCCTAAATGCATAAGAAGTATGTCAGAGAGAAAAAGGTATCGTGATTAAAATAATACAGTATAATACAGAACTATTAGTTATATTCTCTTATAACCATTTGCATTGCCTAAAGAAAGTGGTGTAAATTTGCTATGGCTTAGTTTACTCTGTTACACTGGCATAATATTTGTCTCTATTATAGCACTACATGTATAAAAATTAATTTGAAATTCTCAGATAAAAAGTACTTTGAAAGTATGTTGTAAGAATATTGAAAGTATATAGTAGTATGGCCATTATTACTTTCAGTCTTCCCCTCCAATTATTTTCTAGACTGTTTATTATTTTACACTTCTCTCACCTCTCAATACAGTAGTCAACTGTTTCATTCCTGAGAAACTGCATTTTAGGGATGTTAATAGAGGTGTTGGTGGCATATGGTCAAATTCCAGTATGACCAGTTTGCCAACTGAAACTCTCCCTATAGTTTTAAGAGGATTAAGTATTTCTCTCTTCCTCTAATGTGTTCAGAAAGGCTATCCACCATGAAATACCCCTTGGATTTCATTCCCATGTAGCTGTGCAGTAATGAACCAAGTTTATGTTTCTGACTGTTTTGACTACAAAGTAGTTTGAATTATTTGGGGAAATGCAAGACAAAATTAATAATACTGACACTGTGTATAAAATACCAGTGTTTGAAACCACATTTGTGAATAACTGTTTTATTTCAAGTTTCTTATGGGCTGGTCCTTGCACATTAAAAGAAGACTTATAACCTTTCCAACCTCATGAGTGCATTTAAAATTATGGAATGAAACAGAAAATCACCTATTTCTTTTTGTTTCCTGAATTTCCATTGCCTGAAAATAGTCCTATTTGTTAAAAAGGCATTATGAAGAGTTTATAATGTGGATTGACTCAAACAATGAGAATCTGTTGGATCCTAGGTTTGTTTGGGCTATTACTGAATGCTCTTTCTAAGCTTATTAAGAAAAGTACGCTCAGCTATTTTAACTTGTGATGGGTCACTTAAATTTTTGTGTCTGGAGAAAAACAGGGTACTTACTTGCATTTAAAAATCCCCAGACAAAACCATACCACAAAACCCAGCAGTGTCTACTTGTGGTCAGTTGTAAGATAAATGATGACAGCAAAATTCAGATTTAAAACTGAAGTCTGAGTTTGAACTATCAAAGAGTTCATTTAGGTCTGGAAGTACTAGCTGATCTCATGTTTATACGAACTGCAATGACAAAGTATATCTGTGGATTAAAGAATCGGGGCCAGATTTTCAACTAGTGCAAATTGCGGTAGGTCCAGTGAACCCAGCAGAAATAAACTGATTTGTGTCTCTTATAACAAAGAAATTATTTGAATTATTTTTTTAGAGAAAAAAAAAATTAAACTCTTCACACATACATTTGCATGGATTCAATTGTAACACAAAGGATTAAGAAATATGGATAGCAGCTTCAAGGTCACCTTTGAAAATACGTTTATTGTATATGAATCAACGTATAAAAAGAGAACATATTCTTACTGTATAAGAACAAATTGAAGTAAGCTGCATGTTTCTATACCCCTTTGATATATATTTAAATGGCTATATCCCAGCATGACCTTGAAAGGTTAATTTAAAACAAGACTTTATTTTTCCCCCCTATTTGCTTTAAAAAAAGGGTTTATGTAGAACATGTTGTTCTCTTGATGTTAAATTTCATCTTACAAGGGTGTTTTGGAATGTGTTGGAATAAATCTCAACAGTCATATTCCCTGAATAATAGCTAAATGTTTGTGAGTGCAATAGGAGGTATAGCTCAAAATATTTCATGGCTAGAAAAAGCAGAGTTATTTAAAGACTCAAATACTTAGGCTTTCCTGTTTTTTCTCAGCATTGTATCAGTAGGTGCATTCTTTATAAGCAATCGTATCTTGGTTTCTTAAATCTGCAGAAACCCCATCTGTGTATGCTTCTGGTAGAAAACAGATTCTGCATGGCGGAATCCACTGGAGCAATGTCTCTGCAGCTCGTTTGTGCATATTCTCCACCTCATTTACATATAAATTACATAACGTATGGCATAGGGACTGCATCATCCCCTCAGTGAAGAGGTCATCCTGGGAAAAGGGGGTGCAGTGACGAAAGCTGCCTTTGGCCTCTGCTCTCCCTGGGGAGGCACACGGTGCAAATGAGCCCCGAAAAGTGGGCAAGGTCTGAAGAGGCAGGCTTGGCACCAGCTCGGCGGGCCACGTTTTCCCTTGGATGTGTGTGCTGGCAGCTTGTGCAGGACATGGACAGAACTGCAGCCTGGTTGGGAAGGCAGCAGCCACTGCCTGCTGTTGTTCAGGCATGAATTCCTCAGCTGGTACGGTTGCCCTAAAGCCCTTTATATCTGTTTGATCCCCATCTCTCTTCTTTGCTTTAAAAGTACTTCCTTGAGTGGTGTAATCATGGGGCAATTTTCCTCTCATGCCAAGTTTAGATATTGTATATACTACTTATATATTGACTTGGGTGACATTGTTTCCCAGTTCCCAGTGAGATAGGGATCAGACCACCTCTGTGCAGCTCAAAGACCAAAGCATTGCACCAGACAGCATGGGATTTCTTCAGAACATTTTGGAAGTGGAAATTGAAGTCATTTGAGGATTAGCATTTTGTTAGATGGGGAGATGAACCCCGAAACACAACATCCTGAAATTGCTCAGATGCTGTTCATTGCTGAAGGTTTGAAGGAAGAGATTGCAATCTGTTCCTGCTCTATCTGCCTGCTGCTCAGTTAGCAGAACAACAAGCAAGACAGGTCAGCACTGGCCCCCCTTTTCTCTCTCTGTGTAACCTGGTATTAAGGAAAGAAAGCAAAAAGGTTTGAAATCCTACTTGAAGCGGATACTGGTTACTTAAGTCAGCATTATGTTCAGCAACAACAGACACAGCTGTCTTGACCACACACAGACCATTTTAGCAATTGCCAAAGTGCAATGCTCATTATGCAGCCAAGTCTTAAATTATGGTAAGCAATGAAATAACCAGAGATGTTTTAAGAGAAAGCACATTAGTTCCATTAATATGAAATTTACCTTTCAGATAATTCTTGATTTGTAACAAATGTACATTTGCCAGTTTTGTGAGCTGCAGGACTATGGAAAGTAAAAATTACTTCATAAAAATAAGCTAGCCAGTATTTTATGTGAACAGGAATTAATGACTATGTAATTAAACTTTTTAAGTGCATATAATTATTAAAAAAGAAACAGACACTCAGTCTTCTGCTTTCTGTTGCTTTTCATAGCCTTTTTTTTTCTTTTAATCAGATTGACAATGAAATTGTGTAACAATCACAAAGCACAAATTTGGGCTTCAGTTCAGCAGAGAGAGAACTTGAGCATAGATTTAAGCTCTTTGATGAGTTCGAATCCTGAGAAAGGTACACAGACATTTTCAGGAATTTTGGCATTTTCAAATATTTTGAGCTGGGCAGGGAAAAGATGAATTTGGATTTACCCAAACTGCTTTAGTTGTATGGAGTTTTTCCAGGCAAGCTTTGTGGGTGGAGGCAAGTTATTGTCCAGGTTCCTTCTACACAAGCTGATTCAACTTAAAACTGTAATAACAATTTCTTGTTTGTCTTTGAAATTTAATCAGTCCTGGGGATAAAACTGAGAATAAAACATTGCACAACATCACACTACTACCAGAGAAATCAATAATGGAGAGAATTACAATTCAATGATTTCACAGACGCATATGAAATCCGTGTGTTGTTTGATCTTGTCCAAGCTCCTGGAAGCACACAAGACCCTAAATGGTTTTTAAAGTGGCCTTCCTGCTTTTCTTTTCCCTGCAGCCCTTACAATTCCCTCCTTCAAGGTAAATCCAGAAGCTACAGACCATCAAAGGATAGCATTGTATCTCTGTCTGCATAAGAAGGATATTGTAACTGCTTCACTTCTGCACCGTCAACAGAAAGTCCATCCCCCGTTTTCATCTGCATGCCTGCACTAGTCTTATCTGCCAGTGTTAAGCTCAAAGCCCAGTCTAACAGCCCACAGGGGAAGCAAACTTCACCAAGGTGGGCTGAGTTTGCATTCTGCCTTTGGCCACTGGATGGAATGAAAGTGCAGCAAAATAATAGCTCATCTTTTGTGGTCAACAATTTTCTTCTTCTCATTGTGGACTTCCCATAGGTAGCAGCACAATGGCGGGAATGAAGAAGATAGCAAATCCTGGCAGACTTCAGCTGCATCTCAGCTGCTGCCTTGACTTGGGATTATCCGTGAAAAAGGAATTTCTTTTGCAGTGGCATGAACTGGATGATGGATGAATCTCTTCTTTTTGCCCACAGCAATGAGATGCACTTGCATCGTGCATGGTGGACAGTAGTTACCAGCATTGCTGAAGACCAATAAAATCATGGTTGCTGTTGAAAGGAATAATGATAAGATAATCTAGTTTCAACCCCCCTGCCATGGGCGGAGGCATCTTCCACTAGACCAGGTTGCTCAAAGTCACATCCAGCCTCACCTTGAACACTTCCAGGAATGGGGCATCCACAGCTTCTCTGGGCAACGTGTTTCAGTGCCTCACAACCCTCACAGTAAAGAATTTCTTCTTCCTAATATCTAATCTAAACCTGCCCTTTTTTAATTTAAAGCTGTTTCCCCTTGTTCTAAGTCCAAAGTCCTTCTCCAACTCTCTTGTAGCCCTCTTTAGGTAAACAGAAGGCTCCTATGAAGTATCCCAAGAGCCTTCCCCTCTCCAGGCTGAACAATTCCAGCTCTCTCAACCTGTCTTCATAGGGGAGATTTATTAAGCTACTCTGTAGTCCTGCTCACCTTAAAGAGGGACAGTCACTCCACACTGCTATCTCCCTCTTTCATTACCTTTAAAAGTCTCTATAATTAATTTCCATTATTATTCCCCTCAAGTGATTAATTTCTTTTCTAAATAAAATTTCCATTAATAAAAGGCAGTACCACAAAATGCAGTATCCTATCAATACTGAAAAACAAAGTATTATCTTCTTTATATACTGCTAACAACTATTGCAAAACTGCAAAAGAAAAAAATATGTGTCATCATGATGTGTCTGTACCTGCAAGAAGTACAGCTTGTTTAAAAAATGTTCACTATTATGTATTGTGATAGTTGCTATAGTAATAACTCTTTTTCCCCTTGTATACAAATGTAATTGGCTATGAAAACCTATGGAAATTTTTAGTAGGTGGGGCCTTGCTGGCACTTTGAGCTTCAGGTTTTGTTTTTCCCAAGATATGCATATTTGCTGCACAAGGTATGGTCAGTCCTGAGCAATCTGAGAGGTGATTTGAGAGGAGATGTGGGGAGGTCCAGGAAACAGCACACTCAAAAGACAAATACAGTCTTTTATTTTTCCGTATTTTCTATGAAGAAATATTCATGGAGCAGATCCTGTGTCATGTAGGACAATGAATCTCAGTAAAAGGTTTTCAGCTTGAAGATGTCTGGGGAAAGGTGTCCAGGGTTCAGTGCTTGTGGCCTTCTGGCAGAGTTTTCTCAAATGTCTTCCTACCCTCAGCACTGTAGTTTATAAAACCTAGAGCAAAACTGACCCAGAAGAAAATTATTTCAGAATATTATTTTACTAGTGCAGTGGGAACTTACACTATGGTTTTTCTATGGTAACTGGACCTGAATGCATAAATAAGTTTAGGAGGAAACTTCTAAAGGCATGTGGTCTTTACAGTTCCACCATCCAAGCACATATATTTGAGGTCCTACGTGCCGGGCACTGTACTTGGAACTTTCATTTGTCCCTGAAGGCTGCAGTAGCATCTCTGCTGAGAGGCTGTCTGGGATGCCTCCTGGGCATAGGCTGTTTGCTCTCCACTGATGGCCCGGAGACCCTATGGTATGGCAGCCTCAGGTCACTGCACTGGTGCTGAGCCCAAGAACGCCGCTGTACCTCCATTACACTTTCTTCTCAGCTTCAGTTATGTGGTCCTGTAGGTCTGCAGCTTGGTTTTTCAAGGATATTTGTCAGCAGAAATACGACGAGTAAGGTTATGATTTTCTGTAAGCAATAACTCGTGGCTTCATTTACTATAGCAAATTCTCAACTGTAGACAAAATTGTATGTTTAGGTACATTTCATTGCCTCATGTCTGGCAGTCTTAGTCTGCGTTGCCCAAGATCCTTCATCTCTCCCCACCTTTTGCATGCTTCCTCTTTCTCCAGAGCACGGGAGTCTGTTTCTCTGTCTCTTTTCTTCAATTCACTCCCTAAAGGAGCCAATTAAGGACCTCGTCAAAAAATAAACAAATATGTTCTACTCTCATTTGTCAGGCAACCTTCTGTTTCGCCTCAACGTACAACGAAATCCAGATGATCTGTCGAATACTACCTTCCCTGGTTTGGTTCAGACTTGAAAAGTAAGTTTGCCCTGAACTCCAGCCAACTGTGAGTCCATTAGTAGCTTTCATGTGAAGTGCTTAGAATCAAACAGAACTCACAAATTACATGTAGCTTTCCCCGTAATTAAAGTTCTTCACTCTTCCTCTTAAGTGTCTGGAAAATATGAAGAAACTTTCTTAATTTTTTCCTGACCTTGAAGAGTTGATAAAATATGGAGCGCTCACATAAAAACATGGAAAATACTTAGCTTTTGTTGAGTTGAAAGATACAGTGGGCCACACAGTAGCACCAAAAAGGGACAGGATGATTGAGACACTAATATAGAGCAGGTGAACCACTGTTGTCAGCAGGAAGAAGTGGAAGAAAACTTATCAGGTTGCTGTGAGGAACAGACGGGTGTAAAAGCACTGGTGCCTAAGAAAGAAAAGAGGGCCCTCCATCATGGAGGAGGATGGTGCAGAGCCCATGGGCAGGGACTGAGGGGAGGCACTGGCAGGAGTCAGAGCAGACTGGGAGCAGCCCACAGTCGTTAGAGCACCAGGTCAGGATGATATGGCTGTGCCTCACCTGCCAGCCTCTGAAAGTAAAATTGTTGCTTACTCACCCCTCAAATTACCCCTTATACTGTATTTTTTACCCTACCATTTTAAATTAGAGTCTGTTATGTTGCAAGCGTAGTGTAAAGTTTTCAGTGGCAATACACTGGCATACAGAGGTGACTCTTTGACACATACATGTATAAAATCATTCCAAGGGATTGGTAATATGGTAGGATTTAATCTTGAGTCAAATGCCCAGCTGGTGTAGATAGACACAGTCACACCCACTGCAGCAGGATTTGGTGTATTTATATGAGTGGGGAATTTCCTTTTATGTAGTGAGCTTTTAAATTAAAGAATAGACAAGAAAAAAATTACAATTTTTTCTCTTTTTATCCATTTCTAAACATAAACTAATTTCCTCTTATGCTGTAGTATTTTAAAACCAAGAACAAAGAGCCAGTGAGAGTAAGCACAGCTATGTGCTAATTTATAACTACTCAGAGTAAAAGGCAGCTCCAGCTGACAGTAGCTTCAAAAAAATTGTGCCTCCTGTAAATTAGGGTAATGGAACTGATCACTGAAGGTAAACAGGTGATGAAATACTTCATTAGTACCTCATTTGTAATTTATGTCTGCTGAAGTAGTTGACAAAGAATCAAAACGTAAGTGGTAGATTTCTCAGAAGTGCAGCCTTTGAGGTCACTGAAGTGGATTAATTATAACCCAGTGTAAAGCACAGCCTGTCTCTGTGTCAATTACCAGTATTTGATAACTGAAATTATGTCAAGCTCTGTTCTTCTTCAAGATGCAGCCACACATTTTAAAATCATTATGACTGTAAGCATGAGCTTCACATAGCTAATGAGTTCAGCTCATTTATTAAAGTTCATTTTGGCTTAGCAGATAGTAGTTGAGATTCCAGGGGGAGTGGGTGACAAGAGATCCAGTTCTGCAAAAATAAATGCCTTTCCTTATCCCCCATCTCCCAAACCTGTGCAGGAGAAACAAAGCTGATTCACTTGCCAAAGAATCATTTAAATGTACTGTAGGAGAAAGAGTTGAGGGAGTCAACTACTATTAAATATGACCTGCTTCTAATGGCTATCAGACCTCCAATTGTTCAGTGAAAAGCCTGGGCTTAATGGACTACCTGCTGTTCATATTCATCATAGCAGAATGACTGATAATGTACCTCTACTACATCTTGGGATTTTCTTTCCCCTTTCCCTCCCTTTTGACACTCTTCTCTGGAACTGCACAAGCATTGGATAGGGCTTGATAGCATCTGTTCACATGTTATCAAAACCTACCATAGGCTCTTTGGTGGGTAACTCTATCTCACTGTGGCTGGGCAATCTGCTGCCTCTGCAGTGGACAGGCAGCATACACTCCCTGCATCCTGACACCCAGGAGCACTGCCTGCACACAGTAAGGAAATTTTGAAAGCAATGGCTTTGGCTTTGGTTTGGTTTTCTGATGCAAAAGCCGCTAATGCACTGTATTGGTGTCACTAAACTCATCACCAGGACACCAGCTTTGCCACATGTTTCATACATAATTTATGTTTAGTGTAGCCGCCAAGCCAGGGACCGCGAGCAGCCATAGCTGGTGCTGTGGATTCCCACCTCTGGGGGAAATGATTCCAGATCTCTGCTATGCTGTTGAACAGAATGGTTCCAACTTCAGCTGAGTTCAGACTTTGACCAGAGGCTTACAAACAGCATTTGGTCTAATGAGTTATTCTCTCACCCTGCGTTCACCTGAAGTATCTCAGTTGTAACTGTCTCTTACTGGAGTAAGTAGTAACATATGATCCTGCTGCATACCTAATTCCTTTTTAATTTTGCTCTCTTTGCTGTCTGGAGTCAGACAGTGTGTTCAGTAGAATATCACATTTATCACAGCTGTACCTTTATACGAAGGCATATTCCAATATTCATTAGCAATCTTTTAAAAAGGGAACAAGATGATACTTTGAGGTGTACATAGCATAGTCAGAAGATTTTCTGCTAAAGAGTAAATTTCTTTTTAAGATTAACAACACGTGATGCTAATGTTTAAAATACAAATTTTACTTTGTCAGCGCAACTCATCATTCCTTATTACATATTGTGAAATCATTTTAAGATTCTTTGTGCTTTTTTTAAGCCAAAAGAATCTCTGACAACCACCCAAGACCTTCAATGCAGAGCCCAGAGAAAGTATACAGCTGTGAGCTAAACCATAGAGATCTAACCTGAACCTCAGGAAAATAATTGAGAAAAAGATTTATTTGTGTCTTTGGTTTAATAATACACCATTCCCCAATGAGATAAAACATTCCAACTTGCATCAGATTGCTGTTCACATATTTAGTACCAGGATAATATTGTTGCTAACTTCAGAAGCACCTAAATAGATTAGATATGTAGAGAGATAAACTGAGCAGACTATTCACGACAGGGTGGCTTTGTGGCCCTATTCAAACCAGGAGAAGTTATAGTGTCTACGTCAACACATATGGGATTTCAAATCTCATATTTTAACCTCCACTGTTTCATGGAAAATATTTTATTGGATAAACAGCTAGAATGTTGAAACAATCCCTCCCTAAATATTTTGCAGCAATAATGACACTGATTTCTCCATGGCATCAATCAAACTGGAACACTTAAAATTACTGATTTCAATATAAGTAAGTAAAAATGTGCTACAGATTGGAAATGAGGGAACAGAACTGGTATGAAGGGTATTATAAGCTATGTCTAGACTTACCTGCTAGGAAAAATGATGGCTCGTGTCCAGTCCACACCTCCAGTTTTCTTAACTGTGAAAACCAGATTGTGGGAAGATAGGAGGGAAGAAGAATGGACAGCTGGTGCATGCCTGGGTTTTGTCCCAGTAGGGAGCAGGAATGTGAGAATATGCAACTGTAAAGTGGAAAATTCTCCCCACATCCCTCATCTAGATACAACTAACAGCCCATGGTGACCAAGGAAATGGCTTTTTCATAGGAATTCAAAAGTGTTTCCATTTTTTCCAATCACTTGGTTAAATATAGTTTTGTAGACTCAGACTTTCCAAAAAGCTGGGGAGTAGATGGGTTTATTTCCCTGTGTGCCACCACCTTAATGGTACTGCATTGCAGATAAGTTTAATAACTCTTAAGACTCAAAGCCAGGTTCTTACGAAGCTACAGGAACAGATTTGAAAACTTGTGTTCCCAGATGAGCTCCCACACAGCACCAGAGTAACACTGCAAAACCAATTCCCACTGCCTCCCAGGACCAATTCCACCACTTGGGCTAAGTTTCAATAAAATGTCAGTGCTGGAACTTAAGAGGACTTGCAAAAAAGCTTTCATGGTGAAACCTCAACTAGACCCTGATTAAGAAATGTAGACAGACCAAACTGTTTGGTTTTTTTTTTTAGGCTGTTGCTCCTGCTTTCTGTCCCTTTTAGCAGATATTTATCCATGACTAATAGGAATTTGTACCTCCAGACAAGGTGTGTGGCTGCACCAGCTTGAAAAAGGGGTGAGACAGCTGGCCCCATGGGATGGAACAGGCAGAAACAGATGGCCCTGACCGGCCGGGCTGGCGTGGGGACAGATGGCAACATGGGACAGCTCGGAAAGGGGGACATATGGCAACATGGGATTGGCAGGAGCACAAGTTCTTATGCTGGGCCAAATTACAGGCCTAGTGAATCTGAATTTGCTTGGGAGAAAGTAAAAGGGCTTTTACATCTTCCAATCCCTCCTCAGACACGGGTAGGGATCCCATGGACTGGAGGATGTGGCAATGGCTCGTGTGCTGTAATGTCTGAACAGGGATGTCAGCCACTGCAGGCTGCTGAATCTTTCTGAATGTTTTTTCTGCTCTAATTTCAGCATTTAACAAGTTTTCACTATTCTTACACACACTTATATGTTCTGATTTTCATCAGCGCATGGTTCATCAGAGGTAGAAAAGGATAAAAGGCAACATGTGCGCCACTGAGACTTAATGGGCTGATTCATCATGCTGCTATGTCCTTTGAGACATGGATGACAAATGAATTTGCCTGCTCATCATCTAAGAAAACTGACACATAAGTATCAAAAATACTTAACAGACAGAAAAGTATAAGATTGTAATATATCCATTGAATATTCCCTCTCCCAGCTTCCTTATTTTGGGAATGATAAAGATGCTAATCTAGAAATTTTTTTAGACATAAATATTTTTTTCACCACCAACCACTAACTACCATATTACACATGTAGAGCATAATTAAGAAGAAGAATAAATTAGGATCTGGGTGTCTTCCCATATCGTTTTGATTATGGGAAGCAAAATGAAAAAGCTGAACATTATGGAGTGTGCTTATATACATGAGACATATTTTTCAGCATTCCTCCTGTACTTCTTTGTCTTAATACAAGCTGTCTGCCCTGAAATGACGTCATTTGGGCACATTTTAAATAGATGCAAGGGAAGTAATTTAGTTTGGTCACATTAAAGTGCAGAGGGTCTCCATAGATCAAGCATACAGCACAGCCTGCTTCCCTGGTGAGAACAGGATCAGTTTTTTTATAGATAATATTAAATGTATTAATTGCATCCACCATATTACAGTGTACCTTCTATAACTACTGCCATGGCATTTTTTCACTTTTCCAGCATACTTCATCATGCCTTGAATCACCTCTTTTATTTAATACACAGAATTAACAGAGCAACATGTATTACAGAGTTATATAAATTAATTAATCAGCACCAAGTGATGTGGAATCTGCATATAACAGATTTGGTGGTCATATCACTGAGACCAATTTCGTGTTCATAGACATTAGTATGCAATCACAGATTGTTATAGATGCAAGCTCTTGTTAATAGGACTAATTTCCTCTTTTGGGAGGAGAGGCAAAAAGTGGTGATAAAGTAAAAAATTATATTTCATGTTTGTAAGAGTTTTAATTTATTCTAAAAGAGATACCTAATCTGTGAAACTCATGCACAGATATGCAACTGGATTGCTCAAAAAATGCAATAGTGTTCAGAAGTGATTCAATGTTAGCTAGATAAAAAATTAATATTAACATGGAGATTTGCACTTTGAAATCCCCCTGAGCCAGGTTTACTGCTGCCTGCTACTTACTTTTACATTTTGTGAAAGAGAATTTTCAAAGTTACAAAAAGGGAATTGATTTTAGCCATTCAAGAAATACAAAAGGTTTTATAAAGTTGTTTTTGTAAGTGTTATATATTTATATGTTGACATCTTCAAAGGACTAAAAGATAGTCTTGCTGCATGTGCTTTGCTGTGTTTATTGCCAGTTTCCTGGCAATAAAGTACATGAAGAACCTCCTGTATCTATCCATCAAAAGCATGATTTTATCTGAAACTGTGTATTACCTTTTAGATGATACATATCTGGTTTGAGTACTTCATTATCTTTCTTTATCAGCTGGTATCCAACCACTGAAAGGTCAGAGTCACAATTGATGCATATTGGGATAGTGACACTCAAACAGACTGAGCTATGATGATTGATAACCACTAAAGATTTAAGTTTGACAATTATTTTCTCTAATAAAATTTTCTTAAAAGTCAGATTTCTTTAAAAGGGTCCATTGCTATTGCCTGTATTTTCCATAGGTTTTAATTAAGGTCTCACCGAACTAAAAATGATTTTTTTTTTTTTGCCTTGTATACAGGAATGTTTTCCTGTTGTTTGGGAAGTTTATCCCAAGCTGTGAAACGTCTCTTAGAATCACTGTCCTACTTGTTACAAATATATGTATTCTGCTCCATTCAAGTGACCTTTGGATGATACCAAGATGTTATAGAGTTTATAAGGTAGAAATCCCTCAGTAGAAACATCCTGAATCATTTTCCTGTGGGAAGAGGGCTTCCCCACCTGCAGTTTTGATAGGATGCTTGTTGCCTCAGGAGAATGGCAAAGAAAATCCACAATATATTTTGATAGTTTGAGGCAACATTCTGTCCACTGCATTCAAAAGGTTCAAAGTCCAGAAAATATAAGAATGAAAATAAGTGTTTTCATAAGCAAAGTACTATGGTTAGTCATGATGCTTCCAATTTGTGACATCCCAGAAAGATGAATGATCTTGCTTATATTTGTTATTTTAGTTTTTCCAAGGGATGTATGATGAATGAGATTTTCCAAATGTATTCATGAATAATAATGTCACTTTAATGATATTGCATATTAGCATACAGCAGATTATTATAAAGAATGCCAATAGGGACTGATAACCATGTCCTCTAATTGAAATCACATCTAAAAGAAATACTACAGTGCGGCTTTGCACATTTCAGGACTACCAAGAAACCAATATCTCTCCTGAAAATGGTAGACTGCCTACAGCTATCATTCCAGCTATTTCTGAGTAATGGTAATAGCTCTGGAATGACATCTGACTTGAAGCAGTCAGGTATTAAAATACCAGACAAGCACAGCTGCCCGTACCTGACTGTACTACAGGAGCAGTGATCTGTGGCAAACTGCCATGGTGTTATGTCCCTTTAAGATGCAACCCCTCCAAAAGGCAAAAGTTCAAGTAGGCTTAGTCTCTAGCTAGTACAGAGAATTCTACGTTTCACAAGTAATGATGAATACTGGAAACTGGAATGTAAGAAAAAATACACAAATTCTATTTAGAGCATATCTGAAGTAAATATGAACACTCCCAAAAGCTAATGTCATGTGTTTCTTACATTAGGAGAGTAGATTAGGCTGAAAGCCTGATTTTTTGGAAGGTAATGGTAAAAATCCCATTGATGTTTCATTCATTCAGTTCTGTCTTCTTGGTTCTAGTATAACTACCAAGCTTCTTTACACGTCTATGGGGTTTTTTTAGAAATAATGGAAATAATTTAGACGAAATTAAATCCTCATTTTCTTGGGCATAATCCACAAGCCTCAGGAATAGCTGATGAAATATCCTTGTATTTTTAACCAATTGAACTAATCCAGTCAACACCATAATTGCACTCAGAATCCCTTAGGCCTAATTTCAGTCTAAGGAAGAGCTACTGTGCTATTGTTAAATTACTTGAGTTTAATTTTTTTACCAGCCAATAATTAAAAAACACAGGAAATGACATGGTGACGGATGGAACTATTTTGAAGTGCAAATTTATGAAACAGCTGCATCAAATAAAGTGGTAATTTAATTATGCTTATGTCCTAAAGCTGAGGTGTAGTGAAGAACATTTCTAAGATACAAGCTAATGCAAATCTGGAATAGTAATCCCACGTTTAGTAATTTCACTGCTATAGCTCACTTAATTACAGCATATTAGCAAAATAATGAGATAATTAATCTTCAAATGCAGTTCTTGTCTACATGCATATTACAGAAGAATTTGACTTATCCTTTCTTTGTATGTTTTTCCAAGAACAAGTTATGACTAATTTAACCTAAAGAAACCCTTCCTCACCAAAATACCTTGATTCTTTTCTTTTACAAACTTGTCAGGTTTCAGACAACTAATTTTTTTGTTTAAATAAGAAAATACTTTCACAATAGAATCTGTGAGAAGAATTTCAGAAGACATTAAATTACTATTATTTGTCAAATAAATATTATTGTATCTATTGCTTTTGCTTTTTTAAAGTAGAATATATGGACTATTCTCATGGCATTTAATCCAGTTTTATTTGTAGTACAGCAGTTTCTATCTGCATTTTGAAAACACAAGTTTTTACAGGAAGATAGGTGTTGGCACACTGCGAATTGTGAATTTTATACACTAAGTACAATACCAGTAACCTATACCTTTTCAGAAATGTTAATAGTCATAACTTCAGATGATTTCTCAGTGAATTATTAATTTCATATTTTTATAAATATTCATATAAATATTCATTTTACATTTTGAGATGTCTGTTGTTTTCCACAGAAAACTTAGCTTCACCTGAAATATATACGTACATTTATTCTTGCTCATATGTATACTCAGCTACAAAAGGTGTCATATGATAGGTGTGTTTCAATCTTTTCACACCACATCCAAAATTCTCTGCATTTTTTTATAACTTACCTAATGCGAAATTGCATCTCCCATTTGCTACATCACTTCTCTTCAAGTTTTTATCAGTTTGCTTTAACTGATGAATACAACAGACTATTCTGCATTTTCAATATTTAACACTTTTGATTACTTTTATCACTGGATATAACTGAACCGGCTTTTCACATCCTGTCCTTATTTCCATGGGTAGTTTCTCTGGGTCTAAAACCTATGAGCCTCAGGAACACCTGATGAAATATCCTTGCATTTTTAAGCAATTGTACTAATCCAGTCAACACCATAATTGCACTCGGAATCCCTTAGGCCTAAATTGAATTTAAGGAAATAATGGGTATTTTATGCTGGGCAGATAGTCACAAATATCACATTTAAATGCATTATTTTTACTGTCATGAAATCTAATGTGTTAAGTAACTGCATAAGACTAGATTTTATGCCCCATGGCAGGTGAGAAAATATGTAATGCTGGTAAAACAAAAGAGGAAGGAGAAGACCTTCTGGTAAAGAGCAAGATTTTGTATCCTTTGTTCCATCTTCCACATTTGTTTAACTCCTCTTTGAGGAAGATGTGTATCTTTGATGAGATATACTGGTCCTAAAAATACCGTTGCTCAAATTCAACAGACTTGAAACTGTGTGCTTCCTCTCTAATAATAGGCAATGGCAATGGAAGCATGTTGATTTAAAGCATTTTACCTAAATGAGATGCATAGCGTTTGTCTCATGTAACTGTTGGTTTTGTAAAGTCATTTGGAGAACTACTATCTGTAGCAAAAGACTAGTCCCAACAACACAGATGTTTGTATTCAAATTATACTTCAGTGGAAATCTTGGAGGATAATAAAGCTCCCTGTATGCCTCTTAAAAATTCCTGTTTAACAACATAGAAAGACATGAATGAATATATACATATATTTTAAGATTAGGGAGAACATGGTAAAATAAGAATGTTCTGTTGTATTTTCACTGTAGCCTTCTGACCCATGTCACAGCAGGCCTCAATGAATCAAATGCTCCGCAGCTGCCACTGTGTTTGTACTTCCCTCTTTGCTGAACAAGCTACACAGGTTTAGGCTCAGGGCATGACTCAACATACAGAAGCTGTACCTTTCCAGTGCAGTGAAGAGATCAGGAGACTTCATTCCACCACAAGTTGTGCTCTCTTCCAGTGCAGGAGGAAAGACCAAAACAAAACAAAAAGCAGAGATCAGCTAACCACATAACTTTACAGATATTTGAAGTGTTATGTTTTATTTTAGTTGAGGTTTTTGTTTGGCTTCTTTTTTTTTTTTTTCCTTTTGAGCTCCTATATAATTACTTTCCTAAGCTTCACCTTTAAATTGGAGGGAATTGAATTCTCTGGTTTGTATTTAACTGTGGTCATGTTTCATGACAAACAGAAGAATGTCTCCTATTTTTTTTCTGTTGATGGCAATTTTTTGCTCTGAAGCACTGAGAAATCGGAACCACACTAACAGTCAGAAGCCCAGAGCAAAAGAAGTTGCCATTGCCTATTTAGAAAAAGAAAGCATCATATGTCAGGAACAACATCCATAAAATGATTCCCTAAACAAAAAATTGTTACTTAACTAAATTGTGGTGTAATGGATCAGTTGCAAAGAATCAGGTCCTCCCACAATGCCCTTTCTCTGCCCTGTGCCACCTGCTGGGGATGGGCAGAGGGAGTGCAGGACTGCCCCAATAGGCCTGCTACTCTTGCAGGAGGATCAGCTTTAAAACATGGTAGCCTTCATGTGGTAAGAAGCTTTCCCCATGAAGCTTTTTCATTGCAGGTAAATTTGGGAAACTGGAGCAGGAATTTCAACCTTCCACCGTCTTAAAATCCTATCTCCTTCTTATCCTTGCCTTGCCCAATCAGACCTATAAATTTGATGGGGAAAGGCAGCCTTTTGAGGACTGCTTCCCTTAGTTTATAATTTAGAAATAGCAGTGTGGGTTGTGCAAAGAGCCATCCGAGATCTCATGTCATTGTGGTAGGCTGAGGCAGCGTATGAGCACACCTAATTTATCACTTTTCTAAAGCTTAGTGGTTTATCTTGGTAAAATGAAACCGTTTAAGTTCAGTAGAGGATTATTTTAGCCCAAAGCCTAAAATTACTTATCAGGAGAAAGCAATATTTTTTTTTTCCTTTTACTTAAATGCTATGGAGTTTTAAATTCTTTTTTTCAGTAATTTTGTTGAACCCAGAGATTGTCAGCAGATGTCACCAAGGTTACTTGCCCATGGGATGGCACTGACACAGGGCATTAGCTGAGTGATTTATACAAATCCTTCCTCCTTGCAGCACCTTTCCCCTCAAAGTCAGCAGACATCTGAATCTCCTTTTCCCTTCCAGTAAAAGGGACACCATGTAGTAGAAACATTTAATGTTGTGTTTTTTCTCCAGAGGTGTGCTGGTTAGATGGGTAATATTTGTAACTAAGACCATAGTGACCAGGTAGGTGTCAAACTGTTGTAACTGAATCTGACTTACAGGCACATGCTGTTTCTGTGCAAAAATTACTAGATCTTACAACACCACATACCCTTCTAATAGTGGAACTGCTTTTTCATTATAATCCCACTATTATGCACAGTGATTTTAATAATGGGAAACACTTAATGTAATTTTTCTTCAGTGCAGAGTATCATCTTCATTTTTAACTTTGCCTTAAAGATATTTAGTGCAATACTGTGATGTTCAAACTTTCCTGGTTTCCATTTCCAAAGTGAGGAGTGTCTTTGATCTGGTTTACACCAACTGTCCAGGACTCTCGCTCTTGGTCACTGAGGCAGCCAACGAGCAACATTAATGAAGAAAAATGTCTTATTGGAAAAGAGTTTACAAGAACTGTAACTTTGTGTCACTTAAAGACATCCTTCCTCTCCAGAAGGTACTTCTCAAAATGCCATAATCCTTTTCATTTTGCAAGTCTTTAAACTCTGGGATAATTTTCAATTCTTCCTTCTCATTGCAACACACATCCAGTTCTCTGACCATTTCTCTTTTCTTTTTTTTTTTTTTTTTTTTTTTTTTTTTTTTTTTTTTTTTTTTTTTTTTTTTTTTTTTTTTTTACTTTATTGAACCTTCTACCTGATCTTAGTCACTCTCTTGAAGCTGCTGGCCCACAGGCAAAAGTTGTGACTTTAAGAAGGGAAACAAGATTCAATTCTGTGACTGAAAAAATGTTCAGTTATGCCATAGACTTGCTTTTATGATCACACTTGAGATTTGTTTTGGAAGGACACTTGGAACAGCTTTACAATTGTTGCCATTAAGAGGAAGAATTATTTTCATGGATTTCTGTGTTTCCCCGCAGATACCTGAATGGAGTACAGCAGCTGAAACGATTCAGTCCCTCATGGTGTCCCCAGCCATTGTGTGCTCTCCAGAATGACTGGCCTTCATCAGAAGAAAGAAAAGAGTTTGCACACAAAATCAAGGTGTTAGTACGATGGCAAAGGCATAGAATGTTCATCCTGAAGTGGTACATTTCCTTGGCAAAATACATAACCAGCTGAAGTTAATGACATCTCATAGTGTTTTCCAGGATTTCTGAAGAAAGACAGAGTGCTTCCAACACTAGACCTGGTTTCAAGGTTACTACTTCTGTCTCCCACCTTCACCTGCCAGCCATGGCTCTAAGTCACACTACTTTCAGCTCTCTGTACCACCATTTCTCCACTAGCAAACATTAGGCAATGATTCATTTCCCTTTTAAAAAACATCTAAGAACTCTTGTTACTGTTAATAATTGTAGTCAATGCACACAACAGCACACATAAGGAGACAAAAGGTACAGAATTCCACCAGAAACCCCTCCCATAAATCATCCAGGAACACAAACCAAGACAAGCAATCAGAAATAGAGGTATATTTTAAGACTTTGTCTGCCTCATGATGTAGTTGAATTTTATCTTCTTACAAACAACCTTTATTCAGAAATTAAAACATTCTTGGTCACATTTGGAGTAGGGATTAATTTTCATTCTGTAAATTGATTTTTCAGGGAGGCTGGGAATGGAAATCTGATACCAAAGAGATTACAGTGAGCTATTTTTTTTCTCTGGGGTGAGGCAGCAATTCAGCAAAGTATTTAAGTATTTAGCTGAATTTAAGCCTTTAAAAATTCCTAAATCAGTTTCCTTCAGAACCCCTCTTGAACACAAAGCTGTGGAGACCAAATATTATCAAACCATGCCATCCAACTCTGTTTTCCTTTCTTTTCTTCTTTTTCTTTGCTTTTTTCCGCCTTTTCTTTTTAACATTCAGCAACAACTTTTTACTTCTATCTGTGCAGTTAATTTTAAGTTGTCATACTAGGAGACAGGTTCAGCAGGAGATCATGATCAGTCCTAAAGCAATTACAGTTCATGTGAGACTGGGCATCATTTAACAGAGACAAAAAGATTCCTGAAAACTTCTTTCAAGTATGCCAGCTAAAAGGATGCTAAATTATATAGGAAACTACATTATGCAGCAGCACTGTATTACTTCCAGCACAGGACTTTCTGTAAGTGTGACCAGGAAAAATCCTGTATTTTCTCCAAACAAGAGAAGACTTTGACAAGACTTGTGTAATAAGGGGAAAGAAAAAAAAAAAAGAAGACTACTGCATTTTTTAAATCTTTTATCTTTTCCCAAAAGATACAAGGCCCCAGTACCTCAAGTCACTCTCTCTTTTTGCCTCATGCTCCATTGGTTCTTTTCCCACCCCACCCCTAGAATTTAAATGTGTGACACTTGCTGGAATTGAGCACGGGTACATCATGATACATCTTGTAGTAAGTCCTCATGGGTCTATTTGCCCCTGGGTAGATTTTCCAGCACAGCCATTACTCTGCTTGTATAAGAGTCTGTATACCAAACCCTACTGCATGATTTAGAAATGGCTTAGGAGAGTTTGCACATGAAATAACAAGTGCTATAAGCACCAAAAATGCCTGGACAGCAACTGTGTAATGTGTCTTAAACCCTGATCCAGTCAATAACCACAATGTTCTCATTAAAGTTTTGTTTATGCTGTTCATGTAGAAATTTGCTCACTTAAACAGAGAAGAAAATTCTCTACTGAAAGAGAATTAGAGTGTGAAAATGTACGATGCACGAGATCGGAGAATTTAATATCTATGTTCTTGCCCTTAAATAGTCAAATATGTTAATATATGGGCAATTTCTGACCATGTTTCCACATGCAATCCCTATTGTGTACTCCAAGCTGCTTCACTAAGACACATTATAACCTGACAGAGTCCCACAGAGGGGGATAACAAAATGTCCCACATGGGCAAAAAAATTGAAACACATCCCTTAAAATGAGGGTCCAGCCCTGCGACAGGTTTTGGAGCAGAGATGAAAGCTCTACTCCTCAGCAATGCAGCACAAAACTGCAATACCTCAGCCAAAGAAATATCTCATTACATGGCAAGTGCAGAAGGCTGCTCTCCTCTGTCTGGACCAAACCACAGAGAAGATCTAATGCATGCTAAGACCGTGGCTAGAGCATACACTGAAAGAGAACATCCTGAAGGGCTTTGTTTATTAATATTTAAATGGGATTCTGCACTATACAAAGATTTTCTTTGTTTGATATTCAAAGTCTCCAAACTTGTGGAGTATTGCGGTCTGAGAGTCAGTAGAAAGGTGAAAAGTAATTTGTCAGGTAAATGAGCACATTGGTGTATAAAGAAACTGAGTTGGAAAGGTGCCTTTGGATTTGGTTTTGCTTTCAATGATACAATAAGATTTGGGCTTGTGCTGAAGTTGGCTGCCTTGCCAAAGGCTATTTTTACAGGGATTTACTGTGGAAAGAAGCCAACTAGACATAAAAGAATATTTAAAAGTGAAAAAAAATGCTTTCAATGGATACGTGGAAAGGGTTCTCTTGGGAAAACAAAGCACATGCCTAATCATTTGAGCCATATTCTTCCCTCAGGTACCCAAGTGTAAAACCAGATTATTTCCAGTGACTTCGAACCAATTACTCTGCTTTTAATAGGGGAAGAATCAGGCCTATTTTGTTCATTGGATCTATTTAAAAATATTAAGAACATGAGCTTTTTTGTCAAACATAAGTCTGTGCTGGACCACCTCTATGTTGGCTTCATTTATGTAGACAGCAAAAACTATAATCTCTTTCTCTCTGTCTTGTTGTTGTTTTTTTTTTTCTTTTTAATTAAAACATGAAAACCATAGGTATACAAAATCTGGTTATGAGTATGTGGTGGTGACTTTCTGTACATGTAAGTAGTTGAATTTTCTTCTGTCTTTACAGTCTAATTGCTGCTGTCTTCACTGTTAATCATGTTCATTTTTGCTGTATTTGGAGCTGCATTTATTTAATCAAAAGTTTACACTTGGAAAAGATTTTGATTTTCAGTGCTTAGTGGGACACATTTGATGTGGATTGCTTGCATGTTTGTATGAGTATGTGAATACACACACAACACACATTAACAAGTAATAAAAGATATCTCTCTGGTTCATTTACGCAGTGGAGATCAGATTATGAAAGGTTAAACCATTAAACAAATGTTAATGCACTCTGATGCCTGGACCTTGTCCAATAGTACCTGCAGCAGCTGTCATCCTAATTAAGCCAGATGTGTGTTAAGTGTAAACGGACCTCCCAAGAGGAACAATAACAGATTTTAGGTCCTTAGGGGGATGAGGGCACCAAAGCATATAGTGTTTCTGAAGGAAACATCACCCCTACCTTGTGAGTTTTCTGCTCATTAGTACCATCCTGATTGTACTCCCCTGGGACTGGGCTTGGGGGAGGAGAAATCTCTTTTCATCCCAGCTAAGGATAGCAAGAATGCTCATTTTCAATTGATTCTGACAGTCATGACATTTACTCAACACTCTAATCTCTATTTTTTTAACCTCCACTTTACTCTGTAACATATTTTAAAAGTGACGTTTATCCCGTGTCAAGTTTGCCAACTCTTTAAGTATATGTGGAGACCAGAAGTTGATAGAGAGGATATTAATAAGCCTTTTAATATTAACAATCAAGAGGAATCTATAGAGTATGGAAATATTAAGTAATTATGAGCATGGAGTGTGCAATAATGTGTTACAATAAAAAAGAAAATCCTGTTACACTGTGAAAATATTATGGGAAATTAACAAAAAATCCACTTAGCAATGTTTAAAATCTACTGAAACTTGCAGCTGAATTGTTTCTTGTGTGCTGTGAACTGCAATATGTCCATGAAAAGAGGCTAGAGAAGTAGACCTGCAGACGTTCACACCTGGTCAAGGAAAGAAAAGTCTCTAAGACTTTCCTTACATACTGAACTTAACACCTACTTTCTCACTCACTTCACAGCCAAGTTATGGCAGTTCTTTCCAAAGAAACAGGACAAACTGATAAAGCAGCAGAACAGAACAAATTTGAGTGTGGTATCACTGGGGCAGATCATCTGTGATGATCCTTCACTGATTTCCTGGGAGGTCTGTCCACCCACACTCCCTTTGGATCTAGCTCTAAGTTCTCCTCAAGTCACCAGTGATGACCTGATAAAGATGTATGCTGCCATGTCCTCTTAAACAAATGGTGAAAATGTGCAATTGTGCAATAATTTTGTTTTTCCAGGCACTCAGCCTTCACTGTCTATTGGGGCATTAAATGTAGTTAAGAGCTATACTAAAATAAATTATCATGTACCGGCTAGGACCCTAAGATTATGAATATATTTTAATATCATACCCATAACAGATTACTTCCCTAAGAAGCTGTCCTGTAAGATCTTCTGTGAGACCAAAACGTGTTATAACTGAGCACACTGATGTGCTGCTGGAGTATGAATTGTTGAGACAGTCTTCCTATTCAGTGCTGCAAAAGACAAAAGGGAATAGCAAATCTTTGAAGAGGGCAGGTTTCTCCAGTTCCATCATTGTTGAACAGTGTTAAATGCACTGTGTATTTGTGTCCTTAATACCACATTTCCTTGGCTTACTGATAAGAGGGTGACTAAATGAGTATGTTATTTTTCCTAATGCTGGAGGGTAATTTTTTATGGTCCATTGAATTTCCACATTATTCATATTGTTCTCAATATCCCCAGTTCCAGTACAAGGACACAGGATTTAGGACCCAAGCTCAGTCCATGTGCTGCAGGTGTTGTTGGCTGGGGCCCAGGACTCATGCTCCAGTGAGTGCCAAGCTGCAGAGTCAGGATCTTGCTTACACCTCTTCTGGATCAGAGCTCTTGTTGTCTTTGCAGCACAGGAAGGTTGAGAGACTCCTGCCAGCAGCTTCCCCGAGGGATCCCTTCTGGGAAAGGGAGAAGTGACCTCAGCTCTCATGCTCTCCTCTCTCTCTTAGACATGACCTGTGATGATAGGAAAAGAGGCTGAGAACAGACCTTTGTCCAAAGGATTGGGTGGATTTTGTAAGGTGATTCATCCTTTCTGTGTACTGGATACATTTTGAGATTTTCTGCTGTGCAGGGCCTTGTAGAGGACTTACATAGTGCAGAATACATTGTATTATTATGAGAGATATATATACTTAATACACTGCAGAACACATCAATCTCTGAGGCACTACCAAGATAGGCATTAGTATAATTGGATCTATGTGGTCAGGGACACAAGGTGATTCCGCTGAACTGCCATGTCTGTGCTGCAGAGCCCCATGGCACTCCAGTGTGCTTAAGTTCCATGGTGACATCTATTACAGTATCACACTGTGCCATGTAAAATGGGGGGAACACCTATTTCAGGATTCAGCTGAATATTACAGTGCAGATATCTAAGTTGGAAAGGGTCTTCCTAGACATCCTGTGCCATAACTGGCAAGATTGCAACACTTTATATCCTAATGCAGATAGCTAAACTAGATCAGAGGGGAGTCCCTCTAAAAATGCCTGCTTCTCCCCATCAGCTGCAGGGGTAGCCTGGTTTAACTGCTCAGCCCTTCTTCTGCACAGCAGTGTCAGTGTAAGGTCACTTGAGAGGAGTTTCACTTGCATTTTCTGGAAGGAAATCATTTTGGTAGGTGTGAGGTAGATGGCAAAGACATTCAGCCCTGCCAGAAATAGGTCAGTTCCTTTAATGCCCAGAACAACAGCTCTAAGCAATTAAAGAGCTGCAAGGGCAAATCCTTTGGTGCCTTCGGTGTCTAGTGAATACCAGGATGAGTAGTAGCAGAACACAACAGGTTGGATTGCAGATTTGAACCTAGTTCGCCAAATCTCTTTAGGCACTGAAATCCTTTATTTAATGAGGATCCCAAGCCTTTAGAAACTGATGGTGAAACGTCTAATGAAGCTGCACATAATTGCAGTGTGCATGTAACAGAGTTTGGTCTCCTGAGCAGTGTATTTCCAGTTTTAATGTCAAGTAATTTCTTTTGTACAGTGACACGGAAAAACGTTACACAACACTATGATACAATGAAGATAAGTTTTCTCACTCTGAAAAGATAAACTGCAGTCTGGGAAAAGGAATGACATTTATTTCAAGCACGTTTAATCTAGAAGAAGTAGGCTGGTGTATTATGCTTTCCAGTAACCCCATTTCTCTCCTGTGAACAGAAGACTAATATCAGTGGAAATGCTGAGTGTATTTGGAAGGCTTTGAAACCAATTAATCACCTCCAGAATTTTTTATAAAACCTGATTTCATTTGGGACAAAGTAGGAGCTGAAGTAATTTAAGGATGTCAGATTAAAAAAGTTTTCACAGGTAAACATGCAGTTCCATGAGCATCAGAATTAATGACTCCTGCTTTCCAATGAATTTATTTCTTGTGTCTATGAAGTGGCACACTGAATTAAGCTTTCCCTGCTTTTGGGGCTAGGGCTCCTCAACACAGGGATTTAGGAAAGAATCTGGGCGTACAGACTGGATGAGAAGTACAGCACAGTGCAATATTCTAACTGCTCTGGACAACAGAAGCTGGGGGGTGAACCATGGAAATGGTATCTGCCTTACAGTTTAAAAGTGCAAATGAACTCCATCAGATTATGGCCCTTTTTAATGCTACTCAAATGTGCGGTGTGAAATTTTTAACTGAAATTTTTTAATTTTTAACTGAAATATTTTAATTCACACCAATATAAATTTTCCTAGGCTACGACTTCAAAAGGAATAAAAGGGAGAGGATATAAAAACCAGCAAAGGACTTTCTGCAGTCATCTGACTTAAGTAGCCCTAATATAAGGTAGGAAAAAAATTGGTATCCTTTAATTTGCTGGTTTGGAACTGGTTTAATCTTTCAACCAGAAGAAAGATAAACTGAGATTTGCTAAGTTTATCATCTGGATTTTTTCTGATAAGACCACAATAACTTAAATACTTCCTTTTTTTAGGGATTTAATTTAGCCCATGTTGTGTTTTCCAAGAACAAACTTCAGAGAGGCACAAGTACCAAGACAGATGCGTTGTCATTGGACATATTTTCTTCTTCCACTTCTGTCTTGCACTCTGCGAAACAGCTCTGGGCAGGAGCCCACTACTCCAAAACCCACTGCAGTTCTCTGTGCTCCTTCATATGATGTTTGCAAAATGAAAGGGGATGAAAAGCACCACCATAAATGCACACAATACTATCGAATGTCCTGCATTTGCTATTATAAAAAAAAAAGACTCAGAACAACTAATTTATCTACATGTTTTCCTCAGTGAGGACTTAATCTTTAGGATTTTATGTCAGAAATACTGCCATTTTAGTGATAGAATACGTTAGTATTCTTAGAATGCCTCTCACCTCTGGGTAAGTGACAGAAGGAGTGAACAAACACATCTAAAGAACTTTGCTGACTCCTTTGCTAAAATATTTTCAGATTTTACATTCCTATACACAATATCATAAGTTTTAAGCTCTTGAAAAAATAGTTCAACCTTTGAACTTTTGATTCATATTATCTTTATTTACTGCTTCTTTTCATTCCCTAGCTGATCTTTTTTGTAAGGGTTTTATTTTTCAGTGATGCATATATTAGGGAAGAGGGAAGTGGGCAAACTGGTTAAATTGACTCAGAAAGACAATGCCTAGCCTCTTAAAATCTGTCCTTTCCCTCTTTGATTAAGCAAAGGAAAAATATGAAGACCAAAGAAGCTATTAACAACTTAGTTTACAACTTCACTGATTTCATCGATGTGGTACCAGTCATATAACTGGATCACATGTGCAGGGAAAATATTTTTTTCTAAGTGTCAAATGCAAGGATTAGGTTACAACTGCAGACCAGTTGTTGCTTTAAGAAATGCAGCTGTTTTCTGTTATTTGATAGCTAAAGCCAATCATGGAATTAAACACTGAAGAGTATTTTTTTGTTACTTTTTGCTTTTAATCTCATATTGGCATTGCTGCTGCACTTATCTGAGTGAGACCCTTCCTCATATACATTATTTCTCTCAGTTATTTTATTCCCTTCTTCTAGTACTATCTTCTTCCTACCTTCCTTTTCTAATGCTTTCCCGTCCTTTTGCCTTCCCTCTCTCTTCCCACGGTTTCTTTGATCACCTGTTTCCTACCTATCATCTCTTCTCTCTCCTTTTCATCCAGGATCATATTTTCTTCTCACTCCATTTCTGCATTTATTTTTGTTCCAGTAATCAATCACCCACCCCTGATCAAGCTTGCAAACTCGTCCTCTTCCCTCTCCTTCCCTCTCCTCTCCCATCTCTCCTTTTGGTCACCATGCCAAACTCATGCTGATCCCAGAATTGCTCTTTGTTTCCCACATTCACCTTCTCCTTCCTGCTTTCTTCACAGTCAGGTGTGACTCCTTTGGTACTAGGATCTCCAAGTAGGAAGTGTGGGGGCATCAAGCCCTGCACCATAAGATGATAGGATGCTTAGTTATAACCCACCCTTGCAGTAGTCACTGTGGGGATTTCACTGGTGCTACCAGGCTCACTGAGTTGTCTGTGAGGCAACCTGGGCTGACTTAGGGGAAATGGTATATGGGAGAAAGGTATGAGGCACTTTACAATGTAATGGCAATATTTTTCTTTTTATCAACATAAAAATATCTAATATTCCTGTTAGTATCTTGATAATGAATAACTGATACTATTCTTGTTTTGTATTACACCATTTGGTTAAGCTTCCACAATTTTATATGCGTGTGCACATGTAGGTCTAGTACAAAATCTTTTGTTAAGACCTCACCAACTAAAAATCTTCAGAGCTGCCACTGTTCATGTGAAAGCTTAATAAAGTTTCAATCACCTGCATTATAACTGGCATTCCTGCTGATCCTATATGAAAGGACTTCTAAAAATCTGAATGCAAAAATAAACACACAGATACCTCAGAAAATGCTAATGGATTCCCTTCTGTCCTTGATCGCTTGAGTCACATTTCCCACTGAGCTGCCTTCGTGGGACCAAGGGCAGAGCTGATCCCAGTGAGTTTATATTAGAATAGCACTTAGATAAATAAACCAAACGTGGGAGCTGTAGGTAATCAAAACGGAACACAGCACTACAGGAAAATGGAGACTCAGATGTCCCTTAACACTGAAGACAGACGTGGCCTGCTCTTCTGGTATGTAATCTAATATCCTCTTCTAAAGCTGGACAATAACGATATGTTTATTTAACCGTTTCACCAAGGCCTCCGCTTCCTCATTGAGAGAGATGTCCTGACACTGGCCTACTGAAAGAATTTTGAGGAATTGGAGTGATCATCTTTAAAGTCGCTGTAAAAAAAACATATGCACTTTCATCGTTGTTCACATAAGATACTGAACTTATATTTGGTCACATACCTCTCAAGTTTGCCTTATTTTGAAGGATATCAGTCACTTTTTTACAATGCCTCATCAGTATTTCAGGCATGTTCTATGTCTCTTCATTTCCACTGAAGCAAAGGCACTGGTCTAAAGGCAACAATTAAAAATTACTTATTTTCCTTTTATGAGAAACAAATAATTTATGGGAACCATTGCACCCGTGAAACTTGCCACTGTCTTAGTAAAGCTGTAATCAATGCACTCTGCAATAGACACAATTTTCTCTCTGTTTAAGTGGCTTAAACCTGAAATATCTACATCTGAGGGGAAAATACAGATGGGACATTTGCTCAAGTTGCACAGTGGACAAATCCCTTTGTAATTAGAGCACACACTTGTATTTCCCCCTATGAACAAGGGAATGAAAAAATAATTACAGTAATTTACCAAATAGGTTTACATGGCTTTTGAAATTAGGTTATGAGAAAACAAGGCTTGTGTTTGAAGATAAATTCCTTGGATTTCACTCTGTCAACATATAATAACAAGCTAGTATCTTATCAAAGAACTAAGAAGGTAAGCAAATCACATCCCACTCCAGAAACTTTTCCTTACAAAATAACATATTGTTCCTTTATACTATAAGTCAGAGTGCTGAATTCAGACGGTACTTCTAAATGGCTAGTATGAGACTGTAATCAACTAGGATTTTGAAGAAGCTTTCTGTAAAAACAAAATTGGGCCGAATATTTTTAAGGGCAAGCTCAGAAAGCAAAATGGTTTTGTACTGATAGCTGCTTGCAATACATAAGATGATTGTTGGTTTGGGTTTTTTCCTGAGCACAGTGTCCTAACTCAAACACTTGTGGCTGTGCACTAAGGCAGGATAATCACAGCCCAGCCTGCTCTTTGATGTCTATGCTGGTTCTGTGCAAGGGCTGTCACTGGGAATTGCAGCTCAGCACTGTGCTCAAAGATGAGCACTACAGACAGCACCTGGAAAACACACTGGAACAAGAGTCCATTTTTTGATCTTTCCTTTTCTTCCTTTTGACTTTTCAATGCCTAACAAACTTGGAAGTATTGCTACTGGAAAAGACTTATCATAAATTTGTCCTTGAGATGGTATGGCTCATAGACACATTACTAGCCCTTTAGCCGAGTAAAACTACCGAGCTTGAAAGTAATACACAAACTTGAAACTATGCCTTTAAAGGATTTTACACAAAGAGATCATGGCATAATGTTGCCACTGTACATTATATAGAGGGTGTTATCTACTACGATTATTCTCATTGATGCAACACAGACTTTAATGCAATATGAAATGGGTTTCTGTTTTCATTCCAGCATTTTGAATGAAAACAATAAAAGCTTTTTTCATATCATTGTTCATAAGTATACACAAAAACATTCACTGAAAATTTTGGAAATAAAGGGCTTATGCTGAATCTGTGCTTGTTGTTCCAAGCTGACACTTGACCTGAAGGAACAGCAATGTCACTGCAGAACCTGGTAAAATTTGTATTTAAAAAAAACAAAACAAAACAAAAACAAACAAAAAAAAAACCAGCAAAAACACAAACGAAAACCAACCAAACAAAAACAAACAAACAAACAAAATAGTCTGAAAACTGAATTCCAATTCACTTATTCTTTCACTGACATGAAAACTTCATATCTCACAGTACTTATGGCAGAGCACAGAATGCCAATGTAAATTAAGGCAATTCTCCTAGAAGACAGATAAGGAGCCAACTCCCCCAAACAGTGTTAAACTAAGGGACACACATGCAAACCAAGCCACATTATTCCTGTGGAAATGTCAGACCTGAAGCACAGGGTGACTGGAGGCACTGAGGTAAATCTCCTAGGTCTCACTTCCCAGGCACCTAGGACGAAGCCTGAGCTTCCTTCATCTAACAACCATCACTGAAGGCAGAAAGTGGTTCACCAACACTGCACAGAAAGCCCACTCAAGAAAGATCTAACTGCAAACAGCCTGTCCACTTTCCTATGTCATGGTTTCATGTCAGCAAGTCTGTGTATCTCCTACCCTTAATCAAGCTAATCAGCATTACAGGGTCCATAAAGGACACTAAGGGGTATCATGATCTTCTGTGTTACGACATCTAAAAACCTCTAATTGGGATATGCATGTAATTTTATGAGAAAGACACTTCTGGAGAGATAGCGACTGTTTTAAACACCATCCAGCTGATGGTATGAAAACTACATGTCTGAAAGCAAAGAACCAGCCTCTCTGTTGCACCCTTGCAGAGTTGATGTTGGTGGCTTAACTAGAAAAATGCCATCAGCAGTGTGTCAAATATGACTGCTAATTTTATTCCTTTTGTCACACCTCTTTAGCTGATCTGGCTTGGTATGGTTCTGGTCTCACCTAACCAGTAAGGGTGCTGGTGAGTATTCATGTGTATTTACTGCTTATGTAAAATTTTTCATTTGAGGAGTTCCAGAGCATGTATCAGATGTGAGGCCAAACCTGAAACTACTCTTCGTATCTTAAAGCACTTCTTTGCCTCAGTGTGGTCTTGATCTTGGGAGCTGTTTTGCATTGAATGTAAAAAATGTCCAGTGACATTAGTAAGATCCATAGTATTCATATCACCTACTACTTTAAAAGAAAATAAGGCATCAAAGGCAAACCTTTCAAGAACATTGATACTTGTTATCAGAATTTTACACAGCAAGAAAGAATTCATTAAGGTTAGTTTTGCATTAGCAGCTAAACATTCAGCGAGCTTCTGAGTTTGATAAGAGACAAGTTGCTTACTGCCTTTTCAGGATGTAAAACACATGAAATGCCTCACTGAGTAACAAGGGTATCTAACAGAGAGCGTGGACCCTATGGATAACCACACCACAGCAGGACACAGCTCATTGCAGAGCTTCCAAAGAAACCACTGTGTTGCTGCAGCTGCCATGGTAAGTATCTGGGAAAAAAAAAAAAATTAAAGGAAATCTTGTTAAATCTCATGGTAACTGAAATGTTGTTCTTGTATGGATTAAATTTCTGTGCTGTTTCATGTATGTTACCAAACATGCAGAAGTGTCTTCACTGTTACACTTGATTCCTGCTTCTTGACTCCCTCCCTTCTTATGCCATCTCATTTTTTAAGTTAAGGACTCAAGAAACCCTCAAGAAGGGCACACGATCCGCATAACAGCATCCTTGAATCCAGCTTACCTGAAATATGCTGGAAAAATTCTGTACCTAGAAATGCCCTGATTGGCAACTCATTTTAAAAAGTTGCAAGAGATCATTTTTGTCCCATCCGTTTTAACCCTGCACTGCCTGTGCCCCTTCTCAGTTTCACCTATATGAACAACAGCCATTGCACAGGGAGAGTGCAGGTGGGTGAGCAGACTGCAGGAGAAGGCAGAGTAATCAGGGAGGCAGTGGAAAGATTTATGATTTCTCAATATGCACCTGAGACACATCAAATATTTGCAAATTTTAGGAACACAGCTGTGAAGCCGAGATTTATTCAGACCCTGAAATATTTTATCTGAACCAAAACCACTGCCTAATAGGCTGAATAAAAGAGATAGGAAAGGGGTGATTGATCTAACTGGAATAAATTATGATGTCTTTCCAAATTCTTCACTGAAGTAAAGCAGAAGCCTGCTTTTCTTCATTTTATTCATAGTCATGATTAATAACAACAACAATAACAATAACGTTATTCTTCAAGGTTCCTTCACATCTGGTGAACCATTTGCCACATTGTAAGGTAAAATGAAATTCGAAAATATTACAAAAATAAAGAAAAGTATGCAACATTGTAAAGGCCTCAATGATTGCTGACAAAAGCCATTTGCAATAGAAAGTTTAAATTTTTTTATCAAACAAATCAATATCATAATCACTGGGGGATCAAAAAAGAAGATTCTGTATACTTGGTACTGTAAAGGTACTGTAAATACAGAAGTGGAACATTTGTCATTCACAGACCAACCTTTTCAGCCAGAGAAGGAGCAATGTTATGTTGTGGAATTTTTAAAAGCAAGAAAGCCTATAGTCTGATATAAATGCAGTCAGCTTGACTGCTAGGATTTGGGTAGAAATCCCAGGGTCCTTCCATCCTCCCAGCTCTCGTGTCAGAGATGCGTGACATACCTGATATGCTTCACAGTAGTAGCTTTACCATACTGCTTTATTATTCTTATTACTCTACTTGCAATGAATTGGTCACAGAGAGCCCTGTGTGCCAGCTGCTGCTCAAAAGACAAAGAGGCAAAATGGGCAAACAGGAGGATGGAGTGTCTTGCCAGCTGCATGCAAGGCGGCAGTGGCAGAGCCAAGCCCTGCTTCCTCCCCCAGAACCATGCTCTGAACTGGGGGTCCTGCAGTCACAGCACCAACAGAAAAGTTGCTTTTGTACTTTCAGTCTGTTTATTTGAAATAATGACTGAAAATCAAGCGGTTCTTGTTCCTTTAAAACAAAATCTCTGAAATAAAATGTTACAGCTGTTTCAAGTCTTCAGGCTCTGTTTCTATTGATTTTGAATGCAACCAGTGATTTCTGCTCTTGTTTTTCTGTCCCCTTTCAACCACCTACACCTTTTGCCTTCATACTTTTTCCAATCTCTGAGAAAACACAAATAATTACCTCTCAGCCTCTGGAGTTGTGGAATCTCTCATCTTGTGAAAAGTCAGTTCCAAACAACTGTTCTTGGACTTTGTTTCTGTGAGACACATTCTCAATTCCCCACCATTTACTCCTCTGATTTATTTTAAGAATGTGAACAGTCCAGGTGCATTAAGGGAAAATAGGCTTATCTTTAATTTTGAACTTACAAGTAATGCTATTTTCAACTGAAATTAAATAAGCTTCAAGGTTTTGAAGGAAGTAGGTCTTTAAAAAAATGGATAAGATTTGAAAGAGAAGAAAAGAAGCTGGTCAGTGATGTGAGTGAGTATATGTCTGGTTGCACTGAAGCATCAGCAACCCACATCCGAGGAATAGAGATATTGGGGTTGTCACATTTTGTAAGTGATGAAAACCAATCAAGCTCCAGGATTAGGCCATGAACTAAGACCTGAGAGATGAAGATGCCACTCTCAGACACATCACTCAGCTATGTGCCACTGAGAAAACCAGCTAATCTTTTCAGGTTTCTGTTGCCTTCACGCTTTTCTTTGCCTCTTCATAGAGTCTTCAAGGCATTCAGGTAGGTCTCATCAACATGGGTCCGTTTCATGCACTACATTTGGTAGTGTTTTACTACCAAAACAAATTTTCCAACTGATAAGGCCACTTTTAAAGTATTAAAGACAAATATTTCAGAGCTGTGAAGAATGGTGTCCTGCACTAATTGGTCTCTTTGTGTTCATACATTTTGACATAGTCCTTAATTAAATAACCCGTTTGGGTGTTACCCTGTGGTGGAACTGATTTGCACAGTGCGTGGGACACAGCACTCACACTACATCTTACCTGCTGCTGTCAGGGAGCTTGGTGAGAAAAGAGTTGGGGTGCGTTCCTCACTTCGGGGTCCTTCCATACAACTGTACCTTAAGTGACAGCATGCCATCACTACCCGGACTTCAAGGCCAGCGATGGACTGCTTCCTATACCAAAAAGAGCCTGACAGAACTGTTTAACTGGTGACCAGCCTCAATTCCTTCTTGTCTGTGTTGCTTCTCATCTTTTTAAATAGGGTAGGAAAACTCCTAAACTGTTTTTCAACACTTTTTTTTTTTTTTTTTCTGGTGCCGCCTGCCTAATCTTTGCTCCTGTATCCTGATTTCTGCCTCTTGACCTTTCATCTGCCCCATGAATCTGGGTGAAATCACAGATGTCTTGGCTCCTTTATCTCTGGCCATGCCCTTTAGAAGGCTGCATCTCTTATTTTAAGTGGTACCTAACTTTACCTCTCCTGGTCATTTCTTCTAAAAAATGTCAAAGATGCCCTGTGGTTGCACCATGCCAGTTCCCCCTTCTCTAGCTTAGTCCGATGTAGCAGCCCCAGGAAAAGAAGCCATCTCAAAGTACACCTGGCTGTGAGGGAAGACTGTAGACTTTCTTCTTTGGAACTGGGCTTGCATTTCCAGGGTATTCATAGAAACCACAAGTTCAAATGCACTCAGACTCTACAGGCTGTGCAGAGAAACCTATTCCCAACACCTGTGTCTGTGCTGGGCAGGTGCAAATGTTCCAGTGACTTATGGCCCAGGAAAATGAGGGTAGGTTGCACTACAGATCAGACATCACCTTGCCAAAAGTTGTTTTCTTCTAAGCACAGGTTTGGAAAAAATCACAAATAACCTAATGAGAAAACAACAAGAAAATATCTCAGAATCGCTTAGTGCTGAAAAGTTATGTCTGTCTTAGCCTTATTTTCAGAAAGGGCCTATTAGAATTCAAACCCTGTCCCAATTTTCAGCTTGATACAGATACCCAGTACAAACAGATATCAATGGTAAAGTTTTGAATAACTGAAGCTTGTATTGCACAATGACATAATAGAGTCTGAAAAGCCTGTTGTCTTGCATCTGTTTTTTGGTTCAATGGGTCTAACATCTGGAACTTTAAACTGCCATTCTGAATTTTTTGTTAAATTTTTGTAAAATTAGATTTCTTGTGTTTAAGGTCTTTTTGTTTAAGATCTCTGAGGGAACATTCACAGTCTTGGCAGCTTGTGCTATCTCAGCTCTAATAATGCCCATATTTTGAGAGACAAAATGTACATTGATCATGCCATGGATTCCTGTTTCACCAGATGCATTGTTTCAGGCCTTTGTAATTTCATACTGGATTTCATCTCTTCTGAAAAGGAAAGAGAGACATGCAAGAGAGATTCAGCAACATTTTTCCCATGAATATGTTTGTCTAAAATATGACTAAAAGGGGCTGCTAGGGAGAAAATACAGTATTTTTCATTAAAAAATTAATATGTGGTTACAGCTGGGTCAAAATGGATTATTTTTTTTTCCTGCCCAATTTATTACATGTTTCTAAGGATTTTATTTTTGTGCTCATTACAGTAGCAGAGCAAAGTGATTCTGGCTTAATTGCTCTTGCAAAAAGATTTGGAATAAGAGCCTTAAAAAGTTTTCTAATTATCCTGAACTGCTTTTTTTCTCTCCAGACTAAAGGCTGTGGAGATCAAAGATGAATGAAGATGTTGGGGTGAGCAGAAAGTGACTGTAATGTTTCCTTTTTGCATTCAGAAAAGTCAGATATTTGGACTGTTGTCACAGAAATGAGGGAGGAAAATTATAACATCTCTCTATTCACCCAGAACCAACAGAAATTTGTCTTGTGACTCCTCTCATATAGAAAATAACCAGTCTGTCAACAAAGCCCTGCTTAATGAAATCCTCATTTTGTGCTCCATGTTGGCTTTTATATAAAAGTGTTGACTGACAAGCTTATTTGGTGGTGGTTTAGGGGTTTCTTGGGAGGAAATAAGTTGCCTTAATCACTTCTAAAAATTAACAAAATACCAACCAACAACAGCAGTGGCAGGACTGGGTTAGCAGCATTGCTCTGGGTTGCACAGCTGTAGCCATTACACTGAACCTTCCAGAACTCTCAGCAAGAGGACAGAGAGAAAAGGAAGGAAGACAGTAGGAGCAGAAAACCATAAATGTTATACGTGAAAAAATGTTCTCTCTCCCCCTTCCTTTCCCTTCCTTTATTTTCCTCACACGTACTTTCCTCACACGTACTTTAGTATTTATCTACCATGACAAGTCTCATTTCTCCTTTTAAAAGAATGCATAAATGAGCTATGAATATTTGATCCTTTTTTAAACAAATATTTTGGCTTGACAAGTCATAGCAGATAAGACTACCCAAGATGGTAGCCAGCTGCTCAGAGGAGGGAGCGTAGGTAGAACAGGGGCCAGTGTTAAAGGCATCACCTTTCCCAGGCAATGAACAAAGGCTGCTGTGTGAGGCAGGACATCAGCCTTTCCTGCTGCAAATCTTCTGGTCTTGCACAGACTGCTTCAAAGATGTTGGTGATTCTGCAGATTGGTGCTGGAGGATGAATTCTGCCACAAATTCTGTGCTCCACTTCAGCACGCACATGAGTGGCCCTACTCACTTTGGTGGAAATAGTCACAGTTTATAGTCAAACACCTCTGTGTGCCCTTTCAGGACCGTGGTTTAGACAGCACATAATTCTCTCTTTTAGGATTTTTAGGAGGTTTTTCTCTCTGTAACTGGGCACTTCAGCTGACTGTAGTCAATTCAGATTAGCTGCTTTATGAAGAATTTAACCTCACACCACAGTGAAATTTAATAAATGAAATTAATAAAGGGCTTTTGGGGTACACATGTATGGGTTTGTTCACATTGTATTTCAGGCTTTATTGCAAGGATACTGTAATCTGCAGAAAATATTCCCTGGTGTCCTACTGTGGAGATACTTTGAGCCAGTGACAAATACACAGATTTTCAAAAAATATCCACTTATATCTGTTTTGCACCAAAGCTATGAGCATCTGAGTGTTGTATGTGAATACTGGTATGTGAACTTCATCTTAAAGTCATAGAATCATAGAATATTTGAGTTGAAAGGGACTCACAAGGATCATCGGGTTCAACTCTTAAATGAATGGCTCATATGGGGGATCAACCCCCAGTCTTGGTTTTATTAGCACCATGCTCTAACCAAATGAGTCAAGGTCAGAGTCTAGGACTTATTAACACCTATTTTAGGTATATTTTTAATGGAATAGGTGGCTTTTAGGCATTTTTTTAGTTTGTCATTGGATTTCAGTTTTAAATGGTATATTTTGGGAAAATACCTGGATGAAACAAATGAGAAAATAAAACTCTTTTTACTTGCTATTTTACTTTTTCTACAATTGCCACTGTGGAAAATTTTAAAAAAGCAGTACTAATTTTCTCTGAGTTTCTGCATTATTCACCTTTTCTCCAAAGATAAAGGGTCACCTTTGCTTTCTTGGTGAGAAAAGAGGCCACACTAAAACCTTAAAGTGTTACACTGGATTAAATCACATTTTCAAAAAATCGAGGAAGAATTTTTCGTTTAGTTGTAAATTTGCATCATGGAGAGATAATAATGTGAGATTAACCAGAGTCAGAACAGGGCACTCTTGACTTCAGAAGTCTTTCCATTTGTCTCAGGAGGAAAAAAGTTATTGACTCTGGATATCTTTTTACTGAGGTAGCTCTTCCCCTTGTATATTTTTAAAAAGTATATTTAATTATAGCAACTTTCTGAAGATTAAGCAAGGCTGAAAGCTACTGATAAGCACAGGCACAGAGAGCAATTTAATCCCTGCATTAAAAATCTTGTCTTGGAAATTTCTGGATTTCCAAATAAGACACCAACGAAAGATTCATATCAATTTAGTTTCCAAATATTATGACCTCCTTGTACTTTTCAGCCACAAAGATCCCCCTTAGCAGGACAGCCCTGAGGTTGCAGGAGCAAGCAGGGCCCTACCCAGATGTAAACTTACTATTGCTGTGACACAGAGACACATTCCTGCATCAGCTGAGGGACAGTATGGTCAATGATGTTGAAGGCCTCTATAGTCACTAGTCCTGCTAATTCATCATAGCAGCTTCATAGGAATCTTACGCAGCGTTTTTACTTTAGATACACATCCTCAGCAGTTAGATCCCGGACAAAACATACCAAAACATACCAAAGAGGCAAAGTACTCTGAAATATTGCAAAATTCGTTTCACTTCATGTATAGAGAACAGCAGGACTAGGTCTTAACAATTTTCCAGTAGAAAAAAATAAAAAAAGACAAATAAAAAAACTTGTAGCCATAAACAGTACAAATGTCACAGAAGTATGCTTTCCCTCTCTGCATTGTTTGGGGAGCATTTGTGGAAAGACGGTGGGATTGGCGGGAGAATGTGCTTTTTTGAATATATATATATACATTCTTTCGTATTAAGCTTCCACAGATGAAAGTGCTCATGTTAATGTGCACTTGTGACATTCTGTTTGAAAATATTACTCTTTCTTCAAAGAAGAGAAAGGGAGAAGCTGTAGCTTTAAGTTGTATGAGCATGGGAAAATCAGGCATGGTAATAAAAGTGGATGTTTGAGCGCGTCAGATAAAATTTATTAGATAGGGGTCTCCAGCTCAGTACATTCCTATGCAAAATTCTTGGTAAGCTGCCAGAAAGTGAACTCTGAGCATTAGCACAATAGAAAATATTTATATTAGTGTAAGGCTGTTGGCTGTGATATGCTGCTGCTCTTTTAAAATAGCTTGCCACAAATTCAGAGACATCAACAGAGGTCAAACTGTAGGGAACTACACAATTTAATGAATCAATTATGGGCTTCCAGACAATCAGTAATACCATTGTGGAAAAAAATGAATTATTAACATGTGAAAATAATTTGTAAGCTGCAACAACACATACAGTAGCAATCATGGTTATGTTTCTAAAAACGTCCAGTCAGTCTAAGTGATTTCCCAGTAAAGTTGGCACAACAGATTTTTTTTGTTTAGCCTTTTCCTTTTTTTTTTTTTTTTTCCTTTTTTGAGCGTTATCTTCAATATGAATGATGGTGGGAAACACAGTCTTCAGCACACCTTAGCGCTGGCTTCACTTAGGTGCTCATATTTCATCAAAATTGAGCACATGAGAAGGAATGTTTAATAATTTCCAAATATATTCCATTACTTTTACTTCATTAAGATACACACTTTATATCAGTGATAAGTTCTGCTTGAAATGGGGGGGAGGAGCTACCTTGAGGTAACTTTCTTTTTCGTCTGAACTTTGGCCCAAATTCTGATAGTACCTTTTCAAGATATTTCTAAAACCTCAATTTGAAAGAGGCACATTTTTCTCCACACTCAACTTTGGCACAAAGAACTGACTTGAGCAACAATTCCCTCAGATATTTTTTTCTCTCCTTTCTCTGATTTGCTTGTGTATGTAGTACTTGTGCATATTTCACTTGAAATCTAAGGGAAAAAATGCCTGGCCTAATTCAACCTTCTGCCCAAGGCTGCTTTGCTATGCCAGTGGGGACAACATGCCTTTAGTCTCAGTATAGTCACATTGGGTGGGTACAAACAGATGCAGAAGTATGAATAGTCGACAACTGAACTGCTATTTCTCTATTTCTTCTCAAGGTCATAGGAATTCTGACACAAAGTAGAAGGCTGACCCTAAGCCTACTGAATCTTAGACAATTTTACTCTCAAAAACTGAAATTAAAATCACATACTAATCAACTCATATATACTGAGGCTTCAACTACTGTTTCCTACTATGTATTTTTTTAAAATATGAACTATGAACCTGGAGGCAAAATGGCAAAATAATTCCTTGTTTATTTGGGCTTTTGACAGCACTTGATTCTTGAGAGTTTGTCTTTTAATGACAGAAAAAAAATATGAGATCAATATAAGTTCTTGATTACCCTGCCATCTTTAGAGCAGAAGGCTGTTTTCATTTCCAGTCCTGGTTTTCTGAGAAGTCATACTTCTTTTGGGTTACAGAGATGCTCACCTCAGATATCCTTTTATTTTATATTAAGCAGAACACAAAAAAATTTCCCAGCATCAATCCAAGATTCCACAGAGTATTTATATCAGTCAGACTAACAGCTCTTTGGTGAATTTAGACTAATCACAATTTCTTATTTATTCAGATCCTGTAATTTAAGAAAATATGCAGCAGACCCTCAATTAAAACAAACATGCTCATTTCATAACAACTTTAGAAATACACGGGCGAAACACAAACCAAGGGGCCATGTTTCACATCTGTTTCTCAAGTTTTAGAAGGAAGATGTAAGTTTTCACAGAAGTTGAAAGGACCTGGAGGTATGTATAAATAGAGAAACTGGGCTGAATGTTAAATCAGCTACTCTCCTTATGCACCTTAGTAAGTCAATATTAATACTTCAAATGAAAAATGAATCTATAATAGAATCATAGAAAAGTTTAGGTTGGAATGCATCTCCAAATATCATTGTGAAAATTAATGTCACTGATTGGAATAGAATTCACATCTAACGCCACCAGACTTTGCTAGACTACGAAGTCTTTCAAATGTATTTTCTTCATGCATTTTAGCAGTAGCACATTTTAGTTAATCAAATATGCATGATTCCTCAAGCTGTTTCTTGGGTCTATCGGGAACAAACAATATGGAAGTTGCCCATGTGCATGTTGACCATGCTGCTGTAGCTGGTGCACAGATTTCCTGGTAAACGGAGAGTAAAATGTGTTAAACCTTTGTCACTGAATTGTAACCTAAGATGCCTTATCTTGCAGTTTTATCAAGAACACAGCATTCATTTAGATCATTATCACTAATTCTCTCCCTTCTGTGGCAATTCACGAAATGTGTTTCTGCCATGACTTAAACACACCAAGTAAAAAATCAAGAAGAAATCACACTCCTGTCCTGAGGACTGCCATACATGTCTGCCTTGTTTTTTCCTCTCCTGATTCGCAAAGCCACAGGTAGCCCCTTATCTCCTCGTAAGAAGAAACATTGCTCTCATCAGGCAGACAGTTTAGAGATGGAAAGCTCAAAATAATGTGCTCAGGATTGTCACAGATGTGCACGGTGATCTGGAAAGCTTAGCTGTCTCTCTGTAGAATGTATAAATCTATGAAGTAGTAAAAATCACTTTCTTATAGGGAAATTTTCCTCCCAAGGTGTAAGCTAAAAGTACTGTGTAAATGGTTCTGTAGAATTCTGTGATCTCATGAGAGTGGATTTTATTTGTAAAGACATAGTGAAGGAAACATATTTTTATTTTTACTTGCAATAAACAAGATTTCTTATATTGCTTCTAAATGCACCCATTTCACATCTGCAGTAAAGTGTATAAATGGAGCCAGCAGGTTTCAGTTCAGTTTTTGGTGTCCCAACATAATTTTTTCTAGGTCTCATGAGACACAGAAATGTATGGAAACCAAATAGAAGTTGCAACCACACAGGACTTTGTGTCACGAAAGGATCAGCTGGAATTAGAGTAAATATCTACTCTAAAGTCAGAGGTACATTTCTGCTAGGCTGAATTACTGGCACATCTCCATAAACATGACTCTGTACTAGGAAATAGTTAATCTTTTATTATATTGGATAGCCTTGTGGGATTGCTTTAGTGATTCATTATGGAAATCAAAGTAAATTCTAAAGTATTGTGCAGTTTGGCTCATCTACTTGGAAAAACCCTAATGATCAAAAAAGCATGTGTTCTTACTCAGATATGTTTTATGACATGACTGTAAAATGTACCTACCACAGTTTTTCATTGTTTCACAGACAATAAGCACAGTCATTTTCAGGTTTCTATTGTTCTGCAGCTGAAGCCATGAATGTCCCTTTGCTCATTGACATGAGTAACAATTACATTTACATCTACTGAAGAGGCATGATTAATTACTATGTTTCATCAATAAAGTTTATTCTTTAAACCTACAGAAATTATAGCATTGCATTTGAGACATGATTCTGAAGAGTATGTCAGCTTTTCAACCATAAACAACGTCTGAGAATTTATAACTTGGCAGAAAGGCTTTTTTGAACTAAATCTGAACATATATGCTAGTAGTCTAGAAGTAATTTATTTTCTGAGATCTTCCAGCCTTACTCAGACAAGGTTGTGCTTCAAATATACAAGGAGTTCCATTTATTTCAGTGGGCATAAACAGATAGGAAACAGATTCTGGATGACTTTAAAAGTTGATTTCAACAATTTAAATCCATATGAGGAGTGGCTGAAGTCACTTGGTTTGTTCAACCTGGAGAAGAGGAAACTGAGGGGAAACCTCATTGTGGTCTTCAACATTCTCACGAGAGGAAGCAAAAGGGCAGGTACCAACCTCTTCTCTCTGGTGACCAGTGACAGGACTTGAGGAAATGGCATGTAGCGGAGTCAGGGGAGGTTTAGGCTGGATATCAGGAAATGCTTTCCCCTAGAGAGCATTGGGTTGGGTTCCTCAGGGAAGTGGTCAGAGCACCAAGCCTGAGAGATTTCAAGAAATGTTTGACAATGCTCTCAGGCACATGGTGTGGTTCTCAGGGTGTCCTGTGCAGAGACAGGAGTTGGACTCGATGATCTTGATAGGACTCTTCCAACTCAGCATATTCTACGATTCTATGATTTTATGATTTCTCAGAAAACAAACCTGGAACAAAAATGGCACGCATTTCTTTTAGCAAATATTTTTAAAGGAGTCTTACTGAAGAAATAACAAACAGTGAAGTTTTAATCCTACTGAAATTCCAAGAAGTTTTCATATTGAATCCCATTTATTCAGATCTGGATTTGAAAGTATGAAGTTACCTTTTGGTAGGCACTTTGCATTAATGAGGTGCATTTTTTGTATGAATTTTTTATAATCGCGTTTGAGCAGTGCTCTAACAATAATGAAAAAGTTCATTCCTATTATGCCTGAGAGAATAGAGGTTTTATAGAACCCAGTAGAATTGCAGATGTTGTTTCTCACAGGAATGACTGTTTGCAGGAAGGGAGAGAATCTAAGGTTTGGATGGCTTGTCCTAAATTCCCAGGTCTTTAAGTGCCAGTAGTTCAATTCCAAAAATCCTGAATTTTCATAGCCAATGGCTATCATGTGGTCAAGAGAACTGTCCATCTTTTATTACAGCAGAAAAATCCAGATCACTCTGGACACCATCTGCTTCTTGTTTTTTTGGAATTTCCTTATATTCCTCCTATCTGTGGACATTTCCAAACCATATTTTCCCAGTCAATCCCCAGACTATGCACTAAACTCATGTTAAATTTTGAGCTGCCCTTTGGCATCCTAATTGAACAGCAAGCCTTAACATATGCTTTGAATGTTGCTACAGTCTCTCAGTTGTCAAATAACTGCCATGATGTTCCAGCCTCTTTAGAGGAGATTATTGACTGTGTTAAATGTTTCAATTAGGGAAAAACTGTTCAAAAACACTTGCTGCAGTTATAACACTAAGTGATAAATACCTGAAAAGATTTGAATCACCAGTTTAAGAGTGCCAGTAATGCTCCACTGCTAGTGTGCCTGAACTCTGTGCCAAAGAAGGGAAGAGGGTATATTATGAATATTATATATATATATATATATATATATATATATATATATATATATATATATATATATGAGATTACAGAAAACAGAAGTGTGGCTTCTTGGCAGGTAATCTTCCATTTACAATCATAGAAGTTTGTACAGAACTAAAAGTGAACCAGAGTATAAAATGCTATGGAGAAATAATGAAAGAGAAGGTTTTGCAATCTGTTGAGACCAAAGGCCATCTAAAATGTTACTCATCCAGTGAGTTGTAAGAAACTTAGGTCATATACAAGCTCTCATCACACCCCGCAGTAGGGATCAGGTCATGGCCCTTGACCCATTTGTGTGGACCTACTGACATCTAATCCGTTCAGGGCCAGTGTCCCCAGGAGCAGCCACTCCAGACAGACTGCCAGCCACAGATTCGTGCGCTGCACATGTCACTGCACTGTTTCTGCACGCAGGTTACCATTCTCCATTTTTTTTTCCATCACTTTTTGTCCAAGCAATGTGCATTTTCCAGAACTTCTTGCTATTGTAAAGTAACAAAGGGTTGCCACATATTTTTAAGGGCTGTTGTATGACACCATGAGAAAAATAATACAGTCTAGCAGGCTTGGTTAAAACTGAAATGCCCAACTCTTTTCTTTCAGTTGCTGCTTCCCAGTGGTCTGGGATAGGATTGAGTTACCTCAGTGTCTTTTTTAAAAATCTTTTTATGTATCCTTGTCCTGGTTTTTATGATTAAAACTGTACTCCTCTCAGTAACAACTACTAACACAAAAGATAAAAGCTACAGTGCAGCCACAATAATTATCTTTCCCAGTTCAGGTTTTGATCCTGTAGTTTGATCTATATGAGTGGTAAAACTTGCTTGTGCTGAGCCATTTGCAAAAAGGGAAGCTTAGAAGCAGGGCATGTCATTGGTTAACAGCCCACTATAAAATTAGTGCCCTGTGTTGCTTTTTTTCTCAGTTTGCTTGATTTTAAGTAGGTGATGAACACTTAGCAAATGCACAAACTAAAATATACACATTGATGTCTCATTGTATGACTTTCCATGCTGGGAGACTGCAAAATCTAGGGCTTTCCACAATGGAAACAACGCAGGAGCCTGTAGCGCCCATGTCTCTCATGCTTAATGGTGAATTAACTCCAGAACCTCAAGATGGTTTGGAACACATTTTCTTTTCCACTATAATGTTTCATGAAGTGTGAGTTGTTGCGAATTTTTTTTCTGCAGATGTTGCTGGCAGTGCTACACCACATCTTATTGATATGGTAGAGGTGATGGAAAAGAAACGTGGAACTGAAGTGGGTCACTGTTCTCTCTTGTTACAGAAAGTTTACAAGAGAAGTATTGTAGGCCCACTTTGAACAGTTACAGAACCAGTACTCTTGGGAGCTCTGCTTCAGTAATTCTTTTAAAGCCTATGTCTCTGAAAAGGACACACATATATAACTCAAGAAGAGTAGTGTGAGTGGAGTACCATATTACAATTTTTTGTCATATCTTAATTACATGTATATGGCATACAATACTTCCTGTGATTTGGTTTGGATTACAGCTCTGTATCCACTCTCACTTGCTCTGTTGCGCACCAGAATGAGTGGCAGCAAGCATCACCACCCTATCCCTATCCCTATTGCTGTGGTTGCAAGCAGGACTCTGGCTATGGCAAAGAAAAGAGAAAAACAAGGCAAGAGAAACCAGCTGATTGCTATTAGCTAATCCTGAATTTTGAGAAGGCAGTTCATCTCATAGAATTTTAGAAATGGGATTCAGCTGTAGTTTAAAACACATTTTGGTGTCTACATATGAACTAAGTTTCCATCACAGGCTGTGGACATCTATTCAGAGAAGCCTGTAACCCTACAAGCAGCCAGGCGAAGGATTCATTTGCCTTATCATCAGCATCTATTGCCATCCCAGGTGCCCTCAGGGGTCTTATCTGGCATTCATCTACTGATTTGAAGGAATATGTCTCCTACATATGCTGGGTCTGTATGCATCAGCTGTGAGGAGACCTAACAGGACTGTACCCCTTGAGTGCTGAAAATGTTCTTAGGCACTTACATTAAAGTGGACACTGTTGACATTCACATGCCTGAGCTACCTGTCGAGATTCCTGTGACAGAAAAAGAGAAGAAATCAGCATTTCTTGAGGATAGTACTCCAAAGCTATTCTAGGCTATATCATGAAAAAATGCCAGAAAGGAGTCTGAAGGGATTTATGTACCTGATTCCACATTAAATGCCATGGGGTATCCAGGACATCTGTATGAGGATGGTAGATAAGATACAGGGCCCACAGGAGACATGGAGTCTTTTCCCAGTTGGCAGAGGCCAGGCAGACTGTTCTTGAGAATCTCACTTAGCTATAGATCTCTCTGTCATGACACTGAATCTTTATTTCTGCACTGACCAGCTGAGATAAAGATACAGATGGGTGGGATGAATCCAGATCCAGTGGCTGTTTCCAACACCCAGAGACAGGGACTATTATTAGCACATGAATCATCCTTTTCTATTCGTGGCACCACACTTGTCCATGGAGACCCCCAAGGCCATTCAGCTGGCATGACATGCACGAATCATGGAAGCAAGCACTCAGTTTTGCTGAGAGTCATGCCTGTGGTGCAACTCTGCCTTCTTTCACACCACTCCTTTCAATGTATGCCATTGCTCAAGAAGCAATCTTCCAGAGAGCACACCCCAGCTGGCAACTTCTGCTAGCTTTCTAGATAGCAAGGCATAAAGTAGGAGAAACTGAGAGTAGAAACTCAGACCTATTTTCTGCAAAAAATCATATTGCAAAGGGTTTAGTTGGATGTTAAGAGACGGACTGAAAAGTAGACTTCAATGACAGTGGGATTTTATTCTTAACTACAATGCAGATAATCTTGGGAAAAAGGGGAAGGAAACTAATTTAGATCATAATATCTATATAATATATAGTTATCTATATATAATCTATAGATACTTTTTTTCTATACAGAAATCTGTTACAAACTCTAGCTGTTGTAGCAGAATTAAAAAAAAATAAGGAAGCAATGAAATAAGACTGCAAATCTAGTGATAATAGAAAAGCAAAGGATTTTTTTTTGAAAGTAAAAATATAATAATTTAAAGTGTGGGAAAAGAAAATATTGAGAGTGAAAATAGATAGGAAAAGGTAATAGAAAAATGCATATTTTGGGGGGGGGATTGGATGAAATTATGCTAATACATTTAAAATGGGATTAAGTTTCAGTCCTACCATGGGATATTGATTATATTCCTACTATAATTAAGTTTAAAAAGTGCTGCTGTCTGAAATATCCTTGTTCACTAGTTTCATGCTAATTATGTGGATTTTTATGATTTTTATGAACATACCTGTTTGTTAGAAACCAGAGCAACACCGTAAAGGTCCCAGCCCCATGTACTACTATAGCAATTGGAAATGCAGAGCTCAGTTTATGGAGAAGCATTTTAAGGGTCATGATTTCATTGACCTCTGAAAGCAACTAACATAGCACATGATAATGGTGTTCTACAGCTACTGCTGAACTTGTCTAAATTTTGGGGAGTGAGCTAGATGTGAAAGAACTCAGTCACTGGCAGACCAAACTGACTGACCAATATTATCTCTTTTTCTTCTGCTTCTCCTCTGTGGGCTGGTATCTATTATCTCTTTTTCTACACTCTGGATGAAACACGGGGTTTAATTCTCTAGTTAGGTACTTCAGCAATGTCTCACAGAAATGTCGGTCCCTGACACTGGGTGGACAAAAAGAAAAGGGGAATAATTCCTTCAGCCTAAAATAATTGAAATTTCCTGAAGCTTGAGAGAGACTTCCAACACCTTTCAAAGCCTGCAGAAGTTTCAGCCAGACAGACTTTGGGACTTCTCTTCATGACTGCATGAGAAATTCAGGCCTATTCAGAAGACGAGCAGTCCATGAAGTTATGTTTCTATCTTTTTGGCTGAAAGCCTAGTGACCTTATGGGAATCAGATTTAATGGAGCAAATCCAGTCAATGACTAAAAAATTCACTAAGAGACTGGTAGCATCTTTCAAAGGGAAGAGGATTTGAGAACTGGAACTTTCCAACCTTGAGAAAAGAAGACTCAAGTGGGTTTTATTAATATATATAAGTACCTGAAAGGAGGGAATGAAGATGAGGGGGCAGTGGTACCCAGTGACTGGATAAGGGGCTATAGCTACAAACCTAAACACAGGAGATTTTGTCAACATCAGGAAACACTTTTTTCCTGTAAGGGTGATCAAACAATAGGATAGGTTGCCCAAAGTGAATGTGTAGTCTCTATCTTAGGAGATATTTCAAATCTGGACATAGTCCTGGTCAACTGGCTCTAGCTGATCCCACTTGAGCAGTTAAGGTGCATTAGATGATCTTCCAAGTTCCCTTCTGACCTCTCTCATTCTGTAATTCTGTGATCTCTTGCATCTCTACTTATCTCACTTGCCTCATGAGATATGGAATATATGAATCGTAAACACAGCAACCAATGCTGACATGAAAGCAGAGTAGTTAGAACATTGCCCCAGGTCTGGACCCACCTCCCCAACATCCCTAAGCAGGTCTGCCTAGCATATCTCTCCAATCTTGCATTTTGAAACCAGATCAACTTGCAAACAAGAAGAATGCTCAGGTCATTCAGATGGATAAGGCAGAACACAACTTTTCCTTCTACTCTCCAGTTTCTTTGTTTTTACGATTTTTGGTAAATACAGGTACTTTCAAGGCAGCAGTTCCTGGACCCCTTGGTTGTGTCACAGAACCATGGCTTGGGTTGGAAGGGACCTCAAAGATCATCTACTTCCAACGCCCCTGCCGCAGGCAGGGACACCTCTCACTAGACGAAGTTTTTCAAAGTACCATACAACTTCACCTTGAACACCTCCAGGGATGGGGCCTCCACAGCTTCTCTGGGCAACCTGTTCCAGTGCCTCACCACCCTCACAGTAAAGAATTTCTTCCTAATATCCAGTCTAAACCTACTCTCAGTTTGAAGCCATTCCCCCTTGTCCTGTCTTTCTATGCTCTTGTAAAAAGCTACTCCCCAGCTTTCTTTTGGGCTCCCTTCAGGTACCAGAAGGCAGCAATTAGGTCACCCCAAAGCCTTCTCTTCTCCAGTGGGAATAAAACCAACTCTCTCAGTCTTTTCTCATACAAGAGGTGCTCCATTCCTCCAGCTATCCTCTGGACTTGCTCCAGCAGGTCAATGTCCTTCCAGTGCTGGGGACCCTAGAGCTGGATGCAGCATTCCAGGTGGGGTCTCACCAGAGCAGAGCAGAGGGGCAGAATCCCCTCCCTCGACCAGCTGGACACGCCGCTTTTGATGCAGCCCAGGATACAGCTGACTTTCCGGGCTGCAGCTGCACTTTGCCAGCTCGTGTCCAGCCTCTCATCCATCAGCACCATCCAGTGTCTTTTCTAGCATTTATACCCTATCAATAGTATCATGTTTTCATTTCTTGCTTCTTATATGTATTGGCTCACAGCAAGTTCAGGAGTGAGCACCTTCTTCAGTTATGGGTTTCATGATCTGGTTGCTGGTTTGGGCCCTTTGTGGAAGTGCAAGTCCCAGAACTTCCGAGAAAAGCAAGTCCTGCTGTCCCACACTGTCCAGACAGGGAAGACAGAGGTCAGTCTTGCCTGATTAGTGACTGGTTAGAAAGCTCCTTTCCAGCTAAAATCATCTGCACACTCCCTGGGGCAAAGAGAACAGCTTTATTCTGTATTTGAACCAAGTCTTCTACCATGTGTCCTGCCTGGTCCAGGGCAAACACTTCCTTGTGCTGTCAGTAAAATGCAAATAACAAGCTGGGTCCAAAAGCAAAGCAGCGACAGAAAAACAGAGAGAAGGAAGCCAAGCAACCCTTTACAACTCTTAAATTGCTACTGATTTTTTAAGCTAGAAACTGACAGTGGTGTCAGTCAGCAATGAGAAAGGTTCAAGCATTATATTAGGGATGATATAGACATATTTTTAAGGATTGAAAGGCTCTGTCCGAAAAGGAAAGCAATTTTTTTTACATTACACAACACTGTAAATCAAGGTAAGTTTTGGGGACATCCCATAAATAATCCAGTTCTTTTCTGACTCAGTCTTTCCTAGCTTTCCTAAAAGCTCTGGATTGAGTCAGACAGTCTAAATCCTATTAAAGTCAGTAAATTCATGTAAAAAGGAATGTTCCTTGGACTACAATAAGGTTTCCTACCAATTTTCCTTTGATTATATTACAGATGACAGTTTATAATAGAACTGCAGACTATGGTAACACGGAAAAATCCATAAAATTTACCATTTATATTTTTCCAACTCCTTGTCAGACATCAGAGGGATTTAAAAAATTTAGTGAGGAATTTACAGCTTGACACAATCACATGTGCAGCAATAATAATATAAATATCAAATGTAATCTCCCTCATTCCATTCTAACTCCACCCTTGAAAAGAAGCAAATTGGAGAAGTATTAAAAAATAAGTTGAACTCCCAAGGTGAAACTGATAATAAATAGAAAAAGTCACAGGGAAACTTTTTTTTCTTACTGTGTGAGAAGGCTCAGTCCATACATTTTCTATATGTCATTCAAATAACTCTTTCTGAAAAATCTGTGCATAATGTATCTACCACCTTCTCTTTTTTTCCTATAGGTAATTCTATATATGGGCCAAAGAGCTTTTAGAAGAATTTTGGTTCCCTCAAAGAATAGCAAAATGTTTAAACCTCATATTTCTGCTGGGAATTTTTCTATGAATAGCTTATTAAAAATTGCAGGTGTAATCATTCAGGTATTTTTGCGTGGGAACACCTTTAGGCAAGGGAGTTATACATGGAGCTTTCTTGAGAAGATTCACCTGAGTAAAATTATCCTTTTGCAAAGCAGCGTGAAGGACTGGGCCCAGTAACCAAATCACCGTATTTTCCATGGCATATTCAGTGGCACAGGTGATATCATTGCATGGAGAATATGAATATTTCTTTGGTGTTGGTTCCTTCACACATTTGCTTTACACATTCAACACACAGCCCCTTTGTAACTTTACTTTTTGGCAAAGGACGTTGTGCTGTTTTGCTATCCAATGTGGTTTTTTTTGACTGTTCAAAATTCAAGTAAAGGCATTTTAAAAAAAATTATTAATGTGTATTGAGAACTTATACATCTGAAAGGAAGAAAATCAGCTTGACTCATGGTATAATAATAGACACTTTGTGTAAAAAGACACAGAATAAGAAGATAGTTCGTGATCAAAAGTTAAAAGCATGGGCAAATTCTCAAGATTAGGACTGTAATGTATTGGTAAACATTAAGCTCAGATAAATATGGAATTAAAAGTGTCTTATCAGATTCTCTGTAAAATTAATTTTTAAAATTAATAGAATTACCACAGAAATACAGTTTGATCGTAGTAAAAAAAGGTCTTTTCCTCTGTTCAGTCCCTTTTGATGTTCTGACTGCAATGCAAATGGAATGGGTCTGCAATACTCTTCAGTTTATAGAGACACATTTTTTCAGCACTTCTCTAGCTAATTTTGTGCTGTGTCTTCAAATATTAGGTTAGGAAAAGTTTGCCCCATCCAAGACTAGTCTCCTCATTAAAATCTTGTAAATGTTTTCTGCCCCTGGAGAATTTTTGGATATAAGTATGAAGCTGGGATGTGAAAAATAAAAAGGGAAAAAAAATTCAATCTCATCCATCTCACAATCAAGACAACAAGGAGACTGGGGATGATGTAGTGAATGCTATAGACAGGGAATTCTTATTGCTTCATGCAAAAAATCTCCACAGGTATGAGAGCAGCTTTAGATTTCAAAACATGAGATTTCTGAAAAAGTTGGAAATATTAAGCAATAGGGTTATGTGACTTCAACTGATGTTCTGCCTCCTGCCAGGGAAGAAAATTCCTGTTTCTTGTACCTACAGGGTATAACTGATGTTCCCCAAATTCCTCAGCAGTAAAAACAAATCAAGAAAACTTAGGGGAAAATTTGAATTTTCTACCAAACCCCTGGGTGTGAAATCCTGCAGGGGCCGAGTCAATGGAGGGAGTGTGGAAAAGCATCCTAGGACTGGATTTGCAAGATTAGAGGGCAAGTGTCTGTGCAAGAAGGGGTACAGTGAGAGGAAATGGAAGTGTTGCAGAAAAAGCAGAATAAGACTCTGACTCCTTAAGCACTTTCTCAAGATTTGGCTGGATGATGGTTCCCACATTCACAAATGTAATAAAGCCAAATACAAGGACTGAATTTAATTGTTTGTCAGTGGTGCAAGGATGCTGCACCTTTCAGTGTCCCATTACTTACCATCCGCTACGCTTGTCTGGTGTCACCTTAATGGGATAAGCAAAAGGCCCCTCTGTCCTGCATGACCGTGGGAGTGTCAGAGCTGTTGTGGCACAGCCTGGTGGCAGGAGCCCTGTAGGACCTTTTTCCTTGGGGCTGGGCAAGGACATCAAGGGACATATGTAAGGTTGGGAAGACCCTCAAAAATGTGTAAGCAGCATCTTCTTAGCAATGCTGATCCTGTGGACCAGGCAGAGGTTCAAGAGGAACAGAAGACAGAGTCCATGCGTTCCCCAGTCGAAGGTGGGCAAGGATGGGAGAGTTCAGGCAAGGCTGGTTGTCTTGTCTGCGACCCTGAATACAAAGAGAACACCATGAATAGATGGTATTCAGACTATTGCTTGGTCAGAAGAGCTCTCTTTCTGTCCACTGCCAATGCAAATGTTGTCAGAACAGCCCGATCAGTGCTAGGAGGATTACACGACCCAAGTAAGCAAAAATTCTCTTGCTCTAACTGCTCTTAGGGTTTTTCTTTTTGCCAAAAGGGCAGTGAAAAGAAGAGCTGGAAAAACTGTGAGTGAATTTCCCGATGTTTTGAGAATCAAGCACCTAATAGGCCACACCATCTCATCCTGCACCGAAGAGTATGTGTGACACTGTAAAAAAGATATTCAGATATCCATTTCTAAATCTGTGTACTGAAGCTGACCTATCTTCCAAAAAACTTAAATCATGTTTGAACATTTGTATCCATTGATGGTTGATCTGGAATGTTTGGTGATTTTTCTTGCTTACTTTTAGGAGGAATAATATTTGTGTTAGCAAACGTATGGACATAACAAATCTAAAGGTCTAGATCGTTTAAAACTAAACACAGAAAAAACTTATTATTTTCTTAGACTGGTTAATAAATGTCTACCAGATTCAGAAACAAGTTCAGTTTTTGACATTGTAACTCCAAAGTTTTTACTCTCTTGATTTATTTCCAGAAAGACAGCCAATCACATTGTGCAACTAATATTTCCAGTTCTCCCTAGAAGCCAACATTTTGGGTGTTATTTAGAAATATTGTCATGAAAGAGCAAGTACAATGCTCCTAAAAATGTTTTGATAACACCTTTCCTCTTACCAAATTTTCGATGATTACGACTGTTGAAATTTATTAGCATAGCTAATCTAATATTTTATCATGGTCAGTGAATTCCTTTACAGAGTAGAATCCCACTGGCTGTATACCAACCCTATGACTGCAATATATCATTAAGGTCATAATTTTTTAATTCTATAATAATTATTCTTTAATTACAATTACAATACTTATAAAACCAGAAATCTCCCTAATGTTTATATTAATGTATGAATAATAAATTAATAAATGATGGACAAGGAAACACACAATAAATGTTAACTTTACTATTCACTGCAATTTGTGCACCTAGAGTTTGTCTAATGGCACTGTTGTAATGGCACTGGGACATTGTTATTATATTTTATTAACTTGACTTTACTATAAAGAAAAAATTTGTGAATTACACTCTGTGCTGACTTCATATTGAGTCATACATCTCATAGTTACTATAATCTTTTTTTGCTTATGAAATCATTATAATCCATAAAAACTTAATCTAATGTTGAAATAAAGTTACCAAATTAATCAATCTTTGTACTTTTTTCAAACCTTCAAACACTTTCAAAGTTAGTTTTCTAAGGAAAAATATGCTGCAAGATAAAGAACTAGAGGAACCACAAGTAGATGTCAAAAAGATCCATGAGGATGGTGAACCATCTATTGAGCAGTCCCCTACTCAATTATTCTGCCATTATGAACTGAGTGTGAACTGATGGTAATTGAAGTGAGAAAGGCATTAAAACTTTTTCCAAAGCAACATCTGCAATGAATCAGAGGAATGAAGATAAAATGACAAGGACATTTAATGACAGGATTGCGCCCCTGCCCGCCTTTCTGCCTAAAAAGGTCTGGCTGAATTCCAGTTAGAAATGATCCCAGTACAATGAGTATACCACTTCTGTGTCACATGTAACTGGGTTTCACAGAGATATTTGAAGAATGCAGTTAAGCATCTCTTTGAAATCTGGACTGTTCCCAACCTTTCCAATGTTTGTGATGCTCTAAGTTGAGCTCTTCTTCTTTCTTCTAATATTTTTTCCACCCTCAAAAAAAAAAAAAGAATCTGTATTATTTGTGAGAGAGTGCCACTGTAATGAATGCACATTGGTGTTAGACCTTATGAGTAAAACAAATGTGTGTGGGATCAGCCCAGGCATTCCTCCTCCTCCTCATAGCCCTCACTATTCAGTCCACACCTAGTCATACACTCCCATAACACACCACAGGCCCTCACCTGCATTCTCCAAGCTCGGGAGCAAAGCATCCCAACAAAGAGGACAGGTAAAAATGCCAGGAGGCCTGCATGGATGAAAAAGGAGCTCCTGGACGAATGCAAACACAAAAAGAAAACCTACAGAAGGTGGACGTAAGGCCTGGGAGAAATACAGAGAAATTGCCTGAGCAGACATGGATCAGATTAGGAAAGCTAAAGCCCTGATAGAATTAAATCTGGCCAGGGACACCAAGGGTAACAAGAAAAGCTTCTATAGGTATGTTGTTGATAAAAGGAAGACTAGGAAAATACCGAGTCTCTCCAAAGGGAAACAGGAGACCTGATTGCCTGGAATATAGGGATGGTTAAAGTACTTAGCAATTTTTTTGCCTTGGTCTTCACCGACAGATGCTCCAGCCACACCACCCAAGTCACAGAAGACAAAGGCAGGAACTGGGAGACTGAAGAACTGCCCAGAGTAGGAGAAGATCAGGTTCCAGAATATCTAAAGAACCTTAAGGTGAACAAGTCCATGGGGCCTGATGAGATGCACCCATGAGTCCTGAAGAAACTGGCAGATGAAGTAACTAAGCCACTATCCATCATATTTGAAAAGTTGTGGCAGTTCAGTTAAATTCCCATGAACTGGAAAATGGGAAACACAACCCCCATTTTTAAAAAGAGAAAAAAAGGAAGATCCAGGGAACTATAGGCCATCCATCTCACCTGAGCGCCTAGAAAGATCATGAAGCAGATCCTCCCAGAAACTGTGAAAAGGCAAATGGAAAATAAGGAGGTTACTGGTGACAACCAGCGTGGCTTTACTAAGGGCAAAATGTGCTTGACAAATTTGGTGGCCTTTTACTATAGAGTGACAGAGTTGGTGGACAAGGGAAGAGCAACTAGTGTCATATACCTGGACTTGTGTAAAGCATTTAACACTATCTTACATGACATCCTTATGTATAAACAGGAGGCAAGAACTGAATAGATTGAGCACTCAGTGGATAATGAATTGGCTGTATGGTGCACTCAAAGAGTTGTGGCTACATGTCCAAGTAGAGACAAGTGTTGTTCCTCAGGGTCAGTATAACTGTTTAACTTCTTTGGAGAAATAAGCAAACAAAATTATTTCAAATCATGGGAGGATGGAGTCTATCTGGTAAGACCAGACTGCACAAGATTATAGAATCACACAATATGCTGAGTTGGAAGGGGCCTGTTAAAGAGATGAAGTGTTTGATGTGCAGTTACCACATTGCATGGATATTCCTGCATAAAAGGTGTTGGCTTCCTATCAAAGCTGAAAATATTTATGGGTTTGCAACTCAGTTTTTCCAACAACAGTCTAAGATACTTATGCTCCCATAGATATATTTTATGAGAAAAATGCTTTGTTTGAACTACCTTCCTCCCTCCCCAATTGTCTGTTCACAGCAGTTACAAAACAAATTTTTTACCCTCTGTTTTCTGAGTTACTTCTGAATTAATATATACAATTGTTGGAATCATATGAAATTAATCCACCTCTATGAAATGGAGAACATAGAATTAAATTTTTACAGCAGTGCATGTTTTTACTGTTAATTGAAAGATGCAAATCATGTCTCAAACTTCTTGATTTTTTTTGAGTAGGAAGTAGATCCAAAATCAAGACAATTCACTTGTCTAAGAAATAATTTCATCCATTAAATATACTGAAAATATGTGGTACAACATAAGACACATAATCTGAATCATATTGGAATCAATTCAACCTCTGTTAGTCTTTTCAGTGGTAAGACTCACAGCAAAGGGAAAGAAATATCCAAGGCCTTAGTTCAGAGCCCTCTGAAGACACTAGGAGATTTACCAGGCTAAACTGAGAAGAGATTAGATTTTTAAACTATTCCAGTACTTTAGGAAAGTGAAGTACACTTTAAAAAGGCACCTGTCATGCCATGCATAATCAGTGTGAAGGGTAAGATTAGCATGTTTTTTTCCCACAGTAAATACAGCAGTTACTGGCTATTGGAAAGACCAAAAGTATTTCTAAATTTTAAGCAAATTCAACAAGTCTGAATGAAAAGAGATAGGAGAAATGTTACGATTAGGTTAAAACATTTTGTTTCAGTAATTTTAAATTATCTTAGGATTTTTTTCAAAACAGTGAAATGAATTTTTTTTTTTGGCTTTATCAATTACAGAAAAAGAGGATTTGCTATAGCAGGAGGGGAATGTAATAAAAGTAAAGAGTAATGTGAAATGCAGCTGCAAATTACAAGGGAGAAGAAAAACTGTTTGAACAAACAAGAAAGCACTCTCCAGTTCAGGGAAAGACCACTGAGTTTTATCCTGTGTAGGTGAGTAGAGCCTGGGGATCCTCCTGCCCTCTTCTCCCCATTGCCCTGCCCACGCCATTTGGCAGTATCTCTTTCCATGTACTGTGTGGAAATATCAGGGGTAAGGAGTGGTGATGCAGAACAGCGACAGGTACATATTTCGCTCTGCTCCATGCCACTAAGCAGGGGGAAAAAAAAATCCCATATAATTACAGCAGGCAAAAGTTATGTAAGAAATAAGAACATTTTTCCATATTCACATTCTGTGTTTCTGCACCTGAAATTATCTCGTGTATTGATAAATGAATTTATGAACTTGATTTCACAAAGGCAGTCTGTATATTGCTATGCTCTGTGCACCAAAACTTTTAAAAAGTACAATGTCAGAAAAAAAAATGGTATCATAAACATTCAAATAATGTGAGTGGGTATTTCAGACTCTCAAACTTTTTTTACCATATTAGGTTTCCATTAGAATTTGGTGTAGGGTAAGTAGGGTGAATTTCTAAAGATCAGGCAAAAGAAAAAATGATATCAAGTAAATCCCTATAAAAGCAATATCACATCCAGAAAAAACATATCATTTTGGGTCTTCCAAATACTTTGAAAAGAATAAAATGTGGTTTGGAAAGAACTGCGGTATGCCTTGAAATTCCAGCTGAAAATCCAAGGAAGACCTATTTGTTTTCTTTTGTCTTTTCATACAGGCCTTCTGGATTTATTTTTTTTTTTTTTAGTATCTGTAAAGCATTTTCAGACCATTTTGTATGACAGGTTAAATCTGCCTTGTTATTTTTGTTGCTAGGACAAATGAGATAATTGTAAATGTTTTGTCTACAATAAGGAAACTGCTATCAATTTCATATGGGATATGCAATAAAGCCATGGGCAAGCATGTGGTATTGCAGGGTGAGGATTAACTGCTTTTGGTGGTGATTGACAGAAAAAAACAAAATGGAGATTTTTGTGGAGGAAATCAGTTCTTTACAGATTTCACTTTGTTTCAGTGGTGACCTGTTGCTACAGATATCTGAACGTGACAGGCAGGTGGTAAATCACTGTCACACTTAGTTGTCAATGGGTTTGTGCTTTTAAGTTACCAATGGCTCTGAAATTTCAGCGATAATACTGACTTAGGGATGATCTGCAGCACTAGAAGTGAGGGAGGAGACACCTTCATCCCCCTGACATCTGGACCGTGATAAGACGGAAGGAATCCCTGAGGTCAAACTTGGCCCAAAGAATCTCTTCAAGCACCTGCATCTTGAAAGGAATTTTCCATCCTTTCAGCTCCCACTTTTCTGCCAGGGAAGTACAATAAATGTAGGAACATAATTCAATGCAATCTTTCCTTAAAGCTATGCATATCTTTCTGTCTCTCTAGTCTTTCCCAGAGTTCAAAAAATGAAAGAGACACGCAGCAAGTACATGGTGATCCTTCCCAGCTTCTGGATGTTGATAGTCAGGGGCCTTCCTGCATTAAGGTTGCATTCATACAGTTACAGTTAATAACTATCAGTAGATTTGTTTCTGATTAATTTGCAGAATTGTTTTTGAATCCATGTGTTTATTTTTCATTGACACCTTGACAGCAATAAATCCTGTGTTGATTCTGAGTGGTTTAAAACTGTGTTTATTTATTTAAAACTTTCCTTCAAGTGATGAAGTTACCATCCCTGGAACTGTTTAAGAAAAGAATGGACATGGCACTTAATTTCATGGTCTTATTGACATGGTGGTGTTCAGTCACAGCTTGGACTTGACGATCCCAGAGGTTTCTTCTAACCTAATTGATTCTGTGATTCTCTGATTCAAATTTAACTGAGTGTCTCTAAAGCTCATGTGAAAAAAAATGTGAATATTTTCCTTTTTTCCATCTCTTCCATATCAGTTATGATTTCATATTTCTCTCTTGTACCTTCTTGTTCTTTCCTTTTCCTGTTTTTTTCCCCACAGTTTTTCATTGCCTGGAAATAACTCCATAGATATTGGCATGCTTATGACATTTTCCTTTATCTTTTTCAGTTGTCCTATGCCCTTTTGTGCAGTGAGGAGAGTGAAAGGGCATCACAGATTAACATAATAGCATAATATTTCTTTCTATTTATTGGTTCCCTTTTTAATAATCTCTAACACACTGATCTACATTTTTAACCCCCACCATCACTGACTCCCACAACAGGGAGTTCAACATTTTTTTCCTGGGTAGACATAATTTCTGCCCCATCACTGCATATTTATCATTAAATGCATGAACCTTAGCTTGCATGCACTGACCTTTAGTCCAACTTCCATTTTATCACATCATCTGGTAAATTCGGATGCAACTTTTGAAATGAACTTTAGATTTAATCATATAGAATAATGTTGTCAGAAGTCTTTGCTAACTCATTATTCACATACTTTTATGCTATAATTATGAATATGTTGAAGATATTTTATGGGTTTTTAACCCCTCCACTGTGGAAATCAATTTCTTATTTCTACCTTTAATTTGCTATATCTTAAAAAAAGAGACCCTAAGGTATTTTCTGACCAAAAATCACACAAAATGTGCACCTGCCACAGGAAAAAAATGCTCAGCTCATAGAGTTTATACTAAATCAGAACCAAAGTGCTTTATTTCTTTATAAATTATGCATAATTAACTGGCAATGAGTGAAATACACCTTCAGGACCAATATCAGTGATACAACAGACAAACTGCAGTACTAAACACTCGCAAAACATCAGCAAACACCTACAAATTTCTAAACACCCTTGCACAGAGAATTCAGGATACTTTTGGTTGTGCACACACACACTTTTATGTGCACATCCACTGTTTGAATTACAAGTTCATTCCATAAAACATGACAATACACACACCAGTGGGGATGGTCCCTGGGCTCACATGCACATCTCCCAGATGTGGGTACCCCTTTGCAGCTTCCCGTGCTATCACTCTGCTGCCTGCATGGTTTTTAAGAGTAGAGGCTATGTGGGCATTCCTACACAAACCTTTTATTGTCTTGCTGTGGCCTTTTCCCGAGTCACACTGTACCACTAAGATGCAGTCATGCACCTACTGACATGCAGAAATATGGATTTATATATATTTAAAAAAAGAGATGTGTTTCAACAATGACACTTTTTCATGAACTGGTTTATTCCTCACAGAAGCTTCAAACCAGATTTTTTTACTAGGGAATTCCTATCAGAAATCTTGGAAAACTTGTAAAAATTCCTTAGACTTCAGTTGTCTGTTTTAGTAATTGTCATAGTTTTTCACCACTAACAGTCCCATTAAATAGCAAAGAGAGCAGAAAGATGGCTTTATGGGCTTGAAAAACTATTTATTCTGTTTGCTTTATATTTGACTTATATTAAAAAATAGAAATAAGACATTAAAAATGAATTAAAAATAAAGCCTTTGCAAGTATAGGTTGCACGTGATGTGATTTGGAGTTATCCTTGCCACTCCCTGTGAACCAGGGCTGCACTGAAGCAGGGTGGAGGGCATGGTCTGATGTGTTTGCAGAGTGCATGGTCGGTTCAACATTTTCTGCTTTCAGTGGAAGCCAGAAGAGTTCAGCAGAGCCTTTAAAATGTTTTAAGGCATAGAAATATGAAAGAGTAATGGTAAATGATTGACTTCTTTGGCTTAGTGGTAGCTGGAATTAGTGGTAGCTTGAATTACCAACGCACAGAATATCCTTCACTTCTGGTGATGCTGGTGATGTGGCACATCCTGAGCAACACCCTGCTCTGCAGGCAGCTGCCTCATTGTCTCTGCCCCACAAAGGTATTTTGGGGTTTTTTTTGGTTTCGGTTTTTTGTTTCTTTGTTTGTCTTGGTAGACTATTTAAAAGTAATTTTGGAGGGTTGATTTCTCACAGGCACATACTGAGGACTATTCGTACCCTTTTCTAGACCACTTGACAAGAGGTTTGACACCAGGAGGCCATAGCACAGAGAGTGCAGAGCTTTTCCAGTGGGAAAAGCCTCTGCTTACCCATAGCAGGAGTCCTGATGTGAAACCATGAACATAGCTAGGGGTTTGACAGGGAACAAGACAGTTACTGGTGGACAAAAGGCCCTGTAATAGTCTAGGTTAGGCAAGAAGTTTTGGAGAGGAATTTCCCAATCTCTTTATTCATTATTCATTTTTAAAAGGGGATAAATAGTTGAAGATAATGGTTTAATATTTATGGCAGTTGCACTGGTATAAACCGGTGGGAAGTAATGGAGTTAACCCATCATGTCAGGGCAAGTGAGACTGGGCTCAGACAAAGGAAAGAGAGAAGGACCCAGATTCCCTCTGTATCCTTGTTTCAACTGTGCTTCATTTTAGCAACTGCATTTTCTTCCTCCATATCATAAATATTTCATATTCTTTCAGCCATTGAGTTCATCATTTAAACAGGAAGGCATTTAGCAGTGCTGTTCTCATTCAGTTTAAAGACGTACTTCAAGCACAAGATTAATTCCTCAACTGATGTAAAACAATGCAGCCCCACTGGGTCTGGGGAAGCTGCTTCCCCAAGCGCCAGCGGCATTTCTGCTTCCATTACTTCCAGAAGAAGCCCCAGGTCCTCCTGGGAGCTCCCCTTGCCACACTGCCTCCTCCCAGGCGAGTTTGAGGCTGCTCGGGGTCGTCACGCAATGGGGTTGTGCTGATCGCAGCTCGACGCTTCGCTCCTGCAGCCCCAGGCAGTCCCTGCTACTGATACTGCAGTGTGCAAGCACCAAGCTGAACCGCAGAGGAGGCTGAAAATGGGCACCACGAAGGCAGTCATGACAGCATATTCCTTCTGAGACTGAAAGTATCTCACCCTGCCACTCACAGATTGCACATCCTCACCAAGGCGACGGGAACAACATTGAAGTCAAATTTACCCACAACATCCCTGTCAACTTAACAAGCAAGCACAGGCTATAATTCAGCAGGAACTTCACCTTATGACTGTTATGGCAATGTACAGCAGTCACAAGTCTGTAGCACCTGTGACCTAAAGAAACATAAAGTCCATTTCTCTTGTGCATTCAGGTTTAGTTGGTCCAGAGTTTTCCCCAGGAAAGCTAATGCAACCACATGTGTTTTACCTGGGTTACACTGGCTCATGTAAGCCATCTAACAGAAGTTTCCCTTTGGCATTACTTGAATTGGTGGCCAGCCACATACAAAACATAATAGAGAGTTGCAAGGGGCATTCACCTCAAATGTAGCAAATGATTACCATAAGAAGAGAAATTGTACTCTACAGGGATGTTTACCATTTCCTTTTCCTCTTGTTTTCTCTGCCTGACAAAGCTAGGAAAGCAGGGCTGCCAAGTCATATCCATGTGATAATTCCAGATATTCAACACTTGATAAGTGTACAATTGGATATGAACAGCAAAATGTACCTTACAACCTACTCCCATATTAAAATATTTTCAGTATTCCAAATCTTTTGAGATATCTCAACAACTCCTGCAAAGTGTAGTTATAACCAAGATAGATAGTTTTTAAACAGTCAGCTCTAGGCAAATTGCAGCATAGACAGGCAAGGGGAGAATTCACCAATTCTTCATTTAGTCCATGGTGAGCTTCAAGTGTCTGGGCACATTTTACCCCAGCTCTGGAATGATGAGTTCTAACCAGCATTGGGAAAGCAGTTCTTGCCCTAGAATTGTCAGCCAAACTGACCAGCCATCAGCCATGCAGCTCAATAAAGAACACAATCCAGCACTTTCTGGATTCAGATAGAAAAGAAACAAGAAATATCCCTGACTGCATCCTTGATAAAACAATCCACTCACTCAAGCCAGTAGGGAACTGGATGAACACCATAACCCTACAACATCCTCTTCTCTCTAGTATGTCTGTATTTCATGTCCAGCAAAATATTTGCTAGAAAGCCAGGGAAGGTCAAGCTTAGATTACATTTTGCCACACTATCAAATAATTCACTCTGAACTGGAAGCCATTCAGGGAAGATGAAAATAAGACCAGAAATATAAATCACTTACAATCATGTAAGCATGTCACAGACAATCTTACGTGAGAGAAGAAGGGAGAAGAACTATTTTCAGAATTGGATGCAGAAAAAGGCAATAAATGAAGAAAAAATATTAGGTTTTGTTCTATAAAGTGGATTTACAAAAAGAGAAAAAGAATACTTTTAATTTACAACATCTGAAAAAGGGAAACAGGCCACAGAATATGAAAAGCTTGAAAAATCTCACTTTACACCAGGCTATAGGTGTTTTGAGTTTTGAGATTTTTTTTCTCCCACTGTTTTCCTTTCCATTTCTTTTTTTTTTTTTCTACTTTGCATATTGGTCCCAACCTCACAAACTCGAGAAATTTAAAGAATATTTGAGTTCGAAGGAGTATGCACATGAATATGTGTGGGTTGACAAGAGCTCAAAGAAGGGGGGAAGAAGGCAGAATAGGTTGCAAACCTCAGAGGTCAGAAATTTACCTTCTGATCTATCTATATAGACTACCTTATTATAGGAGATTGCAAAAATAGCTTTAGATAGTTTGAAGGATTTCAAATGTGAAAAGATTTCAAACGTAAAAAGATTTCAAATGTAAAAATGTGTCATTTGCCTCAGAGTGAGGCTTACACTCAGGGGAACTGGCTAGCAATCTGTAAATGTGCGAAGTGAATAGACCCCAAGGACAGAATACAATTACTTAGGAGGTAATGAGATGAGATTAAGAAGGGAATATTTAGACAGAATGCCAAGAAAAGCTTGAGCTACTTTGAAGTGTTGAATAGCCTTGTAAGGGAAACCTGAAAGCACAATTACTTGAGATATTTAAAACTGTGAGTATGCTCACATTTGCTGCAGGGAACACATATCCCTTTGCAGTTAGATAGACTGAATAATGCAACCAGGTTTCTACTCTTACTTTTTTTCCCCCCCATGATCCAGAGCATAGTGCAAATCACACGCACACACATTGTAATAACAAGTAACACAATGGACACTGCAGCGGCAAGCAACATGAGGCAGGTCGTGTGTAGGTTGCAACAAGCATTCAAGAATTTTTGCCTACTGTATCACACAGCTGCAGAGACTGGTGAGTTGTCTTAGTCCATATTCTATGTTATCTGTGTACACATACATCACCTTCTTGAACACTTAGAGCTATCAGCAGTAGCATCAACTAGCACTGGGAGGTGACACCTCTATGTTTCACATCTTAGCAGCAGCTAAGATGTCCCGGGGAAAAAAAAAGTAAAAAAAAGAAGAAAAGGTATTTCTATGGCTGGGCACTGCTCTTTGTTCCCAGGTGGAATTCCTATGTGCTTGCAGTAGTGCAAAAGAAGGCAGAGTGAGCTGATTATTTGGAATCTTTCCCAGTCTAAAGACTAGATCTCAATCCAGTCTGCCATCAACCCAATTCAGTCTGCTAGTATCAGCAGCCACCAGCCTTTCTGCTGCCATGAAACCAAAAGAAATTTAGAAAACGGATCTGTGGTGCACCTTGTTAGCTGAACAATGTACTCCAGGAGAGCACCTGATGAAAATCCAGGTGTTAGTGGACATTCCATCACTGGGACCAGATTACAGCTAGTACAAAGTAGCTCCATGAAACACAGGGAGTGTAAATACTGCCTCTGCAGCCCATCTGCTTTTGTCTGAAGTTTCTTTCCTGCTGCACAACACTGCTAAACGTAAAATCTGCTGGAGTGCGCTGGCTTTGCCTTCCTGCCTCTCCAGCTTTTTTTTTTCCAAGAAAAAAAGTTGTATGTATAGATGGAGCCAACGAGGTTAACGTGGTGCCAGAATATAACCAAAGTGCAGACCGGTGGCTGTGGAACTCACTTAGCCTGATGTAGATATGCCATGGGAGTGCCTCAAGTGAAAATTGCCTTACAAATAAAGTGCCACTTGGTGTGGAAACTATGAGACAGAATTTGACCATCAGTATCTTTTCTGACCTATAATGCTGTGGTTCTTCCAAATTTGCCCGTAATTTTATATAGTTTTATGCACACTATTCACTGTCCTTAGGTAAAATGTGCCAGAAAAAGACTAGACTGAACTTCAGATTGTGGTCTTGTAGCCTGCAGAATAAGTTGACTCCAAGCCAGACAGACATTACAACACACACCTGTTGGGACTTTCCAGGTTTTTCTCAATACCATCTTAAACAATATCTAGGCCTCAGAGAAATGTGAGAATGACTTTGAAAAAACTAGTTTTACTGTAACAGTACCAAGGTAGTTATATGGCTTTATATAGCCCTATTAGAAAACACTGAATTTCTCTCCCTCTCTCCTCACACTTCAATCTGCAACATGCAGTTGCAAGACAATCCATCAGAAACAGTTCAGCTATTTCAATGCAGTACAGCAACTGTTTCATTTCATATGGTTTATGACTCTAGGTTAAGGAGAGTTGTTTCAAAGCAGTATTTAACTCAGAAGCTTTGTAAAAAAGGATGGGATTTCAGTAAATCGGCGTGTGTGTGTTGTGTCTGGGGCAGAGGCTGAAATCAAGCCAGGCTATTCTTTTCAGCTTTTGTTAGTATACTCTTCTATCATGGGCCTGATTCTGCAAGATCTTTTCAAGTTGAACTGTACAGTTCCCATTCAGGGAGCTTCCACTAAGGTCCCCAGGGCATTCACTGGGATAAAATATTTCTTATGAGGAGCAGAAATTTCAAAAGGTGGTCATATGTAAGCAACAAGTTATAATTGGTTTAATGCTTGTCAGATAAGAAAAGATTGCCAATGAAGAGCCCTTGAGAATTATAGAACAATTCTGTGACACAGATAGGGACCCCAAGTTCTCTCTGAGTACCCAAAGGCTCATTTACCCTGCTGGAAAGACATACTGATACCATTACACTGCTTCCTCTGCTGTTTTCTGAACATGTTCTGTTCAGCATCTCATCTAGAGCCTCACCTTATACTGCAGATAGTCCCAGAAGGGGCATCTGAATCAGACTCCGAGAAAAAATGCCAGCAGGTTTCTGAGGAGCTCTTTCCTTTGCTCCATCTCTCTCTCTCCTATTCTCCCTCTCACTCTTCAGAGCACACGAGTTTCAGAGATCCCTCCCCAGCTCCTCTCATATTCCCTCCAAGAAAGAGTAAGTTTGCGTGGTGACAGGCTGAGACATACAAATTCAGGTTCTCCAGCCAAAATTATATGGGTGTGTGGCTGGTGACTTTGAGGATGTTCTGCATCTGCTGCATGCCAGAAACTGCCAAATTCTACCCTCCTTTCCCACAAAGACACCACTAATCTGAATCTCTCTTCTCAAACCAGATGATAATTTCCATGACACTTTTAGAAATCAAACACATTAGACACTTCTCTGTGTGTCCAAGCGGGACCAAAATCAGTCTATGAGTTTAAACTGGTTTATACAGGCAGGGTCTTAGATGACCAATAGACAGGCAACCAACATAACTACCTGCTAAATCTTATTTCCTTTTGAAATCAAGATGAAACAAAGGGCTGGCATGTTTTGCTTTTTTTTTTTTTTTTTTTTTTTTTTTTTTTTTTTTTTTTTTTTTTTTAAATAAATTGAAGGATTTGGTCTAGAAGAAAGATGTGGATTAGCTTCTACACACAAACAGCTGAGAAGGATATGACTTTTCAACCAGAAAAACAGTTGACTTTAGGAGGGATGAGATAAACACCTATCCATTCATACTTAATTACCCTGTCATTGTTAGCTGAAGCTATTTTCACTCATGGTACAATGCCTTCTAATTATTGTTCAATAAATTAAAAATCTCCAAGGAATTTTTAAAAGATGCCAATGAGCCAAATAATTCTAGTCCAGGGAAAAATAAAACAAAAACAAAAGGAGAAAATGGAAAACACCCCAGCCTTGAAGTTAACCAGTTAGCAGTTATCTACATCCCCCCTCCCTGTTTTCCTTCTGCCCTTGTGGTGCTGCCAAATCCCAGGTTTCACTTCTCCCAGACCAGTGACTTACCAAAGAAAGAAAAGAATGGGAAAGAATAAGGGAAATGGTAGAATATCTAGGCCATATATAGATGAAAAGAACTCCATTGCACAGGAGAAAGAGGTAGAAATGTTCCTGGTTCCATGAGGTCAGTGGCATCAGAGGTTGTAGAAAACAGGGAAATGGGGAGAACAGTACAAAAAAACCCATGGAGAACCTGCAATTGAAGAAAGGAGAAGAAAGAAGAGCAGAAAAAATAGCTCAGGTGTGTAGGATGAGAATAAGTTTTGCAAGAAATTCATAAATACCTCAAGACTATACAGCACCAGAACAGGAAAATGAACCTGGAGGAAGCCCATGATGTGTGCTGAGCCTAGGAAAGCCAGAAAGTGTTTATTTATCACAAAATTTATTTACCTTCTACAGCCCAGACCAAACTACCTGCACACTCTCTGTCTGCCATCTGTGCACTACTTCTAGCACCGACAGCCCTGGCAGAAAGTCAGAACAGTCTCAGAAGAATTTTGTCCTTCCTGGAAATTCCTCCTGGGGCTCTGGGTGAGAGTGATTTGTGATTCTCTGGGCAGGACTATATTGATCTTTCCTCTCTGACTACTGGGAACTCCTATAATTTGAAATAGAATTCTCTAGGAGTGATTTGACCTCTCTGAGGAACCAGCCAACATCGATCATCTTAACATGAGAGTGATCTGTACTGTAGTGAAGCAAACAAGTCTGCCTCCATGCCCTGCATTTCCCCTGCCAGCACATTCATGAGCACCCACTCTACCTCTGAGCATGCTCTTGTTGGATATCCAGGGCACAGTTTGTATTAGGTTCACAAATTTTCCTTCTTCTGTCACACAGGTGCTGGTACAGATAGCCGTGGAGCAATTTTTAGCCATTTTGCAACCTTAACTGTCCAAGCAAATTGTAAGAGACTTAATTAATTTACAGCATGATTTACTTCACATCAGTGAGACTTACAGACATACCACACCTGACTGGGAGCTGCTGAGAGGTTTGCGAGGTAAGTTAAGACAAATCCAGTAAATGCTTAGATGTGAGACCTCTGAGGGATGCTTGGATATGACTGGAAGTGGTACTGGTAACTCAAACACAGAATAGTTTTTCCCAGTGAGAGAGTGCTCAAGCTCACAATTACACAGCACAGTGCCTTCTTTTTGGAGAGAGAGGTCAGTATCCTTACACTTCACCAATGTAACTGTGTGAAAGGAAGGTGTTAATTCTACTATACCAGTCCTCTATTGTGTTTTTGGCCTGTTGTGGCCATTTTTGACTGGCAGGAATCAACTTCAGTAAAACTGTCTGAAAATATTTTGTGTTAAAAGCCACTTTTCATGTTTTCTGAAAGGTGAGGGACTGAAAAACTCCTCTGAAGTTTTAATCACTTGAGTTCAGTCAACTAAAACAATGACATCCCCCAGTACCACAGCCATCTTTGTTTTATGGTCTGCAAACTTCATGGAGTGCATGGACTACTTTTAAGGCATCAGTGAAAGGCAACAAAGGAAAAGCATCTTTGCCTTTAAAAACTTGTTTATGGCCACTGGAAATTTTTTGTGTGACTGTGACTGCAAGTGGAAAAAGGGTTGAAAAACAACTCAAACCCAAAGTCTTCCCAACCTCAGAACAAAACAGAAACTGTATCTCCGTGACTCAATGCTGAGTCGTTATAATACAGATAATATCAATGAAGGTACTTGTAATTTTTCAGATATTTGCTACCACATTGTAGGATGTCTCTACAAATATTATCATTTCTAGAGAAATACAAGGCAGCAAGCTTAACAGAACAGCTTATTTTGTGTCATGACAAATCATTTTCTCTAAGTCTAGATTTAAAAGAAAACTAATTTTTTCTTTTTTCAGAGGAGAGTAGGGGTACTGGACTGTACAATATGAGAATAGAAAAGACCACACCATAGGAGCTATTATAATGAAACTATTTTACTGCTTACTGTATGCAGATTTCAGTCTGTACCCAGAGTGTTTGTGTGTGTGTGTGTGCATGAACACATGGAGAGCAGCTAGCACACACCAACTCTACCTGTGAGGATTCTAGTCTTCAACCTCTTGTGACTACAGTAATAGGAATAGTCAGTCCAAGACCAAACAATAGACCAAAAGTAAGAGAGACTCAAACCCTTGACTTTTTTCCTTTATTTTGTAGTCACTGCCTGATCCACTCATCACTTAGCCATATTAGTTACGTGATGTTTTTCAGATCCCTTGGTTGAATCAGGGCTTGAAATATTAGAGTTAAGGCAGGGCAGTGTTCAGGGACATCAATTTTCATGAGGCTGTTCCTCAACCAGGGAACATCATGGGCATGAGGCAGGGACGACATATGTTTACTATTAGACATAATACTTCAATTTATTCAGACTGCAACAGTGTGGAAAACAAACCCGATATTTTCCATATGCAGACAAAGATATAGTCTCTGTTCCTGAGAGCTTATGGCCTAGGAGAAGACTTAGTGGAAGGAGAACAGCAAGTCATGGTTAACTGAAGTGGAAACTGCAGTCAGCACCCCTCCATGACAGACCTTCACCTTCCTCCTGGACCAAGGGTGCCATCGCACTCCACCACTTTCCCCTGCTCCTGGACCCTGTGTGCCAAAGCTCGCTGTGGCTGATATGGCCTTCAAATGCCACGTGGCAGCTTTCAAGTGTGCCTCTGGGGAAGACTTGGCTTCTCCTGTTCACCTTTGTGGTGCTGCGTGCCTTCTCCACTTCTGCATGAACTGGTGCTCCAGGTGTGCCCAGTGCTGGGACTGATGGCTGCATCTCATGTCTGGGCAGAGGAATTTTCCAAGGTGTGTCAACTGAAGCTTTACCTTGCATTTTGCTAAAATGAGGAAGCTCTGACTGTACCAAATAATAATCGTGAAATAAATAATTAATGGTATTTTTTCTATATACTCAGTTGTTGAAATTTTTTTTCATAATTTTTTTTTTCATGTGACCAACTCAGTTTAGGAAAACCTTTTCTTAGTTCTTCAGCTGCTCAACTCCCAGTCTCTTGCAAATTTTCCCTTCTGGAACCCATTCCTTCCCTCCATAGTCTAGCAATTCTTTACTGTTATTTTGCATGTGTCAGTTAGACCTGACGTTGCAATGAAAAGAACAGAAGAAACAGATGCATTTATTTTAATGTTTCAGAACCAAATACACAGGAGAGGCAGCTCCCTTTTTTCAGTATCAGGACAACAATTCTCACCACTCTGACTCAGAAACCCTCTGAGCAGGGGAAGTTGGAAGAGGAGCCCTCCCACACTGCTTGCACAGATACACATCTGATCTTATCTTTCATCTAAAAAGATCTCCAAGGCAAAAGGAAACAGAAATATGGTTTTGTAGCTAAAGCAGTAGCGCATCACATGCTGAAATGCAGTCTCATCCCACTAGAGGGTGGTCTGGTCACCCTCATGCTACAGCTGAGGTGTACAGGCAAAGCTCTTTCAGAAAGCCTGTGCCTACTTTATTTAAGACTCAGCAACATCAAAGTATTCCTATTATGAGATTTTCTGAGTGCCTTGTGTTCCATCATCAACACTGAAACTACTGTGTCATTTAAACAAACAAACATGTTGTGCCTCTCACTGAAGATCTGACAAATATCATCATCATGCTCTGAAGTGTTCTACCAACGCTGTAACTGTGGATGTATGAAAGAGCAAAGTGAGGCTTACTGTTAAGGAGTACTAAAGTGCTTAGCTAGATACGATTTTGAAACCTTTAAAATCTGTTTATGTGCTTTATACTTTCTTCACATCATTTTCACAGAAATCTGGATTATTACAAGTAAACCAAGGCAAATTTTTTCTTGTGAGCTACTCTGTGCTTTGATTGTCTGTGAACCAGAAAGGGCTTTACAACAAGAGATGAACTGGAGGCTCTTCCATCAGGTTGGGGAGAGATGGAAGTTAATCTCACAGCCAGCTCTCACACCAGCTGCATGAGATTCATCAAAAACACCTTCCTCTGCCAAGCCATTCCTTTCCCTTGTGAGCCATGTCACCTCTGCTCCCCTTCCCAGGACAGCCTGCTTGTCTCCCTTTCTCCTCCTTCATCTGCTCAGACTCAAATGCACACATCCCCACTTCCATGCTCCGTAGCCCAACCTTCAAAAGTCCTTGTTTTGTTTCTCCTTCTGAGATTCATGTTGTGATCACTAAGAAAAGGTAACTTCAGCCTGCTTTCTGGTTCCTGTCCCTTCTGATGATTAGAAATCATTCAAGACCTTCGCAAGGAAAATAACGGTATATAGCCTTACGTCATGGAACTCAAGCTGCATCAAGCATCAACCAAAACAATATAATATTTAGTCAGAATTTCAAAGATATTTCAGAGAATTTCATCCAGCATCTTGGCTCCCACCTCAGTATCTACATACACGGGAATCCTCCCTTTCAGTCTCATGACAGTGGGAGCAAAGATATAACAACACATGGAAAAACTGTTTGTGTATCTATGCAAACTTTTCTTTGTAGGGAGTTTTGTCCCAAAATGAATTGGGCTTTAGGCTCTTTTGCTCTGATCAAGTTTCTCCTTATTGACTCATTTTCTTTACTCTTGTTTTTCAACTCTAGTGGTGGGTAAATGAAACACTTTATCTCAAAAAACATGTGATTGAAGGTATTTTCAGCCACAAAAACTTGCCATATCTAATGTTCCAATATGGATGCAAGCTACCTGGAAAAACTGTGAAGACTGTGAGTAACCCAGAGGACCATTCACCATTACATTAAAAATATATATATTCATATTTTGAATGGTACAGGAACAAATGTAAAGTGATTGGGGGAAAACAGGCTTAAGCTGCATGAGTTCACTCTCTCATCCAATTTAAGAGACATTATTTGCCTATTTGGTTTTGTCTGTTTCACATAGTTCAGACAACAAAAATGTTAAATGATTAAAGAATTCATTATTAACCTCATAGCATTTGAATCAGATCTGTCAACAGATATGATACAGCTGCCAATGATAATCAAGACTACCTTCAGCTGTGAGTTTGGATGCAAATGACAACAAAACAGGATGATCTGATGCAATATAATTAATTGCTACATCATTCATCTGGTCTGTTTAAACACAGCATGGCAAATAAAGTATTTTCTCTTCATAAGTTCTTTACACTTCAGTATTTTGAGAGTTAGATAGGATGTGGCACATTTTGCTCTTGCAGTGGGGAAGGAAGTGGTAGGGATGGGAAGTGTGACACACAGGTCTTACAAAAGGATTCTGTGTGCTTCTTTTTGGTAGCAGCAAAGTTTTGGATGGGTGGTGGTGTCTCTAACAAATAAGTATTCTATACTGAACTATTAGGATACATGAGTAGAGCTGTCCTCCTGATTGGTTCCAACATCTGGATACCACTTTTATTAGGTTTGGGAAGAACATTTAGTCCTCATTTAAAACACTGCAAACACTATCATGATGTAGACTGTGAAATCATAAGGAAGACTACTACTGTTTTGATTGTACTCTGAGATAAAAATAAAAGCAAACAGATCTCTAAATGATGTAAAAATGCAAAAACACCAGCACCCTTTAACAGGCATCTCTGCAGCACGTAAAGCAGCAAGTTTTGCTTTATAACAGAATTTATCCAAGCACAGAACTGTTGTGTTTGTTTTCTGCTCCTCACGTGAAAAGCAGAGGGGAGAGGAAGGGGAAGGTAAAGGGGAAGAGGAAGGGGAAGGGAAGGGGAAGCGATCACAAACAAATTCCAAATGTAGCTAAAATTAGCAAGGCTGTCCTTTCAATGCTGCTTTTCAGAATCAAGCGCTCTGCATTGCCATTTTTCTGTAACCCAAATTAATTAGGTATTGACTTGTTTTTTCATTCAATTAAAGTATAATGAAATGGCAATGGTCTGCCTCTGAAAAGCAGATGAAAAGGTTCTAGTAAGAATCTCTAGGTTAATCCAGCTGCTTAAAATGTGTGTTATATTTGACCATTTGCCAAGAGACTCTGTGAATACATGAGCCAGCTGGCACAAGGAGGGCTAGTGGGAACCTGTCAGCTGTTTAGGACAATGGCTGAAGCTTTTTTAACCAAATCAGGTTTTTAAAATACCTAAAAATGAGACACCCCAATCTTTACAACTCAGGAATTATGGCAGAAATTAAATCCTAAAATTTTTTTTTCCTCTTAAAGTATGAGTTTTGACTCATATTCTGTGAACCTCTGAACCAAGTCATTTATTTAGATTACTGCTGAATGTCTGGCAAAAAGACACAATACATCAAAGCCTTATTTTTGCAATGATGGAGCCCAAGTTTGCTGTTCTAACAAATATGATTATTCAGAAGGAAAAAGCTGTGCTAATGGGCTGAATGGAGTTGCATCACCAGCTGCTCTTTGAACTAGGCAAGACCCCAGCCTTGGGTCCTGCTTTCAGGGTATCACCCTTCACTCCACAGGACCTCAGAAGGATGTGCGGGTGCTCATTTAGCCAAACTGTGAGCCACAAGCACATCCTGGCGAGCAGCTGCTCCCACACATCCTGCTGTTGGCTCTGGCTTTGCATGGGAATAATTGCTGATCAGTCGAAGTCAGAGTTTCATGAGCAAACCTTTAATGCACTGTTTCCCACTAAGTATTTTAGACAGAAAAATTAGCCAATGACCCTGGCATTTAGAAAACCTCTTGTGCTCCCTGTGTTTTCGCTGTTGAATGAAATTAAATGATTACAGACAGGAGTGATTTCTGGAGCACAGAGGCAATGGCAAGGAGCCGAATAGCTCTCGAAAAGTTGGGCTGGGTGTGTGCGTGGAGACTGGGGTGTCTGCACTCCAGGTGTCAATATGAAACTTGCCATGCTAACAAGGGCCTTGCAACAAGCTGTTACTTTGATTTTTTCCACCTGGTGCTTGGTGCAACAATATGTCTGCCTTACCATGTGAGTTATCTGAGAAGCTGTCAAAAGGCAGAGAAGGTATGAGAAGTTTTGAGAAATCTGGCTGGGCCTGCCTTCTCAACAGTAACACTTTATGACACTTTTATTTTCATCCCAAACTTCAGATGCTTGGTTCTCCAGACCTGAGAGATACTCCGGCTGTGTGCTCTGTGGAGTGTCCCAGTGCTCTGTCCAGGGATACTCCTCAGCTTCCAGGCTCCTGCACTCAAGTACAGAAAGACCTTGCTGTTTGTGCAGAAAAAGAAAAATGTAAAGTGCAAATATCTCCATAAGCATTTGCAAAATGAGAAAAAACTTATACATTTACGAAAGTTTCAGGTACGTATCTGAATCTCTCCACACCCACCACATCTGAGCTGTGGCCTTTGGTGTTCCCAGTAAACAGGGAAATGTGAAGTGCAAATACTAGATAGAGACTTAACATGAAGGAGACAAGCCTGAAGCCACAAAGGAAAGGAAAGGAAAATAAAGCTGTCAGGAGCCAGACATTGTATTTCAGCATCTTTTGCACTTGCAGAAGGACTCACATGCCAGAAAGCTCATCAAAACTGGACAAGTAAGTTTGTGTAGGAAAAGGTTTTCCGCAACTGTGCCAATCTCATTTTCTTTGTTTCCACTGAGCACCAGAGCTTTACAGCATTACTATTGTGTGTCAGAGACTGCTCCCAACAATGTAGACACCAGGTTGCTTTTCTTTTCTTAATGGACAGAATTGGTTTTTTCCTATCAGTGGATTTCATACCTAAAATACAATTTCCTTTTTCAGAAGAGGCTGGAAGATAGTCTGGGAATCGGATAAACATTTAGTTTTCTCCCCATTATCCAAGCCCACAGCATTTTCTATATGCCATACTCTGATTGTAGAGCTACTTGATGGTTTCAGTGATCCTCAGCAAAAGTAATCTGCGAGCCCCAGATATATTGGTGACATTTAGGTTTTTTTCCTAGCTGTCAGCTATCAGTGAGAGTACCTCTCACAGACACAGTTCCAAGGAGCCAGGCTCAGCCGGAGTCATATGGGCACCTGGTGGGCTCTGAAGTTGGCCTCAGCTCAGTTCAGCTCCTTTAATATCGGCACGTCTCTCTGCTCCCACATCCAGGAGCACAGGACTGTGCAGCTCCTGGCTCCTCTCACTATCTCACACCACTCAGGGTGCAAGACGTGGATGTGATGGGAAAATGGCGATATCCCTCTCCATTTGGCAAACACCTTCAAGTCTCTAAGTCACAACATGATGAAGGGCTTCCACACCTAGATCCATCCATGAAGCTCTGGGACTCTAGGAATTCATGACTCTCCTTTGGAAATCTTCTTGGAAATCTGCACTCAGGTCTCCTGGCCTCATCTCCTGCCTCTACGGAAGGAATCAGGGCTTTTGCTCGAGTTAGGGTCCAGAGAGCTCTGGCTCAGGAGAGCTGCAAAAGAATAGAAGAGAGGCAAAGAAGAGAGAGAAGACAGAAGAAAAAGTGGGGTCAGTTCCAGTCTCAACCAAATATTTTTTATTTTTTTAATTAATTTTCCTGTGAGTCAGAAAGATGTTTTTTTGCAGCACAAATTTATTAGTTCAGCAGATATAATGGTATAAGAAACAGCTTAAAATATATTAATACTGTGGAAAACATAATGCTGTCAGTTATTCTCCCAAATAACATTTATAGTAATGATTTATCATTCATGAAAGACATCAAATCAATTACGTTCCACTTATATTATTTTTAAAATAATTTTTATGACAGCATTGTCAAGCCCAAATGAAAAAAAAAAACAAGTCAAAAAGCAGGGATCAAAAATCATCCCTGCTCCAAAGAGTTGAAAAAATAATCTAAGACAGAGGAAGGAGTTCCAATATCTGATGAAAAGTTGGAGGATGTAAAAAGGTTAGTGGCAATAATAGTATGGGGTGGTATAGATAAGGAAGGAGTAAAGCCATAACAGATTTATTCCCTCTGTGTCTCTGGTGCTGTGTTTGTTACAGAGTGTCCCAGGAAGATTAGCTGCTTCTCTTGGTGCTTTCTGTTCCTGGGGGCTGGAATTTGGCTGTTGAGCTTGATATTGAGGGGATTCAGGGGCTGGTTTATGGGCATGTTTCTCACTGAGACCTCCTTCCCATGACCAGTGATTCACTTCAGACCGGCCACCACCATGAAAATTATTTATGGTGTGGTTACAGGAGGACATTCCTTTTAGCTTTGAGTCTCAGAAGCTGAGTGAAACCCACTAAACTCGAATGGTCAGGGACTGACCCTACAGAGAGCCAACAGAGGAAAATACTCGGAGTCACTGCAGTAATGAATGGACGGCCATTAATTTAAAACAAACCACATTGTTTCTTTTACTTAACATAGGTAATGAAAAAATGAAAGGAACCCACAAGCTTTCAAAACAGTGGCAGTAGCTGGATTTCCACTGTCACAAGATCAAAGCAAGAGGCTTTATTAGTTATAGCCAGGCAGTGTCAGACAAGGAAAGTCTCCAACAGCCTAGCAGAACTGAGTCAGTGCCTCAACCCACACTGCCTTCTCCAGCACACTAGGGCACAGACACACTTGTACACAGGGACTGTATTTATATCCTCTATTTATATCCTCTTCCTTTCTTGATCCATCATCTCATCCATCAGAGAGAGTAATCTCTGCAGCACCCCTTTTTATTTCCAGGAATCAACACTTTTCCTTCCCTATTTCATCAATGTAGAAGGAAGTAGCAGTGAATTTTCTTGCTATCTCTGCACCCCGCACTTCATGATTCATTCAGGCACGATCTGAAACCTGTGCTTCTGGAGGCAATTGTAATGTATGTTGTACTGTTTCTATCTTCAGCTCAGATTTACACCTGATGGTCAACATTCTTCCATAGTAGGTCATTAAAAAAACCCAATATTTGGAAAAATTTAGAGCCTCTTTTCTTACAGTCAAGGCCCTTGAGAATTTTCCTCTGAAGAACACACAAAATGGGTGATACCCAATTAATGAATTATTTTCAATTTTGACAGTCAGGCTCTGCCATACTATTGATTTCCCATATACAAGTGACCCTAAGCTGCAACTCTCAAAGTGCCTCTTGCTTTCAGGTTTCAAGCAGAAAAGCAAAAGTGCTGGGTTTGGACTACTTATGAAAACAGATGGTTTGCATTGGACTTGGGTCTGCCAAGGCTCCTCTTAGCTTCAGTGTTATGTAGCCACTTCAATTTTCTTCTTCTCTTCTTCTACCTTCATCTCTTCAAATTAGCTTCCTTTCTGATGTTTTCTGCTCTTCAATCTCTCAAGTCCCATCCCATATATCTGTCCAAATTCCATAAACAAACCTTTGGCATCTGACTTCATGTGTTGAGGTAGAGGAGAGACAGTGTGTATCTCAGAAAGTTTGTATGTCAAAATGTCCCCATAATGTGGTCACAGGATGGTGGGATTCATAATTAGCATCTGAAATATAACATTAAGCCTGAGGGACATCAGCTTCATAAGGCTGCAAGAGACACAATCCTTTACTTCCCAGGAACCTGAAGCACAGTATCAGAAAAATGGGAGGGAACACTTGTCAGTTTTACCATTATTATGAACATTACATGTTGTCCTCAAAAGCATAGAAAAAATTCAAAGAAACATACTTTTTAAGTAAATGTGTTTAGCCAAGAAGTTTAATGCATGCTTTTATCATCATTTTATAGCTTCATACTGAAGCCCTTAGGTTCAATCCATCTTAATTTTTCCCACAGTGGACGAACACAAACTGCATATTCTGAGTCAGTGCAAGTCTGAGCCCCACTGCTGCAACTGGCCAGAGCCCAGCAGGTGAAATGAAACAACACCTTGTCAAGTGCTCAGTAGGAATCCTTCCAGAAGGCCACCTGGTAAATGCAGTAAAACCTAAACCAGGCAGCCAGAAAAAATGCAAATTTGCAGTCCAGTGTCACTGCTGAGGTGGAACTTAAAAAGGCAAGAAGAAATTAAAGATTTATGATCCGTTTCACATGGGTATGGAGGACAGTCTGAAAAGTGGTAGTTTTCAGACTCCAAAGAACTAGCAAATATTTATCTGGCAAATAAGATACAAAGAGAGGACAGGGAAGCACAGGTGTCCAGAAACTGTCCATATTGCTGCAGCATTTTGGTTGATTATGAACATTTGGTATGAAAACCTGAAATGACAGTGTTAAAGATACTGAGATTACTGTTACACCACAACACATTGCCAACTTAAGCCAAAAGAAACTATAAACATTAAGTTTTTGTTCAAAATACACATCAGCCCAGTGTTTTAGTTTTCTGAAAAATTAAAATGGAGAATAATGTACTTATATGGGATTAATTAATATACTGCTGCTTTTGAACCTGGGAACTGAAGAATACTGAGTGGGAACCGTAGACCAGTGGAAGGCAGGTGTTGTATTACATGTTTGTTTCTTTGGTTATTTTTGAGGTGTTCCTTTTCATTAACAGGGCTCTCTGTGAAAATGCTAACATGCATTGTCTGGGAAGGTGCTGCCAATTCTCAGAATGAATTTAAAATTACTGTTAGAAAATGTAACATCTGCCATATGTGGATCCATTAAGCTAGTCCCTTCAAAACCAGTGCTGCCAGATGAATATATTTTATGATTATAGAGTGGAAGAGCAAACTATTTTATTTGGCCACTAATTGTCAGTGGTTTCCTTATGTTTACCAGACATTCTCGAAGATAGTGGGAAATGGTTTCTTCATATATGGATGTCTGAATTTTTCATTCACAGTTCCTTTCACTGTGAGAAGAACAATCATGATCTCGGAAAACTTCATGAACTGGAACTTTGCAAAGACTACTCAAAGAAACTTTATAAACTATTTCTAGGTTTTGTATTTTCTTCAGTTATTTCACAATATCTCAATTTTCTTTTAGACCATAGCATAGCTATCCCTATAGGTACCACTTTGAAACAAAAGACTGTTTCAAACATGAGAATGGATTATTTTCATTTAAAATGTCAAAATTAAACCTTTAGATCATTAAAGAAATTTTAAAAAGTTTTCTGTGCTATAGAACACCATAGTTGTTTTCCATACATTGTTTCTGTATTATGAATTGGTATTTTCAGGTAAAGAATGTCTAGCTTCAGAATTTCCAGTCATTCATAACCTAAATATATCATATCATTGCACCACTGCTAGGACAATAGTTGAAGGTGCACAGCTGTCAGCATCGTTCAGTCCCAAGGTGCAACATAAGGACAATTAATTTTTTCTTATTCTCCACCTTGCAAATCTTTTTATAATGTCATTGACATTTCTGCAGCAGAAGAGATCTCTTGGAACTTCCAAGAACCATGCAGACGGCTTCAAGTTAAAGGTAGAAAAAGCAAACAGCAAGCACTGAATCAGATTTGCTGGTTTCTTGCAAATAGCTTGCTTTAAAGGACATTATGTCACTGCATTACCGATGTAGAGGCTGTGAAAAGGTGCAATGAGGTCAAACAAGGTCATTATCTTCTGCTACACCTCCAATATCGCCATGAAGTGAGTGAGTTGCTGTACAGCTATATCACTATAGAAACATCCAAAGCCTACCTTTTGAAATCTGTGCCAAATACTAGACCTGCAAAAAAACCTTTCCAGAGCGCAGCAGTTCCCAGGGGTCTCTCATGATCTCTCCTCTTTGCCTCCTTCCCTCTGCCTGGAGAGGAGAACTAAAACTACAGCATCCCCAGCTTTTGAGTAAGAGGCTGCTGCACTGTGGTAAGCCAGAGCCATGAGACCCGGAAAGTTTGCGCTTAAGTTTGAATCTTGAACCAAAGTCTCTCACTTTGATCCTCCTGCCCTGCTTTGGCCATGTGGTTGAGTGTGTCATTGCACTACAGTCATAAGGCTGCTGTGTCACTTTGGCTGCTGAAGTTCATCCTCTGCAGGTTCTGTCAAATGTGACTGAGGCCATGATGTTTATTGACAAGAAAGGCATGAAACTCTGGTGAGCTTTGATTTGAAACTCTGTGAGAAGCAGGAGAGCTGAGCTGACATGCTGGTGCCAGACAGGATTGCCCAGAGGAGTGTGCCTGGACTTGCCTAAGCATCAGTATCTTCCTGACTGCTGCCTCAGCCCATCAAAGAAGGTATGAAGGTCTGAAATCTCAACACTCAACAAGTTGGGATGAGGTCTTCCCGCAAAACAGAGATTTAAACAGTATTAGTGCTGCATTGAAAGAGCTTAACATCTGAAAGGAAACCCAAGTTACTTTGTTTTTGTAGACAGAAAAGGAAATGTGTTTTCACCAAGCCTATTGTACATTTTTCTTTCCCCTTCAGCTTCATTTCTGTGCCGCTTCAGTCTCAGGCAACTGTAGCCCATTTGTCACTAGTTGATTTCCCCTGCACTAACTGGCAACATCTTCATCATCTTGGTAGTAACGGAGAGATGGAGAAGAGTGACCAGGATGGATCTTCAGCTCACTGCTTCAGCCCACATTGTCTGCTCAGCTCATCTCATGACCGCCTGCAGATGCTGAGCAGGTTACAAGGGGTAGAAGTGATGGTGTCCCCTGTCACTACACACTGTATATGCTCTTGTGCACCAAGAGAACTGAACTCAGCCACCTCTTCACCTTCCTCCCTGCCTGCAGCCAGACAGCCCTCCTGCCTCCTTCCTTTGCTGCTTCCCAGCTCACCCTCCCTCACACAGCCTTATACACTTCCTGGGTCAGTAGCCTGTCACATTTCTTTCTCCTGCCTGTAAAACCATGTCCTTCTACCCCTTACTCAGCTAAGTCATTGCTGCACCAAAGCCTGGAGTCGGTAAAATGTAGATTTTTTTCTTTTTGTTAATGTTTATATTATATACAACCTGCACAAACATAACCTCTTCTTAGTGAGGCTAACAAAATAAAGCATGTCCAACATTTGTGGGTGTAACACTCTGGTCCCAGAGCTGCAAGCTCATGGGCTCAGCCAGGAGTGTTACTTTAAAATATATAGAGAGAGTTCCATAATACCTCATGACAGTGTTAAGAGAATAAGCCACAGACTTGTTCCCAAGAGGTATTGTTATTGATAATTAAGGGCTGAAAATAAGGGAACTTGGCAAAAGTTCAAAAGGGCATCACACAAGCTAGATAAAATGTTCCACCATAGTATTGACCCAGCACATACTAATCCACAACACTTGAGTCAAAATCCAGCCTCTCCAGCTCCAAGACACCCAAAGCATCAAGAAAGTAGCAAAGAAAGAGAAGCAGAGAGAGCAAAAAGAGAGAATGAGAAAGAGGGAGAGACAGATCATGTAGCTACATTGGAACCTTGTGGAAGACCAGCTCTCACATGTCCAGATGGCAGGGCTGCAACACACGGCAAACATATGCCTTTGGTTTTCTGTGCTCAAGCCCTTTGTCCAACCCCCTCCAGGAGGGGCCTCTGACCCACTGGCCACTCTGGGGTTCCAGGCTAAGGTAAAGGGCAGTGTTCTCACTGTCCCTGTCAGTCTGAGGCTGGGTTAGGGACTCCAGGAGGTGTGGTCTGTTACAGTTTTCCTGGGCTATTTATGACAGACAGCTACTCTGGGGCTTTCCCATGTGGGTTCCAGGAGCCTGTCACAAGGGATACGACACCACATCACCTCCATGAGGTTTGACTCATCCCTTCCCTTTACACGCACACACACACATGCACACCCCACTACAATGGTGATATGGACCCAACAATTACTGATCTGGTGTCTAACAACCCAAAAAAAAATATTAAGAAAGTATTCCAGAAGTGAAGGGTAGAATATTTTGACACATCATGCATTCTGTCCAATAGATCAGACAGCCAAGGGGAAAAACTCTGCAACAGTGTAAGGCAAAGCAGAAAAAACTTCAGACAATGTGGCTTATTGGGGTGATTGTTTCAGGCAGAGAGATGAAACTGGGGATTCAACCTAGAAGCCAGGTTCAAGTCCATCTATGGAGCAGCTACTGCTATTTCATAAAACTGTAAGTTTTGGCAACAGAAGCTATCGGAAGAGGGGGACTAAATGGATCTCCACATGGAGTAACTAAAAAATAACATGTGTTTTTATTTTCAAAGAACAGCTGAGATTGGGTCAGCTGGTTGGGATAAAAGAGGCTTCACTGTTTCTGAGCTGATACATAGGGAAGGATTACGGGGGGGCTCCACAAGTCAATGCAAAAGTAATCCCAAAACAACTTAGCAATTCTAAGTTCCTTTGGAAATTGTAATAATATTTGTTACTGTAAATTTATTTGGTATAAAATATAAATGTTAGCTACCATGCTTCCTTTGGTATTCAGCATTGTAAAATTAACGCGCTGGGGGTTTTTTGCACTGTAAACTGCACTGCTTTTGAGCGGTGAGAACACCAAGAAACAGAAGGATTAAGAGCTCGCTGGGGGCACATCAGTTTTGTACCATCACAGATATATCTTCAAGCTATCATGACTATATTAATATATTATAGCATGGGAGGGCTGTAAGAATGAGCTCAGAAGGAACCAAGCCCACTCTTACCAGACTGTTCAGATGCTAATTTGCAGCCCAAACCTCAGGAGCTTGTAGTTCTTTGTAATAACGTGTAGGTTGTGTTCTAGTGTGATAGCCACTCTGAGGGGAAAAAAATTGCTTTCTTGACCTGGGGTAGATCTGCTTTATTACCCCATAGTTGCCTCTTTAAATTGTATCCTATGTTCTCTCATTTTCTTTCTAAGTTTTCTCTCTCTTTTATTTCTTTTACCTCTATTATTGTCCTCTTTTACATACTAAACTCCCAAACAATAACCCACTTTTGAAAAACTAGACTACTTTCTAGTAGTCTAGAAATCACAGCTATAAACTGAATGAATGCAGGTACTGCCACTTAAAAAACTTCAGGAATTTCTGCTCTGGTGAGACTTTCCAAAAAGACTGCCTACTTGGGCTTTCTACTCCTCAGGAGAACCTCTGTTGTCACTGGCATCACATAAAACCATGCAACTTGATTTCATGCCACATCTTCCAAGAATTGCTTGCTCTTGTATTATATTAGAAGATAATGGAGCAACTCTTTTCAGAGGGGCCTTTGCCTTTGCCTCTGCTTTCCACCATCTCTGAGGTGGAATCTTTCCTGTTCCAGTGGGTAAACCAGCAGATTGAAAGTGTTTCTCTGCAGTACAGGATCTTTCTTAGACATGCAACTTTTGTTGTTTTAAACACCCAATCCATAAAGAGGGCAGCTCTCAGGCATTTCTTCAGGACTTATCTTTAGACATTGCCATGAATCTTAACAGCTCTTTGCTTCTCAGAATCCTTGTCTTCCTGTGTCCCCTCCATGCCCGCAGGTTTCAGTGATTCTCCACCAAGGTGCAAAGGGCACTGAGCACCCCAAAGGCTCTGACTATAAAGACTGACCTCTGAAAAAGACCTACTAAAACCCTAAAGTAAACAAAACCAGAGCAAATAGCTACACACGTGCATTACTTTCAGAGACAGACGCTTTGCCTTTTATTCAGAGGTTTTTATTCTAATGCTCTTATAATGCAAAAGGCTTTAATTATATGTTACGTCACTGTCGCAAAACTTCCTTTTACATTAGAAGATGCTGGATCTCCCCATTGAGTTTTTAAGAGCTGGTTACCACCTGTTTTGTTGTAAGTGATTTGTGCTTTATTTTTACTGAGATGGAAAAGCCTCATTTGCTTTTTATTCCTTGCAATCTATCTTTTCTCAATGAGTACAGGATTGTCAGGGAGGTGATACAAAAGCACAAAAGACAGTCTTAAAGCAGGTTAAGAGAATAAGCAAATGAGCTGTGGTGATGGAACCTTCTTGACAGTGGGATTCTGATTTTGAAAAAGACACCTTTAAGTTTGAAATTATGGGAGGCTGATCCTACATGAAGCATCCTTCATCTGCATGATTAAGTCCATGAAAGACTAAATCTAATGCAACATACCAGTGGATGAGAACCAAAAATCTAAAAGCACCAGAGAAAATAGAAGGTGAATTTTTAAACCCAGTACAAACCAAAAACCTCGGAAAATGTAATTGTATGCCATCTTAATAAATTGCTCAATTGTGAAACTAGAAATCAGACTCCATTCATCCAGAAGCATTAATTTTTAAGCAACAGAAAAGGAAAAAAAAATTAGAAGTAATAATCTTTGTTTCTTTATCGGTGAAACCCAGGTGAAAAACTCACTGTTTGTAGTAGCTAAATATTTGGATTTTACATGAGCTACAGGAAATGAAACAAGTCACCTGAAAAGATTAACTATCCATTTTCTAGGGTTGATGAGTTGACAGCTCCACAGTGTTTCCCAGATCAGGTTAGAAGCAGTACAATAGTACCTTATTGAGGAGGAAGTGCCACCAGCTAATGACAGAAAATTGAAAAGTTGCTATAGTGTGTCACAAAGGAGGATTCTGTTAGACATTTCTCTTAATACAAACAAATGCACCTGCAACCTGCCCAGGAACTTAAGCAGAACTTCCCCCCCTCCTCCATTTTCTTCATAGTAAATGGAATGGGCTGAAAAGGTGCTTTTACAGGAATTGGAAAATGAGGATTATTTGTAATTTAAGTAAAAGTTTGATTTTTAAAAGAAAAAAATTCAATTAATGTATGAGACAAGTAAAATGCGACCTAGAGCAGTTTCTTAAAATGCTACCCTAAAAAGGTATTTTTTTCTCAAAATAAAAACAAAAGCCTTGCAATTTCAGTAGTACCCAGGAATGTAAATTGATCTACTGCTTTGAGACACCCTTTAAGTTATGGAGTAGTGTAGAGCGAGAATCAGTTTACAACACCAAGGCTTTAGTGAGTAGAAAGGTACAATTAAGATATCCAGAAATGCCATTCTGAATTCTCTGAAAGGTGAGGACCATAAGTAAGCCTTAGTCTATGAAATTATATTTAAAGACTTATTTTGGTCTCTATGCATTAATTTGTCAGAAGATAAGGAAAAAAAGATCATGGTAGTTGTGTTTGTAATTTGTACATTTGTGCTTTCCTTGTTTACGATGTTGACACTGTAGCTGATGGTAAGCGGGCAGTCCCAGAGGTCAGGTGGTGATTTAATGCACAATCAGGAGCATTCACAGAATCAGTTAGAGCCTTTCCTAAGGCTTTTTTCTTCCTTGTTTGTCAACAGAGGAGCAGCAAGAAACAACAAACTGTGCTTGTTTTTTTAGGCATTCATAGCTCTGAACTTGGAGGATATAAAACAATTTTCAAGTGCTTCATCTCAAGGGAAGAAATCAGCAAGAGGAAGAAAGCTGGAGTCTCCCTTCCTCTAGAAGTTTTCTACCAACAACTACTTCTTGATCCAATATGGTGTTTCCGAGTTTGGAGGAAATTTGCGTAAACCTAGACTAATTCATGGTGCTACTAACTTTCCAAACCTTTCTCATTTTGAAAATAGCTTCTCATTTTGGGTCCCAGCACAGCTGTGATCAGTAGCTGAGCAGGTTCAGTGTTACATAGACTTTCTGCAATAAGGACGGCCTTACAACAGGAATTAGGCTGTGAATGAAAGCTGTGAGTGGACTAAAACAATGGCAATCGCAGTATTTGCATGCAGAATATCTTCCTGCAGGCAACCTCACAGGTAAAACTGAGTACACAAAATGGAAAGCAATAATAAAATAGCACAGTGATGTTCCACTGACTGGGGGCTGGCAGCTAATCCCCTTGGTCAGTACTTGCTGTTCATTGAATAGGAAATGTGCCACATAAGCAGCTTTGAATCCAATGGGACATGCAGAATCAAGCATGAGTGAGTGAAAGTTCTTCCCTGTCTCTTTCCACTCATAGAGAAAACTGCACTACTTTACACTACCCAGCAAGAACTGCCCACAATGTGTGTGAAATTACTCCAACCTTTATTTGGGGAAGAAAAGTATGAACACTGCATCTTCGGTCACAGGGATATAGCTGAATGCAGACCTCCAAAATGATTCCTCTCTTGGCCATTTGCCTTCTTTGATATCCATCCCCCATAGCAGGTGGGGAATCCAGTGAATGTTGGCATGACATCCTCAGTGCACGGCTACAGTGCAGTGATAACTGGCCATTTTAATGATTTATCTCTGATTGTATTTCTGAGACATGTGCGACATGTCACAGCAAATTACTTTGGTGTGAAGGAGGCTTCAAAAAATAGCTCCTTAAATGCCATGGCACTAGTCCAATTTTACTTCATTAAGTTACTGCAGTGTAAAACAGAAATACAGCAGTTCTTCTGAGGACTATAATTGCTCCACAGTTGAACAGTGATCTGCCAGCTACAGTGCAGTGACCATTAAAAAGATCCTTCACAGTTATAGGGGCTCGATTTTCAGGTGCAACCTTTCTTTTTTGTTTCAAATTCAATGCTGTTGAACGTAAAGGAGAGTTTCATTTTAGAGCTACGGAATTATGTACAATCTGGTTCAAAGAAATGGAAGGATTAAAATTAAATATTGTCATTTCAAGAGTAATCTCTCCTGCAGTTCATATTAATACACCTTTTTTAACAGAGCAAAAAAAGTTTTAAATGGTAGTAATTGACATAACAGATTAAAAATGTAATTTTTGAATGCACATGGTAATAGACTCACTGCTAAAGCTAAGGTCTGCTAGTTATGTTTACTATAGAAATTTGAATACATTTTTCTTCAGCCTCTGGCTATGAAGTCAAAATCAGCTGCCAAAATCCAGGGACATATTTCACAAAGGCCTTGATATGCCCTGCAGGTTTGTGCCTCTAACTCTTTGCACACTCCGTTTCTGATGCCAAAGTATTTGTACATTCAAAATTTAGAGTAAGAAATGTCATTTTTATGCTGTGTGGCACTGATTCAGCAAAGCATGCCCATGCATGCCCATTAAACCTCAGTGGGTTTACTGCACAAAAACCAGACTAGCTATTCTCACTGACCCTGGCTACCAGAGCATCTACCACAGGTCATTACCATGCTTTTATATTTTTCAGATTATGATGCAGATATTTTCTGTGAACACCCCTGGACAACTCATGAATGGTGTCCAGTGGATGCAGAGTGGAATATTAATAGGAAAGGGATCTGGTCCATCAGCAGGCACCTAGATTTTCTGAGCATAATGAAGCAGCCTTACTGATTTTGGAGCTTTCACCTATTGCAATTGTAATGCACCCAAAAGCTTAAGGGCTAAAAGAGATGAAAACACTTGGAAGCTGCCTCTGAAAATTTGGCTCTAAACCTATATCTCCTTGTGATTTATCCATCAGGAAGCATAAGAACATTTAGGGTCAATACTTTAGGGCAGAACCACTGTGGTGATAAATTAGATACTGATCTGAGGGTATGAGGTAAGCCCAATTACAACAGCAATGGAGCTGCCTCCCACTGGTGGCGTTAGGTCAACACCTTTGCTGGGTAAGCACTCATAAATCAAGAGCCACTTGGAAGTTGTCTGTTTTTCTCTTCAAGTAGATGAGATGCTCAGAGAAGCCCCTTTGCTCCTCAGAGTAGCCTCCTACTGCAGAGTGGGAAGTGCTGTGGGGAAAGCAGCAACCAGGGACTTCTCACAGACAAAAAGCACAAGTTAGCAGCTGTAACAATACTTTAAAAAGAAGAACATGTAAAACAGTATTGCACCTCATCTAACTGCAGCTGGATTCCAAAACCAGGGGTTCTCCCTTACCCTTCCCTCCCAGGCCACTGAAAGGTTATCTCCCTGCAGACAGAGAAAAGAAGAGGGTAAGAACTCATCCTGTTGAAAAACCCTTCATGTCCTTCTGGGATGGCTCTTTACAAGATTAGTGAAGTCAAATCAACTGCCAACAGTTGTCAACTCTGCTCTTCTCCAGCTTCCCCATCACAGCAGTGGTGGCCCTGAAACTGCAGAGGGGAGAGGGTAAGCCCAGCTGCAGGTGGTCCCTGTATCCCTGCAGAGATGCTAGGGACAGTTAGAGAAGATGCCTTGAATCAAGAATCATTTCACTCCTTCCTTTGTCACCAGTAACAATCAACAGGAAAAAAAGGAAAAAGACTTAATTTGCTCCAAGAGTGGTTTGGATTGGCTATCAGGGAAAATTTTTTCACAGAAGAAGTTGTTACAGGAACAGGTTGCCCAGGGAAGTGACGGACTCACTACCCTTGGTGATATTGAAAAGACATGTAGATGTGGCACTTACAGACATGGTTTAGTGGTGGGCTTAACACTATTAGGTCTATGGTTGAACTCAATGATCTTTAAGACCTTTTCCAACCTAAATGATTCTATGATTTCATGATTCTCTCCACTGCCCTGGGGACACACCTTATCAGCTCTTGTAAGAGGAACAAGAGACAACTGCACTGCTTTTTACAAGGATTAGGTTTCTTTCCAGGCATATGTGAACACAGTCCACTATAAATGGAAGGCATACTAAGCAAGTTTGCAGAAGACACAAAATCCAGAGGAGTTGTTGCCTCCCTCAAAGACAGGGAGGCCCTGCAGGGCAACCTTGACAAGTTAAAGGACTGGGCAATCACCAACCTCATGAAGTTCAACAAGGGGAAGTGCCAGATTCTGCACCTGGAATGGGGCAACCCCCGAATGTTCATATAGATTGGGAAATGAGATGCTGGAAAGCAGTGCCATGGAAAGGGATCTGAGGGTCCTGTTTGATGGCAAACTGAATATGAATCAGAAGTGCCTGGTCAGCCAGGAGGGTCAACCATGTCTGGGGGGGCATCAGGCAAAGCATTGCCAGCCAGTCGAGGGAGGTGATTGTCTCTTCACTTTGAATATTGTGTGCAGTTTTGGGAGCCACAATATAGGAAAGATATTAAGCTATTAGAGAATGTCCAAAGGAGGAAAACATAGATGGTGAAGGGCCTTGAGGGGAAGCCGTATGAGGAGTGGCTGAGGTCACTTGGGCTGTACAGCCTGGAGAAGAGGAGACGGAAGGGAAACATTGCAGTCCACAACTTCCTTGTGAGGGGATGCAGAGGGACAGGCACTGATCTCTGTGGTGACCAGTTACAGGACCCAAGGCAATGGCCTGAAGTTGTGCCAGGGGAGGCTTAGACTGGATATTAGAAAAAGATTCTTCACCCAGAGGGTAGCTGGGCACTGGAACAGGCTCCTCAGGGAAGTGGTCACAGCACCAAGACTGCCAGAATTCAAGAAGCATTTGGATGATACTGTTAGGCGCATGATGTGGTTCTTGGGGATAGTTCTGTTCAGGGCCAAGTGTTGAACTCGATGATCCTGATGGGTCCCTTCCAACTCCGCATATTCTATGATTCTGTGAATTCTGTGACTTGGTTATATAAAGGTTAAAAACAGCCAGAATGTATGGGAAGTAGTATAACATGGTGTAGTCATATTTTAAAACCTATAGGGCGATACTATGAATTCAGATACAGAGCAGTTTTCAGACAGTAAGCATTTTCTGTTTCATTAGGGAATCTGCAGATCTCTGATCTCTAAAACGAGAAATTTGCCTTAAGAGTCTGAGCAAGGGACAGCCATTTACTATTTTTAACTGTGCAGGAACTGGGACACTTGGTGAAATTACTGAGAACCAGGTACAAAACAGACAAAAGAGAGTTCTTTTTAACACAGAGCATAATTCAGCCTAAGGGTTCATTGCCATAGGATACTGGAGAAGCCAAAAGTATAAGTGGTTTCAAAAAAAGATTAGTCAAATTTATGAAAGATAGGTCCATTGGTGGCTATTAAAAACAATGGTCCAGATGCAATGTCTGGCATTAGGAAGTCCCTAAACATTTGACAGCTAGGATCGGGGAATTTTAGGAGGGGAAGGAACACTTCATACACACCATATTTCTTTTCTTTTCCAAAGCATGTGCCACTGGTCACTGCTGAAGACAGGATTTTGGGCTAAACAGATACAAGTTCACAGCTCACAGCAGTTCCCATATTTCTCCGAGAGCTGGGAGCCAGAGTTGCCTCATTTGAAGCTTCTATTTGCTTTCAAATAAGCTCTTAAGCCACACTCAACTCTCAAGTATCTGACTACCTGCCAGTCAAGCATTAAGCAACAAAATTAACATCTGTCACTAATACTTGAACTTTCTTTGGTGAAATGTTCTGGAATGCTTTCAGATTTTTTTTCTTGTTAACCCCAGAGATTATTTTTCCTTCTCTAGATATCAGCTGTCCTCTTGTCTCTGGCAGAAAGCTTTTTCTAACAAATTTTCATACTCTCCTGCAAACTGCAGTTTCCTCACTCACACGTTGTCTATTGTCAGAGCTGCACTGATTTTCAGTCATGAGAGAAAAAAGCTGCTCAAAACTTCTAGTGCTCTGAATTCACTTTAAAATTAAAATTAATTTGAACTTCTCTTAGCTGGACTTCTTCAAAGCTTAAAAAATCCCACACTGTGTCTGAGCTGGTTAAACTTGGAAACGCAAAGGGACCTTTGAGCCGATAGGGAGACTTCCCAAGGGTTACCTACTTCAGCGCATGAGGCAGAACTGTGCTGAGTGGTGGCTAAAACTGCTTATGTGCATGTAGGGAGTTAATATAGCTGGGGACATGCCATGAAGCCAGGCAGCATGGTCTTTGTGACTTCTGCCTGTGCTTTATAGGCGTGGGCTGTGGCCACAGCAGCCAGGGCAGCAGGAAGCAGCTCCTGAGCATTACGCTCGGAGCATGAGATCCGATGACTCTGCAAGGAGACTGAGCGTAACCTCTGTCAAAGTCATGTAAAGGTTTTTTTAATAGTAAATCAAAATAATTGCTTGGGATTCAACTCCATTCAGCTCCTGTGTCCAGGAGCACAGCTGATTATGTGCTGTGCTCCTTGCATTCCAGTCCATGAAAATCTGGCTTAGATCGGCCATATCAGTGTAGGTCACTTAGGGCATGTCCCACAGACAGATCTGCTAAGGGCGTCTGTACAAGAGTTTGCAGTTTTACACTGGGATGAAGGCATTAAGATCCATTCATCTCAGTCCATGGGAAGCTCTGTCCTTCCAAAGATACTATCCATTCACCTCAGCAGTCAAGGCATGGTGTACATCATTTAGTAAATTCTCCATATGAAAAGAAACATGCCAGTGAAGGGCTCCACCATTCAGGTGCCCTATCTGAGGATGATTTTGAAATTGTTACAGATAGAAAATGAAGAGAGAAACCTCTTCATGAAACTTTCAGTCCTGGAGTAAAAGCTGCTTGGAAACAATAGTCTTCGAGCCTGAGAGCAATACTGATGCTAAGAGGAATGGTGATAAGAACTGGCTGTTTCAAGGCTAATTAGGTCAGGCACTAAAGATAGCTCCAGAGTTAAATCATCCACCCAGTGCTCAGGTATTGCTCCCCAGTGCTTCTCTGCTTGAGCAAGGCTAGTGTTGCTCTGCTTGTGGGCTTTGAAAATGATGCCCAAGCTCTTGCAAAAACTCACCATGTTCAAAACACCACTGTGGGATACTCATAGCTCAAGACATTTTATATAAAAAAGAGTTGTAACATTAACAATTTTGAAAGCAAATGACACAATCGGCAAAGGAGGCAAATTCAACACACACTTCCCAGGCACCTTAGGATGGATCAATGGCCCCCCAGGAGGCTACAGCTTCTCTCCAGTGACGTGCAGAGCCTGTGGGTGAGGTTAGAAATCTAACATACGGATGACTACAGCTGCTGAAACAGATGTAATCCTGAAAGCTTAACCCCATTCTCAGTGATGTTAACTGGAGTTACTCTGTTGTTCTCAGTAAAATCCAAATTGGGCATGTGCCTATTATTTAGTTTATCTCCTACTAAATCCGCCAACCTTTCTTTTCTCCCCCAAGAAATGAAACCAAGTTAATATAACAATCTTACCCATTGTTCGCAGAGTACTAACAGCGTGCCCTGCTTGGCTACCGTACAGAATGAGGCTAAGCCTAGCACTTTCCCAAGAAATTGTGCTGGCAGCACTTATACTGTTTATATAAAAATAAATAAATAACTTGAATGCCCCCAATGGTAAGCTGAAAAAACAACTATCTCTGCCAAGCAAAAGAAAGATGAAGGTGGTGTAGGAAAATAAGTCAGGGACATTTAAGAAAACAAGTAACAAAAATACATAAATGAAAAAATAACTAAAACCATATGATAGGAGAAAGACTGTCATGTTTGTAACCATGGGGGTGTTTAATTATTATTTATTGCGTACATATTACAGATACACATAAGTTCTAAGTCTTCATCACTTCTTGCTGGACAAGATTTGCAGTAATTGCATGAAATCGTGTTCAACAAACTGCAAATGACAGAGATGGGAGTTTTGAATAATCTGTTCTCATATCTCAGACATTTCTTCTGGTTTTCCCTGTTAGTACTTTTCTATTTCTACAGAAGGCGCAGTCTCTCATAACACACAGTAGTACTTCCGACACCCTCACTGAAAGACTTGTGACGACCCACAAATATCTTTCAAATGAAGTGTATTGCAATTGCTGTTGGATGAGTATTTGTTCTTTTGAAGAACCTGGCATACTTTGGTCAGAGGCAAAGGAAGGAAACATAGCAGATTCAGATCACACCTACACTAACACTACAGGACACTGGAATTTTAATTCAGATCAGAAGTGTGTCTTTAAAGCAGATCTTGCATTTTGGCCTGCCTGATGAAACCCAGTTGCTCCTGTGTCTAAGGGATCAGTGTAACTATTCTAAAGTAAGTCACCTTTAAAGATGTATATAGGATTCTCAACACCAACTCTTTAACTCTCTGGAGGCAATCCCATAGCATTGGTTACTAACATAAACACAGCCTTTTTACACTGAGAACTGGGGGGGGGGGGGGAAATGGGTTTGTACTGTATTTCTGTTTAGCTTCAGGGAAATGACACCTAATCTCTGTCCTAAGATATAAACATATACCCGTTCCAGGAAGAAACCCTGGACAGGTAAGTGTGGCTTGATCTTACCTGAACAAAATTAGGTGTGTTGCAAGAGAGTCATTACACAACTGTTGTAATCTGGAGCTTTTCTGAGCGCTGCCTCTCAATCTTGTTTTTCCCTTATGACAGTATTCAGTGAACTGCACCTTATGGTGTACTGTTTTCCATTTTCACTTACTAGAAAATACACGTGTGCTTCAGATCTAGACTGCTGTAATGCCATGATACCATGCAATATAGTGATTATTTCAGTGTCTTCCCCTTCTGAACAACAGCTGGAAAAGAACAACATAGGTTGTTCCAGTGTACTGGTGTTTGCAGGCAGGTAGAGGCAGCAAGGTTAGCTCTCAACTATGCACCTCGGGGAGCTGGTAATCCCGAGGCATCACTGCATGGAGTGTTGTAAGGTGCTTTGGATGCAGGCAGTTTTAGCCTGGCCTCATCTACTTCTGAATCCATGGAAAGAAACAGATTCTGGGGCAATGAAGGGTTTCCTCTTTCTTTAGAGCAGGCATGACTTAACCGCTTTTTTCACTACTGGCTGCATCCTGCCATTCTATAATTTTCCTTGGCAGAGGACAAGTGCAACATGGGTGTGCTCAGTGCAGCAGCACAGTCTCCTCTGCTGTCAAAAAAAGTCCCCCCTCGGCAGAGCACGCCCTACTCCACATCATGGCATGGCTTTAGTTCTGGCATTTTGGCTTCTACAAAGGCATGTCTGATGCTTTCCTTCTGCCAAACAAACAGGAAGTCTTGAACCTTTTCTGGAAGCAATTAAAAGAATAGTGAAATGGGAGCTGATGGCAATAATTTACCTGGTCTTGTGAATGTCTTGATTATGCTACAAGTCAAGGCATAGCCCAGAGTGGGAGACTTGCACGTGTGTATGGTAAAGTTTCTGGGAAATAACTGGAGGAGCTACTGACGTAAAACTGGCAGATTTGGCTCTACCCTCACTGGAATGAAGTGTCCCTTTTGGCTAGTGCTCCCTTTGCCTAGTTTGCAGGATCAGCCCTTCATTCTCAGCTCCGATAGTGATGCTATGTAACGGCTGCCCTTCCATGCTAGGAGTAAGATGTTATGTTTCTGTAGCTTGTGAATTCTTATATTTGTTTTGCCAACAAGTGAAGAAGGAAAGTAAAAGATATTTTGATTAACAGGTAAATTTATTTTCATTAAGCAAGAACATATAACTTCTTATATCAGTGTCTTATCAAACAAGTTCCTGTCATTGCAGGTACGTACTAAAGGAAAAAAATTGTGTTCAGACAAATCTGCATCGAAAGGTTAACAAGATATAAATGATCTTAAGAGAGGTATTCTTCCCCACTGCTACAGAGGCTGGCATGAAGTAAAACAGTTGCTCCCTTTGAAGCACTGCCAGCATAAATACCTCAGAGTAAGAATTTTGGTTTTCATAACAAATGGTGAAATGCAAGAGAACTATGCATTGATGAATATAATGGTTCAGTGGGACTAGACAACTCAGGCAGAGTTTAGCTACAGTATAAACAAAATCCTTCCAAATCAATTTTTTTTGTGTGTGTAAAAGGTGTCAATTATGTAAAATGATTCCATGATAATAACAATAGAATTCAAAGACATATGTGCGTCTTTCAAACCCATCCAGTTTTTAGACTTCCTTAGCTTTAGAAGGCAAAGATCTCATCTGCAAAAACAATGGTGGAGCACAGGAGTCCAGCTTCTTTCAGCAACCATCTGCACAGATTATTCATTCTCCTGTTTGCTCTGATCTATTTCTGATTTCTACCTATGTCTGAAACAATTTTTCTCATTTCTTTTTTTATTGGAGAGAATGAAGAGAGATAAATCAGGCAACTGTTTGACTTTGCTTGCCTTCCAGAAGATCCCAAACACTAACATGAGAGCGTACATGAAATTTGTACAAATTTCCAGAGAGAAAAATAAGTTTACTTTTAATTTTGGCCCAGATGTGGGCTGGAATGTACTGGAGACAATCCTTTGGCTTTTAATTTTTTTGCTTAACTGAAAGATGTCTTATAGTTGTCATGAGAAGGACCTGAGTGCAAATTTGTTCCACCTAACTCAATCTGCCTAAATGAAAGGTATTTTTTCTCAATTTGTTCAAGTTTTTTCCTGAAGTTAATAGAAAATGATGGGGACCTCCAAAGGAAGATTCACCTGATGTATTCCTTAGTCACCTGTCTTAAGATGAATTACATGATGAAAACATATATTTGTGTTCATTGACTACAGGAGAGACCCCAGATTATATGACCAGAGTACCAATTAGTAGGTGACTTACTTTCTGATGGTTTAAGGAATCCAGTCTAGTGACCTGGGCACCCTGAAGTGCTCATATAGAGCTCTGTGCTCTTCCTTTTTCCTCACCTTCCGTCTTAACCAAGCACAATGATGGAGAGATGAATGCTGTGCCAGATCTGCTTCAACACCTGCTGTATATTAGAGAGCAGCTCCTTCTGCTGTGTGACTGGTGTTCGTGACTCTAGTCAGAGCACATCAGCAAGGCAGCTTTGTGCTACTGTGATCATATGATTAATATACATATTTGCTCACTTATAGGCAGATACAGAGACATGAAGGCCTGTATCACCTTTGAGGGCCTGCTCCACATGAAAGTGAGTGCAGTGCACCTGATTCCAGTAGGGCTGGGCTGTAGGGATGCTAAGAAATGTTTCATAGATGTCACCTCAAGGGGTGCTCATGCAACAAGGAAGTGTCCAAAGATTTTTCATTTTTCATCCTTTTCTTCCACATAATGACCAGTCAAAAGGTACACAACTTTAGTCATGCTCTTCAGAGTTCTCTTCCTCTGCAAAAGGCATAGGAGATCATGGCGCTACGTGGAGAATGGGACACCCCCCCTGTCGCAGCCCAGCACAAGGTCCTGGTACATGTGAGAATGACTCTGTCCAGATCCAGGGAACAAGGCAGTTTTATTTGGATTTTCTCCAGTGGACATCTCCTAGACATCAAGATGATTTAGCAAAAACATCCCATATTTAAAGATTACAGACCAAACTAAATAAAGTCTCTGTTTGGGTGCGCAAAGCCCAAAACACTACAAAAGCAAGAGGTTTCTGTTGCATTTCTTTGTATGGATGTATGTGTTGTGTGAGTCTGCAAGGCCCAGAGCTACAGGAAAGGGCATATATATAGAACCAAGCTCCAGAGTGTTCACATAAGGAGTTGCATTGCATATCACAGCCCCACGAGCTGTGTCTGGAGAAAGATGGATATATGTGTATGTTGTCTTGCAGGCAGAGAAAGACAACGGTTGGGTCCCAGGGGAAGAGGTTATGGACAACAGACACTCCTGAGCCCCAGCTCCTCAACATCTGCGCAAACTCCTCCCTGATGACATTTGCAGTCCTGGCTCTTTGCAGTGCTCAAAATCAGAAAATTGATTCCTGGTGGGTGCAGTATGTCCATGTATTCTATCTAACTGCAATGCAATGCCCTAGTCAATGCCACTTTACTCTTTAAGTACCCTAAAAACACTCTCCTTTCCCTTTCAGGTTTCTTAAAATTATCCGTTAGAGCTAATAGAACTAGGCTGGTGATGAAAAGACTCCAGTAGTCCTATACAGTGCATAGGACAATAATGCAGGCGACTGTTTAAAGGGTGCAGTAAGATTCTTATTGTTTATAGATGCAGCAGCACATAGAAGGCATCATGGTGCCCCATTCACTCACTTACTTGACTTTCCCAACTTACATGCTTGTACAACTGCAGCCAAACAGGTAAGTAAAATGTTTGCAGGTTCAGCCCCATCTAGTTAAGCAGGTGCCTAAATATCTATTAAAAGGCTGAACTGGAAATAAATAAATTCTGTTGCCAAACACAAATAGCAATGAAAAAAAAAATCGTGAAAATAGAAGGAACAAGTTTCTACATGTACTTGTTTTCCTAGGAGTGCACCATTTGTGAATTCATATTTCTTGATAACCACTTTGCTGACAGCTTCTTCAGAAAGGTAAACAGATCACGCTGCTCCAGAACAGGGGGAAAAAAAATCCATCTTTACATTTATTCATTCTTGTTTGCAAAATTTTCAGCTGCTTACTCAGGTCTGAAGTATTTGTAGAGCCAGATGAAAAGGAGATTGATGGAACACATTTGCACTACACAAAGTTCCTGCTCTGTATTTTAATCACTGCTTTGATGGGCATATCAGAGGAGGTCAGCAGAAGTGAAATGAGCTATGACTTGGGTGGTCTCTCTCAGCTAAACCTCAAGCATACATTCCCTCTTATCTCCATTGAAGTGGGGCAAGAAAGATTTACAAGGCGTCCAGGATTTGAGTGAGCTGAAGCCTGGAGATTCTGACTGTTGCAAAATGTTCCCTATACCTCACTGTTAAAGTTTAACAGTAGGTATTGCTGTGTGCTTTACATTCTCCTGGGGAAAACACATGAACAGGTGATGCACTGCCCAAAAAACCTCAGCACCTTTCCAAGTTAGGTACCTACAGAAAGGGACCAGGAAGCCAGCTGGTGTGAATCAGGGAGAACCTCTCTGTCCTCAGCAGAGCTCTGCAGATTAGTGCACTACTGAAGACACTGCCTAATGCAGCTCTATTTAGAATGTACTTTTTTCAAGTTTAATTCCAAATAGAAAAGCAGACAACAAAACTCCAACAACTCACATCCAAGCTGTCTTTTTTATCAGAAGAAACAGTAACTTAGGAGAGTGCATGCATGACCTTTAATGAGGCTTAGCAGATCTGCTTAGGATTTGGAAATCACTAGGAGAACCCAGCACATAGACTACTTTCCTGAGCCTGTTTCTCTGCTCTCGTTGTAAAATCACTGAGTTGAATCACTCCCACTGTTATTGTGGTACCGGGGCAAAAATATTTGGCAGGCATTTCAAAGTAAATGCTTCAGATGGAATGACAGCAGCTGAGGAGCAGAATACCAAGATTAAGGAAAGAGTATGCTCTGCTATGCAGGGAAGCTTTTTTGGAGGAAACACTAAAAAGAAGTTTAGTCAAATCCTAACATAATTATTATTAGGTTTTACTGAAAGTTAGACAGCAAAACAGTCAATACTTGATGTGCAGTACTTAAGGGTTTATTCAGAACATTGTGTAAACAAGAGTAAAAATTTCCCATCTGAAGAAAATAGTGGGGTTAATTCATCAATACTATAAAGAATACACATTCCACTGGGGAATTCTACTCTAATAATATAAATTCCTCATGAGAAGATTGTGGTGAGGCTCAGTGTATAGAAAAAACAGATAGGTTGTGTTATTATAGTGGCACATTTAGCTCACCACAGCTTGGGCAACTGCAGTTTTTCCATTAGAAGTTGCTGTTTGCAAGGATTTTTTATAGCTTGAACATCAGAATTGGCTTATAGCTTGGACCTGGTCAATAAAAGCTCTGCCTGAGACCCACTTATAATGCCAAAGTTTAAAAAAATATTAATTTGGACATCTTTGGTTATAGCAAGAAAATAAACCTTTTCTGGTCCTGTAGCATTTAAAAATACCTTTGGTCTACAAAGGCAATTTGTTAGGCATTTAGTCCAATTGCTCTAATTCCCTTCAGGGTATTAAAAAGGGAATGGTTGAGACACTCTACTTGAAAATTACTTTGCCATATGCAGTGAATACTTTTCACTAAAATTATTAATCCAATCTTTTAATCTGCTTTGCACATACATTTAAGAGTTGGATTCGATGATCCTTATGGGTCCCTTCCAACTCAGAATATTCTGTCGTTCTGTGATACAGTGGAACTGTTCACCTGCTTGTGCCAGCAAGAGTGTGTTTGAATTGCGGTGCAGACTGAAATGTGCTCCCTGCACCTCCAGGACTCTGCAAAGTGGTTGGAGTCTCTCCAGTGGGCACTCTGCAGTCTTGCATGCAATAGTGTATGTTCTCCATGGCTCCCAGTGCATCCCTCAACAGCGTCCTGGGAAGCCTGCTGCTTGCACATATGCCACAGGGAATAAATGCAAACAAACCAAAAGTAAAATCCTCCAAAGACCACTATCAAATACCAGTGTGCTAAAATGTCCCACACTGTAATCTATCAGTATATTGAGCTAAGAAATTGCATTTTTTCCTATAGCTTTTGCTTTTCACTCTAACTTCTATGCTCACCTGAACTTCTGATAGATGTCATTCCCACAGAATATCACTGAAGCCTGTTCTTTCCTTCCCCTTGGCCCTAAAATTACTGAGTTCTTCCAAGGAGACCCTATCCCAGTGCTGAACATTGCCATTGCCATAGTTATCTGTGCTACACCCACCAAACTGCCATTTGTTGCAACCTTTTTCTTCTAATTCACCCAGCACATTACTTCTTCAATAATTTTCCACTGCCTTGAACACTTCTTTATTGCTCCCATAGTTCAGCCCAGGTGTTCCCACACAAAGATACTGACACATGCATCGTATTATGTAGGCACTTTAAATCCGAGGGGAGCAGCAGAAAATGCTTCCCCTTTTGGTCTGCAGATACTCATTAAGTTCAGCATCTCTGGACAAGTCCAACTGGCTGTACATGTGCAAATCTGTACTGCAGAGTATGTGCTGTAGATCTAGTTCTTTTTGGAAGCACTGCAAATACTATGGAAGTGCTGTGTCATTGATACATGCATGTACCATAAGTCCATCCAGCTTTTTCTGGAAACTGCACAGCTCTAATGAATCTCTTACAACCCACATGGTAGAATTTCTCTGTGCACGCACATCAGAGGGATCTGAGGTTTCTGGGTATGAAGAAATAGCTATGTTTCATTTATAACACATGAAGAAACTTCTAAAAAACACAAAATATTCTCAAAATCTGGCAGCACACAAAAGCTGAGTGGAAAAGAAACATTTGAGACCCAGCATACAGAGTAGCCCTCAATCTCTAAAGCCCTGTACAGCTCCACTCTTCAGGTCTGATTTCTTTTCATCATCCAGGTGCTGCTAGTCGTTCTGGCATATTGTCATCCTTAAACCTGTGCATTTATTTGCACCAAGGCCCCAAGTTGACCAGGACTTGGAGGCAGAATTGCCCTTCTGTTTCTGAAAGGGTAGTGCACCAGAGAGATCCGGAAAGATTTCCAGTTTCTAAAGCAAGATTTTATTAGAATACAAACTCTAAAACTAAGACACACTATCTCTTTAAATTGAATTAGCTCAGACTCCTGGATGAGGCAGACTGAGTGAAATTATTCAAATATGAATCTCCTTGCTCCCCACTGCACCCTTTCTCTAGTCCTGCAATTCTTAGTGACTTCCTGGATTTGAAGAATCACTGCCACCTCCTCCATCCCTCAGATAAAGTCTCCATCTTTTCAAAACCTTACAGGCTGCCTTACCGACATCTGAATATCCCAAGATTTGTTTTGATTCCAGAGCAAAATCCAGACTCTGCACTTCCTTTTTCTTCTCCAAAATGCACTGCATTATTCAGTCTTATGCTCCCCAGTTATCCTGAAGAAATGTCCTTTCCCTTCATGTGTGAGCTAGCTGATCCATTGCATCTGGAGGAAGACAAAAAGTGGATCTAGAGAATGTTGAAATACAGCACATTTTGTATGTTTTCCAGTCTGAAAAAGACTCACTTCAAGGGTAACAGTCATGATACCTGTTTTGGTCTCAGCCAAGAAGTATGTTAAATGCATTGGGCAGCTGATAAAAAGTCAGGTTTATGGATGTCTGTTAAAACTGTTCATCTGGTAAAGTTGCTACAGTTTTAAGTATTGGCCCTTGCTTCAATAAAATAACTACTCAATTAAGATTAATCGTATTTGAAAGGTTTGAAAATCCTTGCAGATTTTCTGTATGAAATATCACTACCGATCTTTTACTGTGTCTGCAAATACAGGTGTAATGAAAGAAGTGGACACGCAGGAAAACTGTCAGGTTATAAGATAAGACAGAAAAGTCTGAAAGAGCAAAGAAAACTCATTCCACACTTTGACTGCGGGCTGTTCTAAGAGCTTCCCATCAGGAAAAAATACTGCACCCTTACTGATCCCCGCCCAAAGATTGGGGTCCTCCTTAGTGTCAAACACGCCATTTTCTGCTGTCTGACTATTTGCCGTTTTCTCCTTACTCTGAAGAATGTGCCAGCTCACAGTCTAGGAGCAGTTTGTCAGTCTGGGTAAATGATTCCAAGCACTGTGAGCACCACCAGCAAAGTCCTCTTCTGGGATCAAGCCAGTGCTTAAGCCACTGCCATCATTTGTCCTCCCTACTTAAAGCCACTGTCAAAGTTTCCATCTCTTTTCACTGAGTTGTGGCTAGCTCATTGGAAAGGGAAGGGCAGAGGCAGTACAAGTTAGTCATAGCCCTTTGCTTCTTCATGCCTCTAAAAAGATCTGCAGAAATGTTAAGACTTTATAAACCCAGAAGAGAAAAGGACTAGGAGGAAAGCCAAGTGGGCAAGCTGGTCCGACTTCAATGGATGACTTACTAATATTGATAGGATGTGTCAGAGGGCTTACAGCATGGATGTTATCCATGCTGTTATCACAAGCCATTCTGTTACACAGCAAGTACAAAAAAGCCAAATACAGAGGAATGACAAACACCTGAACTCCCACAGTCTGGTGCAAGCAACTATGTCCTTCAGAAACAGAGAGTTTCCTCTAAACACTTAGTTTCAGGAGAATCAGAAGTAACCAGCTTTGCTCAGGGTTGTTGGCTGACAGGAAGTAGCCAGAGTTATGTGGGATGCATCTGATCCTGAGACACTTTTTCCCAGAGCCCCAATGTGTGTGGTGATTCTTACTACTTGAAATCATCAGAGCAAATTAAGATCATAATTTTACAGTAAGCTCAAGTAAATTAATTCCTCTGCCTACAAACCTCATCTGGCTTCCCCAGGGATTCCTAGGGTTGATTTCTGAAGGTTTTTGCCATATTTGGCCTCCTGTCTCTGTGCTGCAGCCTTTTGATACAGGTATCCTCTTTATTTGTAAGCTTCCTGTCTTTCCTGTCACATCCTTAGCACTATCCCTTTGATGCTAGTTTAGTGTAGTGTTGGTTTTAGTGTTATAAATATAAAATGTTGGGTTGGGTCTAGAGAAAGACCACAGAGATGATCACAGGGCTGGTGCACATCTCCTGTGAAGACAGGCTGACAGAGCTGGGGTTGTTCAGCCTGGAGAAGGCTCCAGGTAGACCCTATTACAGCCTTTCAGTATCTAAAGGGCTACAAGAAAGATGGGAACAGACTTTTTAGCAGTAACTGTTGTGACAGGGCAACACATAATAATTTTAAACAAGAAAAGTATGCATTTAGATTAGATATAAGGAAGAAGTTTTTTATAACAAGGGTGGCGAAACACTGGAACAGATTCTCTGGAGAGGTAATGGATGCTCCATCCTTGCAAACATCCAAGGTCAAGTTGGAAGGGGCTCTGAGCAACCTGATGTAACTGAAGATTTCCCTGCTCACTGCAGGGAGTTGGACTAGATGGCATTTAAAGGTTCTTTCCAACTCAAACTATTCTATGATTTTATGAAACCGGGACAGTATAAAAAGCTGTATCTGTCATTCACTAGAGTGAGTAGAACTGAAATTTGTTGCACTGACCTGGAATTTTTTTCTTCTTGAAAAGTAACATTTTCATTAAAGAAGTGCTAGAGCTCAACTAATCCCAGCAATAAAATTGTTGCTATTGAATTCCATGGTAGCTTTTCAAATAAGAAGATGTCTTTCTGTGTTCACTGTCAAGTTTAAAAAGCTGTTGGCTCTGCTTAACATTTTGTATGCGCAGTATAGAATGTTTTATCCATTTATACTGCCTGACTTGTCTCCTTCATGTGTCTTTTATAATAATTTCCAAAGTCAGAAACAAAGAAAAATTTTAAAAGGCATCAGCTAAGATAAAATGACACAAGTTTAAAAACTCTTAGCAGCCACAGGACCTGGTGACAAAGAACAAAGAGGTTTAAAAATCACCATATTTTATAACATTAGAATGCCACACATTACGTATAGATTTTGTTGCTGATTATATTGTTACGCATTCCATTGTTCCCATGCCATTGGCCTTCAGGACTTTATTACTTATGTAATTCTAAGATCTGACACAGTTAGAGTGAAATGCATCTGATCTCAATGAAAGGCATCAGATGAAAAAAAGTGGATTTTAGGAGAAAAAAATCCTATTTTAATTTTACTGTGAGTCCATTGATTCATGACAGATGTTACCATTCCCTTTTAATTATTCTTGATTCATTTGCCAAATAAAAATAAAGATAGATGTCAAAGTATTTGAAGTCATCCAGATAAAAAGTTCAATCAAACAAGTTGTCTTTTTTTTTCTTTCTTTCTTTTTTTTCCCCCAGATTTTCCATATTAAGGGAAACCTGTTTCAGAGTGGCATTTACAGTCCTACCCATATACATTAAAGGTCTCAAACAATAAAACATATAATTACTAATCAAGGATTAGGAAAATTTGCTGTGAGAAGAGAAGGGGGTAGAAAGTATCCTATGAGTGGTGTCTCAAAACTCCAGCATGGTGCTGTGTCAACAGAAGCACCTCAAACTGATGTTTCATGACCACCACGTATTCAGAGCTACAGATAAGAACATACTTAATAAGCACCATTTGAAAGAAAAACATATCTAAATCCCAAGGAAATGGCTATAAAAACTAAATATGTAAAAGCTGAACAATTTTTTTACTCAACCTGGAGTATCAGCACATATCTTATATCTTTTAGATAAAGTGCTGATAAAGAACAGAATACATCTCTCACTTGCTCAGCCTACCTGGGCCACCCTACAAGTATCCAGATAATAAGCTGTAATGCTTTGGAGAAAAAAAAATATTAAAAAAAAGGTTTGCTATTTGTCCTCTTTATTTTAAAATACTAGCATTAGTTTTTTTTATTTCAAAATCTAATACTTAATTTTCTTGATATTCCTATATGTTATTTTTACAGGAAATCTGTTTTACCATACTTTTCATTATAAAGGAGTGCAATTGTGATCAAAAAGGAAGGTTTCTTTTGTTTACTTCATGAAAGTGTAGCAACATATGTATTTGAATATTAGAGATTCACTGCTTTGGAGGTGTGATACACAGATAAGAAAAATCTTATTTCAAAGGGACTGTAAGTTGATAACTTTTTTCACATGATTTAGATGATGTTTAATTAATTTAAAATAATAAAATGCTTTAAATAAGCAAGTTAATTCCTCCTGATCCCTGGAGACCCAACAACATTTTACTGTGGTCCGCAGGCATCTGGCATGTCTCAGGCATCTGAGGCAGTCTTTCAGAGCTTGGAAGGAGATAGGTAAATATAGGTGCTCAACACAGGTGTGCAGACGGTCAGCCTGAAAATTATCTTCTCTCAACATTAACTTATTGGACAGCTTTCTACGTCCCTTACTATAACTGATTTCTAGTTTATTCACTCTTTTATTTGTGCTTGCCACTGAAATGAAAATTTCACTGATGTGTGTGGTTGGATTTAAGAACAAAATTGCTAATATGGCAGAGTACAGCTTTCCAAGATCCAGTCGCTGCAGCAGAGACCCACACAGGCTGTGTGTGACCTCTCTGCAGGGCAGGAAGAGCCTAGGTGACCCCCTAGCTCCAAGGCTGCTGATCTGGAACATGACTGCTGCAGAGAATGAGGAAACTGCTGTACAGCCAAGCATACCTCGGCCACTGCAGCAACAAGCCAAATGGGAAACAGGAGCCCTCAAAACAAATCACACAAGCACATGAATGTTATATTAACTACTACTCTGTTTCAAGATGTTCTGATGGCTTTTCACATTTTGTTGGTGAGTCCTGTTAGCTCTGAGCTCTTCCAGCTGTTTCTCCTTGGAGTAACCTGTGCAAGGAGTGAGTGGTCTGGCAGTGTTTCAAAGCATGCCAACTTTGGACCCATAAAGACTGCAACGAAACTATGCAATTCCATGGCTGGTGCTTATCAAGTATAATATTTTACTCTGTATGGTTTTGCTGCCCACCTGAAGACCATTTAGCAAGGTGCACTGAAATTTCTCAAAATGGGGCCTCAGATCCTGGTTATGCTCCTGTCCTAAATCACTTCTTCAAGCTGTTCCATGGATTTTGTGTTCCTGGGTTTCCTTTGATGTGGTACACTGTAATTTGTAGTACACTGCCTGTCCTTTTAAATATGATGCTTAATCATGTTTCATTCTCAGAGTCTTGATGTTGTTATGGGTCAACAAATTGGGTGCAGACTTTTTTTGTGGGTTGGCTTCCAAAGATGTCTGCATATAATGCAGCAGGTGAACTTTGCATCGTTACATAAAATATTTCTATGTACAAATAAAACTGTGTTTGGTGAAGACATTTCTCTTTGGAGCAATCTCTACAGAAATGCATTCTGCTAAAACATCAACAACTGAGGAGCATAACACATTACTTGGCATTCTTAGACTTGACTTTGTACTGCACAACGTATTTCTCTTGATGAAAGATAGAGTTTTATCCCTCCAAAACCCCTATTATTGTAATTAATGAAATCAGCCTTCTCAATAGGTTCCCATGTTGTTGTGCTGAAGAGAATGCAACTACATTAACCATTGCAGGCTTCAGTTTTAATGCAAACAAAACACAGAAGGGAAAAAAAAAGGACTGAAAGTAGCTGCCCATCTCTAGATTCCGGGGACAGCTGGGTTGTCGACATAGCATGAAAAAAGATATGTCTCTGCTATCTGACTATAGCCCACACCAGCTGAAGCCCAGAACTGCTCTGGGAAGATGCCTCTTGGGTACTAGCTAAGCTTATTCCTAAGCTCTCCTCAGGGAATTTTTCCTATAGCTCTTCAGGGATAAGTGCCCGTTTTTACTTGTGACAGGGCACAGCCTCTCTCCTGTGCAGATGTACAGTGCGGAAGGAGAGGGAGCCCCTGTTCCGCCTCTCGCCATCCACTCCTGGCCTGCACTGCAGGAGCACAAGAAAGTGATTAAGTGCCCCTGCATAAGTGTGTTACTACCTGAGTATTTTTCTGGCCTGGTAAATAGCTCTGTTTCTCAGTTCTTGTTGGTGCACATGCACTGCGTGAGAAATAGTGTGCTCCTGCACTATCTTGCAGATGAGCCAACTATTTCCCTCCAAAACAAAATCTGTGCCCAGTTCTGAAGACAATTCAGTCCATCAACTGCTCTAGAAGCAGTATGGTTGATACTGCCCTAGCTTCAGCCCTCTACCTTTTACAGTCCTTCAGCACTATGTCAGCAGGCTTTCCATCTTCAGACACCTTCTCATTCCCTCCTGTCATGTCCCAGAACATGAAACGCTTCCCCTCAAGTTTCAGGTGAGAAAAAAATCTCTGAACTGCAACACAACCTTTATATAACTGCAGGTATAATGAATTAAATAATTATATTCTAGGATTACAGGACATCATACTGGCCACAAAGGAGACCCAGGGGAATATTCTATGTAGTAGGGATACAGCATGAAACCAATTTTCATTAAATAATTTCTTCATGAAATAATTTCTGTGTTACTTGCATTGTAGCTGCTGAGCTGAACATCTAAACACTCATCTAATTGAAGCCAAATGGAACATACGCGCTGTCCAAAGTATCCAGCTCCTCTGATCAGCCTTACCCAGTAGCCTTGCTCAAAGCATACCTAGCCATCACCTCAAAGCAATAAATTCAGTGCAAGACATATCAGCCACTCCCAGACCATCATAGCATTGCTGTGGTCTTTGCATCATAGCTAATGGCTAGAGCAATCATGCAGGACAAGAGAGATTGAAATCAAAATTCCTCTTGGCCTGAGGGTTCAAAGCTAGTCTTCCAAAAAGAGCGACATAAATTATAGAATAGGGTACCTTCCACCTCCCACGAGTCATTCCTCTTATTAAGTTGCAACTGGATGAAAAAGAGAAGAATTATCCTCAACGCAGACCTTAGGCTTGCCTGTCTGCCTGAATGCCTACTGCATTACAGTATCATACTCCTTCATAATCGTTCTTCTTCTAGCTTCATGAATATTGAGAGTGCTTAGGCATCAATCTTAGGACTTCTCACTTGACAAAGTAGCATGAATTTCCAGGGGATAAGTAGAAGAGTGAAGTCAGGACTGATGTTTTATACTCAGGTACCTTGCAGCCACCAATTTTGAATTTTAGGCTCTTAAAAGCTTTTCGAAATCTCACCTTGTACATACTTGGGGAAGTAAGGAGGGCAAAGTCTCTGTATTTCCTTCCCTGAATGTATGGATTGCATTTATGCATGGCTCTAGTGTGAAATACTGCAGGAGAAGGAAAGAGAGGAGCATATCTGTGACCCTGGCTGCTATTTCAGTATTACCTGGTGCCAAAGCATAACTTGGCCTCATATTAATCCATGGGCGAGTTGTTTTTTTCTTACAAGAATAATTGCATTCAAGAATGTCTTTTCCTGTAGGTGCAAAAGAACACCAAATTCAGTTCTGGTGTTTGGTTGCACATTTTTCCTGGTGTCATTCTAAGAAAAGCAAAGATAGTCTGTGAGATGGATAGTGATTCAGTTATTAAAGATGAGCAAGAACTGCTCACTAATGGATATAACACTTGAATTCACAGGCATCCTCAATTGCTAATGGAATCTGAAAGTTGTCAGGAAGATGTTGCAGTTCCATTTGGCTTGACACACACCGTCCTCGTGCTGACAGCTCTGCAAAGTTACATTTTTTAAAACATATTTTCTTAATGCATTTTTTGGCTAACCGAGTTGTCCCCATTACCTCTGAAACACTTTAGTCTAATTCACATTAACCAGCTTACTGAGATACCAGTAACATTCTTTTTTCAGGATCAATTGAACAGACTTAAAAAAATGCTGGTATTTAAAGAAAGTTCAAGCCCTCTCCTGACTGCTGTAGGGCTCTGAATTTCTCATTTATCTTGCTCATTCTGTCATCTGTGCACACAGTAAGCAAATGGCTTTAATATTTCCCCAAATGACCGATTCTCTTTTCTCCTGTTAGAGCTGATGGTACTGATAGAGTAAGGAGAAGTGGTACCTAAGCTGCAAACCAAGGGAACATAGGCAGTGCTAAGTATTTTGCAAAATTCTTTTCCATGGTGTGAACTTTTCAAACAAATAGACCACAAAAGTTAAATATACTTGACACTGAAGAGCTGACTGCCTTATAGCAGATCACCAGTGATTCACTCTATTTTTATCAGCCATTGTTGCAGACTCAACCAAAAGATGATTTTTGGGGTTTCACAAACTTTGTGGCAAATCTGGGGAGAGTATTTCTGAGCAAAGATATCCACAAAGTCACAGATTAATGTAAAATTACAGGGATATAAAAGAAAATCCATATAGGTTTCATGGTGATGGATTCCTGAAATGAGATCTGTGAGAAATGGTTTATGTACACGGCCCGTGTACATAAACCATCCATGTGTAGAAGGTTTCTTTTACAGCTTTCTTGAGAAATTTTGACAGAGCTATCAGAATGTTTCATCACAATATCCAGCACTGCCAGAACCAAATATCTGTGTGCTTTATTTTCCTGTAATCTAGTTTAATATCTTCTATTTCTCTAAGAATTTCTAATAGAAAAATCCTAATGATGTTGAAGCTGCATTTTAAATATAATGTCATATTTCATTGGTTTTAGTTGCTTTATGCCATGATCAAGACATTTTATTAAGAAAATACTAGAAGAGGATCAACTACATGAAGAATTATCATTATTTTCCACAAAATGAAAAATAAATCAAAATTTGATATTTCTAAGTCCTCTGTAAAAAGGCATCCCTGGCCTCTGTAGATCTCTCCATTCTGTGCAGTTGCCCATCATGCAGAGTAGTAAGGAGAATGATCTAGCAATGGAAAGACACTGCAAAATCAATCCATCTGTGATTGCATTCAACCAGTATCTCCAATAGAACACAGCATTATCATTTTGTGGTAATCTTGTCACCACAAAATAAACTTAAATTATACATGTGTCATGGTAGTGGATTTTGCAATTGAATTGACTAAAATGATGGGTTGAATTTTTCTCAGGGAACTCCTTTCATGTTTCTCTGAAAGATCCTAGCACAAGGCTCTCCAAATATACCTTTTTCTGGCTTAATGTATAATATATTTGTGCTAAAGTAGATCTATAGACTGCAGTGGAGATGCATCATCTTGAGTTTTGTTCATCATCTTGAGATTAAAGCATATGGAAGCCAAATGCCAGCAAAGTGAAAGGTGCCACTCTGGACAGAGGGAAAGCTCTTTCTGGTCAGACTAATTATGCAGCTTAAATAGAATAGTTCAAGAGGGAACACACAGTCTTCCCGTTTTCTGGTCTGCTACCTTGAAATGAAGATACCGATATCAGATCTCCAGGCCAGGTCGGATGGGGCCCTGGGCAACTTGATCTTATGGGTGGTGTCCCTACCCTTGGCAGGTGGGTTGGAACCTGATGGTCTTGAAGCTCCATTGCAACACAAAGCACTCTATGATTCTGTGATTGTATGATGAATAAGCAAAAGAAGAATAAAGAAGTTTATCATATTTGCATTTCATCTCTACAAGTATAATTTGTTTTCTGAGGCTCAAGGTTCAATATAATTTTTATATTTCTATAATGATTATGTGACTGTTCTGGGGTAAAAAATCCACATCCTAAATGAAAAATTTTTCTTTGTTGTAAAGGTATACACTGCCATGGAGATCTTAATGGCTGTGGAAATCTCTCATTCCTCATCATACCATCTCAGCAATGTAAGGGAACAGGAGCTCCTCTCCTCAACTGGCTTCATTTAGCTTTATGCTGCCAGTTTTGACTGGAGTTACAGCTACATGAATTCAAATCAAGGAACAGTGTCCCAGTCCTCTTAAGTCTTAGGCTGCATTTTGTTCTAGTATTCAGCCACTAATGCTAATGTTTTACATTTGTATTTCACGGAATTTTAACTCTTGTTGCCAACCTCTAAATTAGTCCTTGTTCACAGGAGGAAAGAACAATTGGTGCTGATGGCGGCACCAATGCAAGTTCCAGTCACACTTATCCCATGTGGACTTTGTCTTAGTAGGAATGGTGAGAAGACCCTTTGCTGCCAGTCTAATAGCACAGTATGTCTGCTCCAGTAACAGGTCCTAAGCAGACCATCCCTCGCTTCCCCTTACTTAGCAGCACAAACCCCTAACTCCACAGGAGGATGTTCAGTACATGACCCATTCAGCTGTCTCCTCCAGCAAAGGGTGGTAACCGAGATAATTTTTTAAAAAAGTAATTGAACATAGAAAACATCTGTGCCTCTCTTCTGTCCAGGTTTATTTTTCCAATATTTCACATACCACAAATAGTTCAGTATGACTCCTCCATTAGAACAGAAGAAAAGAAAAATAAAAATATGTAATATTTAATTAAAAAGAATATTGTTATTGACCTGACAACTCTGATCAAACAGTCTGTATCCCTCTCACCCCCTATCCACTTTCTGCACCTCATCTTTCTGTTTCCCTTTTTTTAAAAAAGGCATTTTGCTATCCTTTAGGGCTGCCGAGCCTGTCAGCCTCTTACTGCTTCTGGGATGTTTGGCTGACCTTGGACCATCATATGACTTTAGTTAGCTTGGGGGGCTCCAGCTGTACTCTTAAATGTCATGGACAGAGGTAACAAAAGGGGAGAGGGTTAAGAGAATCAAATATGTTATTAGACATTTCTTTTAAATCCTCTTGCAGAAGATGTAAATCACATGCTTGGCACACAGATTTGGGGATGTCACATGGGGGTTTGTTTGGTTTTTCGTTGATTATATCCCCAAACATTTGCTATTTCTTACATTTTTTTCCTTTGTATGTCTTACTCATTCCTCGTTTATTTCTATTTAGGTCCAAGGGGTCAGAACCTAGGAAAAAATTTTGACAGTTCCTGCAGCTGACAGAGCTTTCTAATCCAAGCTATTTGGGAACTTATTTAGGATTTCTCACCATTAAAATATATCCTGGCCCTTTTCTCTGTTGGCCCAGCTTCTTGCCCCTGATTGACAGAAAACACCACTCAGGGCAAATTGACAGTCTACAAAGCACCTCAGCAAGCAATTATCCTGAAATCCATTCAGATACCCAACAGAACTTAAAGTCAAAGTACCTAAATTAACCTGAAATCAAGGTCATTAATTGGCCTATAAGCAAGGACATCAAGGCATTTTCTCCTAATGACATTCCTCACTTGTTTACCTGGAACAGTGAAATGGTGATCCACCATTTAGTAAGTTAAAGAGCACTTACAAACTACCTGTTTGTGCCAGGCTAATAGTCATTGTGTCTGCAGGGTTCTGTTATCCTGTGCCCCACAGAAGACACAGACATCCTATGCTGTGTTGTGGAAAAAATTGATTTTCGTACACTAGACACCCTTGAAAAAAAATTAATCAACTTGGTGAGCAAAAGTTGAAATATCTGCAACAGAAGCTCTCTTTCTTTCTTTTAGAAACTGTGAAGTTCTTAAAAAATGAAAAGCTAAGATGGAGCTGGAGAAAAGTTTTCATGAAGATTTTCCTTGACAAATTTGCCATTAAAAGAAGTGGAATTTGCCATCTGGCTCCAATTATGCTTCTACCAGGTTGTGCTGGAATGGTAAAGAATGGTATGGGGGAAAATTGCTAAACTAACTTTTTACAAGTTTATGGATAGATGAAAAAAACATTTGGGCTTTCATCAAGAAATTAATACATAGCAATGCTGATGGAAAATTTCACAGTGCCTCTGTGTGTGATTGCTGAAGATTTTGGTTAATAATGTTGTTGTTAATTAAATACAAGCTAATTTCAGTGGTTCAGGCTGTAGTCTATTATGGAGTACACCATGGCAGAGTCAACTGCAGTCACTAGTTATGCATGATTTGTCTCACCTTCTAAAATTAGGTTCCGGAATTCTACTTTCTTTAGGCCTTTCTGGACATGATTTTGCTACAGTAAGTGTGTAAACTGGATGTTCATGTTAGATTTTACAATATGCTTGAATTTAATTTATTATCTGTGGGTAAGTAAGCGTGGTTTGGAGAATGAGAGTGAAAAGACAGAGGATCATGTATGCACATACAGAATCCTGGGATCATCCAATCCATATTTTTTTGAATACAAACAACCAGGTTCTGATCTCATTGCAACTGTTTATCATTGACTTCAAAACAGTAGGACAGGAAACTTCACATACAGCAATTCCCAAATCACTGATGCCATTCTCCCGCTACAGCAATGGCTCAAGGAGCCCTGCTGAAAATTTCCTATTTTTGCAAGTAGATTCTCCAGTTTTCAGAAATCTCGCAGAGAGCTATTCCACACCACGAAGGGGAACATGTTAGCTGTCACTATTGTATTATCGTTATTAATAAATGTTGTTATATATGTAATGAAATTAGAAAGACAGCACATGTGTTCACCACCTGAGCAGATGAAAACATCATTTTGAATGGGCAAGATGTTAAAATATGTTCCTCCACGGTTCCAAGGTGCAGTCATGCATCTGATAAATATTTACTTTTGTAAAACTAACTTCGGAGTCATTTGAGTTTCTGGGACCAGAAAAGTGTCTCTATGAACAGAAGATTGCAAAATGGATGAGTTTGTCTAGGAAAACAAGATTTGAAATCTTGGGAAAAAAATACACTCCTTTTAGCAAGTGTTTTTGAAATTGAGTTGATTTCATAAGCTCAAGGGAGCCTTGTTGAAGTGCATAAAGAGAAATTTGAAAAACAAGAAAGAATTTAATGCAACATCTGAAATATTCAAGGCTAGGTTGCTTAAGTGTTTGCTGTCTCTTTCTCACCCTGCACTTCTGTGTCTCTTTTCATACTTGTTTCCTGTCATAAAATGAACCAAAGAGGAGAGAATAATAAATCACAGAAACATGAAGTACATGAATTTCTTAGTTTCCTTCTCATGTGACCTCCAAAAGGAATTTTTTTCTCCTCTATCTTTCCAGCATCAGAGAGAACAAACCAAAACTTGCATCTGAAAATGCTTGATGACTCAGGAAAGGGAAACTGGATAGAAGACTTGCTGGGTTATGTTCCCAGGCCCAACAACAGGGCTGTAGCAGTTAGGGACAATTGTCATTACTTCTTCAATGCCAGCAGAGTTATGGCACCAGCAGAGCACTTGGCCAAACATATTTGAGTCTGTTAATACAGCTGGTTTAATGCAAACTCACTGGCATTGGTGCAAAACAGGTGATTTATACCAGTGAATTTGTGCCCTTACACATAAAAAGCTCATCTCCGCACACACAAATAAGCAGAGAAGGGCGGCAGGCGGGGTGGCCCCAATGCCCCTTTCAGGGACATGAGCTACAAGCCAGCTGCTCCCAGGGATGTCCTGGGGGACCCTCAGCCCCACTGGACAGAGTGCACTACAGAGTGGATCTCTTGAGTATGTTTTGGACTGAGGAGGGTCACTGCTTGAGGTTTATTGTGGGATGCAGGCAAAAGCACTTTTGGACTCTTTTGGACTCTTTTGGACTTTACTGGTCAGTAAGCTTGCCTGGCCATACCCTGTGCCTGAGCAGACCAGTTTGTCCTATCTTATTAAATTCCTTTCTACATTCTTCCTGTGTGAGGAACTGTGTCTTCTGTGTGCATGTGTGTTTATCAGGATCTGAGTGCAGCCACAGGGCTGAGACCAGAGGTTAGAGAGCCCTGTGTTCATGGTACAGCACCTGGTGCAGCTGCAGGTGTGCACATGAGCGCCCCATAAATGCCAGTGAAGATCAAGTGGTATGAGATGTCGAGTAGGTGAGGTAACCTGGGTGCCAGAGAGCTGTGTGTCTGGGAGTGAGGAACCTCAAGGAGGTGACTGCTGGTGGGTCCCAGAGGTCCCAGACATCTGCTGAACCAACTATGGGATCTGGTGGTTTATTTAGGTGTGTGGGGGAGAGAGTGTGTTGAAGTGTACAAGGAGGTCTTTACCAGCAAGTGGAGTGGAACTGTACCTCCAGAGACTCATGTGTCCAGTCAGCTTCCAGGAAGCCTGGGATGCAGGGGTAGCTACTGGGAAGACTTTGTGTCTGAACCCAGCTGCTGGAGGGATCTGCACTGTGCATACGTATGTATAAATATTCCCCCCTAATGGACTTCCATCCTGCTCAGTCAGAGAGAGGAACAAGATGAGGCCAGTGGTACTGCTTGGGTTCATGTAAGACCTCTGTGTCCACCTGTGATCTGTGTGGCCAATCCTGCACATACATGTGCATGTGGTGTATACTTGTGCTCTGTGTGTGTGTGCTTACTGCAAATACAGGCTCAGCCTCATCACAGGGAATGGAGCTACAGTGGCCTCACCTGTATCAAGCTACAGATTTGAACATCTCCGTAGCAGTATTTCGTTTAAAAAGCAGATTAAAATGAATTATTGCATTATGATTGAAATTGGTGCTACTCACTTACTTGGGATGATTTCAAGGAATGGCCATCTCTCACTGGAAACCTCCACTGTAGGCAAGATCAGACATGTCTGTGCTTGTGAAAGTCTCTTACATTTTCCATGTCCTGGAAAACCAAACTGAGAAAATCCTCTGTCATACAAATTGCCCCAGCCATAGTTAATATGTTCAGAATGATTTATAGTCTTCAGCTGAAAGGGGATAAATAAATGCAAAGTCCACCTGTTTCCAATACACTGTGGCTGTATGACAGGCAAAAGAAGCGAGGCTTTCTCTGCAAGACACAGATACTTGCAGAAGCAGGGATCAATTTGCTTTATGTATACTGGACAATACACTATCTGGTGTGAAAATGTGAGCCATGTTTGCATTATGCTTTTCCTTTGCCTGAAGTTAGTTTCACGTATAACTGCAAAGAAGTTCACTCAGAGTAATTTTAGAGGTTATCCTTGTGGTCTCTCCAACCCTCTTGCTGCCTCAGGAATGATGAGAGAAAGAAACACTGCAATGGCCCTGAGGTACCAAAACCAGGCATCAGCCTCCCCTTCTTTCTGTGCTGCTAAGAGCCATGGAGGATCTCATACAGACATTGTCATGCTAAAAAGAGGTGTAACTTCATGCTGCTAGTACCACTCATTGCAGAACTTTTTTGATCCCTTCTGTTCCCTCTATGAACAATGTATGGAGGATCAGTGTAAGTTTTTGCTGAACAGGAAACTATATGAAGTCTGGCATTTGCAGGAAAACATGTTTTGCAAAAATATAGTGTGTTACATTCTTTTTGTGAGCACAGGTCTTTGATGGACACAGAATGCAGAAATAATATCTTCTAAACATTTATCCATGTTCTGTGGTATGTTAAGAAACAAGCAGGTAGATACAACCAACCTTTAATATATTGGTGTTCAAGGTATACAGTAGGAGCATCACACACATTTTGAAAATCAGCTGTCCTGAACTATTTCCTGTCAGGAGGAATGCTTTACAGTTAGTTATAGAATCATAGAATCAATAAGGTAGGAAAAGACCTCTAAGATCAGAGAGTGAAACAGTTAACTTAGCACTTTGAAGGCAAGCACTAAACCAGGTCCCCAAGTGCCATATCCGCACATTTTTTGAACACTTCCAATGACTCCACCACTTCCCTGGGCAGTTCGTTTCAATGCCTGACCACCCCTTCCATGAAGAATTTTTTCCCTAGTATCCAGTCTAAAACTTCCCTGGCACAACTTGAGGCCATTTCCTCTTGTCCTATCACTTGTAACTTAGAAGAAGAGACTGACCCTCCACCTTGCTCCTATCTTCCTACAACTCTTTCTGGTAGCTATAGAGAATAATAAGGGCCCACCTGAACTCCCTTTTCTTCGGGTTAAACAATCCCAGCTCCCTTAGCCACTGCTCATAAGATTTGTGCTCCAGACCTTCACCAGCTCCACTGCCCTTCTCTGGACACACTCCAGCACCTTAATGTCCTTTTTGTAGTGAGAGGCCCAAAACTGAACACAAGATTCAAGGGGCGGCCTCACCAATGCCGAGCACAGGGAGTCAATCACTGCCCTGGTCCTGCTGGCCACACTGTTGCTAATACAAGACAGGACGCCATTGGTATTCTTGGCTACCTGGGCACACTGCTTGCTCATGTTCAGCCACTCCTGTTGAACCAGCACCCCCAGGTCATTTTCCATAAGGCTGCTTTCCACCCACATTTCCCCAGCATGTAGTACTTGCCTGGGGTTGCTGTGACCCAAGTGTGGGACCTGGCACTTGGTCTTGATGAAGGTCACAGAATTGACCTTGGCCCACTGATCCAGCCTGTTCAGATTCCTCTGCAGAGTCTTCCTGCCCTCCAACTGGTCAACATTCCTGCCCAACTTGGTGTCATCTGCCAAATGACTGAGGGTGTACTCAAACCCCTTGTGTAGATCATTGGTGAAGATGTTAAACAGCACTGGCCCAAATGCTGAGCCCTGGGGAGCATCACTAGTGACTGGCTGCCAGCTAGGTTTAACTCCGTTCACCACCACTCTCCAGGCCTGACCATCCAAACAGTCTTTTACTGAGCAAAAAGTACACCCATCCAAGCCATGAGTGTCCAGTTTCTTTAGGAGAATGCTGTGGGAAACAGTGTCAAAGGCTTTATTAAAGTCCAGGTGGACAACATCTATGGCCTTTCCCTCATCCACTAAATGGATCACCTTGTCACAGAAGGAGATCAAGTTGGTTAAGCAGGACCTGCCTTGCACAGACCCATGCTGGCTTGCACTTGTCCTGCACATACCACATGATGGCATTCAAGATGATCTGCTCCAAGACCTTCCCTGGCACTGAGCTCAGGCTGACAGGCCTGTAGTTCCCTGGATCCTCCTTCCAGCCCTTCTTGTAGAGGAGTAACAGATTTGCTGACCTCCAGTCAGGACCTCCCTGTTTGCCAGGGTTGCTGTTGAATGTTTGAAAGTGGTTTGGCCAGCTCTTCCAACAGCTCCTTCAGTACCTTGGATGGATCCCATCTCATCCCATAGACTCACAGTCCCTGAGATAAAGACTGCTGCCACTAGTCAGACATGTTAAGGGCCATACATATCCTGTGCCCTTCTGCAGTCACCAGAGTAGCTCTGTGAAATACCATCAGCCCTTCACTCCCACCCATCCCCAGCTCTGGCTGTCAAACTTTCTTTAGATTGGGGCAAGTGACAAATCACACCTCTGAAGTGTGTGGAGGTAAGGTAAGCATCAGACCTTTCGCGCAGGAACCATTAGGGCTAGGCAATTAAACGGGACAAAGAGGCAGACATATAAAAAGTCACATCCCCAAGAATATATGAGACTCAAGCAAGATACCTGCAGAAGAGGAAGGCATGGGAATCTATAATCTTCAAATCCCCCTATGTCTTCTGCATTGAACTAGATTTCCAAAATTGCCTGGCACTATCGTGCCCATCAGAAGAAACAGACATGTGCAGGACTGAACATGAATTTTTGAGACTGTCTGCATTGACTGTAGACATCTCCAGTGGTGGTGTGTTACAGACTTAACTCTCATTCCACCCCTGTTTTGAGTTTATGAAGACAAAGAAAGATCCTCACTTTTTCTACTCACGTTATCAATGTACATAGCATTTTGCTGAGTGAATGTTAAAAAACCGTGGATTAAAGCAGTTTCACTGATAAATTCAACAGAATTTTTGTAAATGCATTCCAAATAACTCTACAAAGAGCATACATTTTTGAAAACTAGATTATTTATTATTGTTTTTAAATTATTTTAACTTGCTGCTCCAAGTAACAGCACTTCAGATATGAAGAAAAGAACTTTGTTGTCCTTGGGGGGCAATCTAATTTGCTATTTAAAACACAGCTTAAATTTCTGCTGAAGAAAATTGCCAGCAGGCAAAGGTCACTTGGCTTGTCCAGAATCATATTTAACACATATTTTACCTTGACAATAACCACACTTGTTGCTTTTCAGTGGCCCTCTTCCTGTCTTCCTTGTTTTTAGAAGATCTGTTAAGGAGATTATTTTCTAGGAAAAAATTACATTTTCAGAAGTACATATCTCCATGTTCTATGTCTGAACATCTCCTGGCTTTGTTTATGATACTATGTTTGTTTGAATGAATAACTGCTGGAAAGTCAGTGTTATGAACCCAGTTAGGAGTTTATGAACTTCACGTTAATACCATCATGCAAATCTCCTCCCTGATCCCTGCCTAGATTTGAGTCCTCCTTTTTATGACTCTTTTTTGCTATTGCAGCTGTATCTTCTCCGGTATTTCCTACATACCAGAGATCTCAAATGTACTACACCATCCTAATTCTGTGATCCAACAGCAAGTTCCTCCAGCAGGGAACCCTGGGTCATTCCTTAGCCTAAGGGAGACTAAATTCTTCCTCAAATGCCATGGGATGCAGCAGAAGTACTCCCACCACTCTTTTAAATTATAAAATTATACTGATCTCTAGGTAAGAGCTTTGCCTCTGGCTGTTCTGTGATTCCAAGAACACCTGTGGGACGTATGTCTAATGGAAAGATCAGGGGTAATTCCTCCAAGAAGACAGCAATAGAAAGAGGTGCACAGATGAGTAGTTAACAAATTATTCATCAAAATGCATCAGATGCCCTGTATTTATGTACGGGCAAGAGCCATGGATCATCCTGATAAAAATTGTTCCTGTCACACAGGGGAATCAGAGCATCCCTGAGATAATGTGCCACCCAGATCCACCTAGAATATGGTTTCTCTCGGGTTCTCCTTGCAGCCCTTTTTGTGGATGGGTGTCATATTAGCCAACTTCCAATCATCTGGGACCTCCCCAGAGAGCCAGGACTGTTGGTAAATGATAGAGAGCAGCTTGGTGAGCTCTTCTGCCAGCTCCCTCATCACCCTAGGATGGATCCCATCTGGTCTCATAGACTTGTGAGCATCCAAGTAGCTCAGCAGGTCTCTAACTGTTTCCTCCTGGATTACAGGGGGGCTATTCAGCTTCCTGCCTCTGTCTACCAGTTCCAGAGGCCAGCTGTCCTGAGGACAACCTGTCTTACTGTTGAAAACTGAGGCAAAGAAGGTGTTAAGTACCTCAGCCTTTTCCTCATCTTTGGTGACTTTGTTCCCCACCATGTCCAAAAAAGAATGGACGTTTTCCTTGCCCCTCCTTTTGCTGCTGATGTATTTGTAGAGGCACTTGTTGTCCCTAACAGAAGTGGCTCAATTGAGTTCAAATGGTGCCTTTGTCTCTCTAATTTTCTTTCTGCATGGCCTAACTATATTCCTAAACTCTTTGTGAGTAGCCAGTCCATTTTTCCATAGTCAGTAAGCTCTCTTTTTCCCCCTAATTTTCATTAAAATCTCCTTGTTTAGCCAGGCTAGCCATTTTTCCCACCTCTCAGCTTTCAGCAGATTGGGACAGCCTGCTTCTGTGCATTCAAGACTTGCTTCTTGAAGCATGTCCATCCCTCCTGTACCCCTTTGTATTCAAGGGCTGTTTCCCAGGGTACCCTCTGAACCAGTCTTCTGAGTAGGTCAAAATCTGCCCTGCCAAAGTCCAGGGCAGAAGTTTTATTGATGGCCCTCTTTGCATCCTTGAGTATTGAAACCTCTATTACTTCATGGTCACTGTGCCCCAGACGGCCTCCAACGACCACATCACCCTTCTGTCATGCACTTCTGGAAGTCAATCTCCACTGCCCTGTCCATAGACTCACATCCCACTGAGATGCAGGCCAGAAGGAGCCATTAAATCATACACTGCATTATTTCAGATGCACTTGCAGAAAGTGAAGGTCTTCAGCTCCACTTGAAAACATCAGGGGAGGGAATATTTACCATTTACCTTGGTAACATGACCCTTTATTTAATCCTCTTCTCATTTAAAATATTGCATGTCTCACTTTTGGTTTAAATCAAATAACTTCAGCATTCCACCTGTCCATGTTATCCTCTCTGCACTGCATGAAAGAGCCCTGTAGCACTCTGCATTTGGGTCTTCATAGTTTTCACCTGGGAAAGATCTGTTCTAGTCAGATGTCAAGGTCACTTCACCTGAGTGGAGTTTCCACAAGGTTGTTTGTATTCGTCACCATCAAAATTTAAGTACTTAAATTATGGATTCTGTATTTCTTTACTTTTTTTTTTTTTTTTTTAATTAATCTCTGACACTACCATTCACCTCTTCAGTGGGTCTGAAACACAGCAGGTCAGTGTATGTATACCATTTAATACTAAGTGAAGAACTAGCCCCCTGATTCTCACCCTCCTCATCTCTCGTGCTGTAGTACCTGCATTCACAAGCTGCTGAATTCACCTAAGAGACCTTTGAGCATCACCTTGCATAATTCATCTGACTAAAAATATTGCCTTTTACATCCTTTAACTCTTAAGCATTACCCCGCGTCCCTTCTTTGAAGGGTGCTCTGAAGAGTGGCAGCAAGAAAACAAACAACATATGTTTTTCCTCTGCTGACACAAATGGAAATTGATTTATGGCTCAGATGTACAGCTGAGACATCTTGAAATTCCCCTGATATCTACAGTGGACTAAAATCCTGATCTGACTTGAGCTGCTCATGTTCAGCTGGAGGGTTAGGCTGTGCAGCTCACTCAGATCCTCATGCTGGATTCCTTCCAAACCCAGTCGACCTCTCTTTTAGGGCTGGGCTGCAGCTGCAAACAGAATGTGCAGAGCCCTCTCTGAAAATAGTCGTCTTTGTTGTGACTAAGATATTTAGATCTTTTTTCAGTAGCATCCTTATTTGAGTGACTGATGTGCCTGGAAGTTATTTCTGAATCTGGGTTATTTCTATTTCTGATGTAAGATTATAGATGTTGTGTAATTGTTAAGCCCACTCTTTTTCCTTTTTTTTTTTTTTTTTTTTTTTTTTTTTTTTTTTTTTTTTTTTTTTTTTTTTTTTTTTTTTTTTTTTTTTTTTTTTTTTTTTTTTTTTTTTTTTTTTTTTTTTTTTTTTTTTTTTTTTTTTTTTTTTTTTTTTTTTTTTTTTTTTTTTTTTTTTTTTTTTTTTTTTTTTTTTTTTTTTTTTTTTTTTTTTTTTTTTTTTTTTTTTTTTTTTTTTTTTTTTTTTTTTTTTTTTTTTTTTTTTTTTTTTTTTTTTTTTTTTATAATATTTTTTAATCTAAGCTTGGGACTAAACTTTTGTGGTGTAAAGTCTGTATTTGTGTCAGAAATATTGATGGTCAACACCAGACTAAGGGCGTCTTCCTCATGTATTACATTACATTGCTTAGAAGCACAACAAGTCAATACCATGCCCTCCTGCACTGTCACTTAGAAATCTTTTTTAGGTCCCTTCTTCCTTTCCTGTTTGAAAAACATAAGGCTGTTCATTAACTCTTTCCATCTCAGTCTCACAAAAGGAAGAAGGGATGATCTAAGTCTGCTTATTCTTATACATCGATGACTTGATCAGCTCTGCTAAAGTTGGTCAAACATTTTGCATTCTGATTAGCAGGATTCAAGAGTGAAATATAAATTTGACTACAAAAGCTTGCAAAAATCAGTGTGTATCAGTAAACACGAGAAATTTCAACAATAATTCATAGAAATTCCTGAGGAAACCTTGATAATTAAATGTTAACAATGTGCTACCAGAGAGTTCCTGAAACCATGGAAGACTGCATGTGGACCTGTGTGCATGTGCATGGGTGCCGCCATTCATGAAACTTTGAAATGGTTATAAAGGCAGCTTAAAAGGGCCTGCTTAAACTGGAAAAGAAAAGCTGGAAGGACCAGACTAAAAAATTACCCTCAACCACATGAGCTGACTAATCAAAATAATGTACTGCATGAGCCTGAAAGTTGGGGAAAAAAAAAAAATAAACCTCTGGGTTTATACGCAACTCTTTTTGGCACTTAAAACACATCTCTGAGAAGCTACCTTTCACTCAAACACAGGTGCTATGTTAATAATTACTGTGCTTTCACACAGATCATTTGGAACTAAGAGCCATTCAACTTTTAAGGAGTAGTTTGCATTCTCCATGTGAGAGCTTTACAGTATGTGATGATTTTTATATTCTCTCTATATTCTTGCAAGGATTAGCAAACATCCATCTAAAATAAAGATAAACATTTCACTTTGTGTACACTTGGTTTATGCTGGAGTCGCACTTTTCGCTGTTGCTACAGAAACACATGCTAAGATGTGGTAAATTTGTGCTTTGAAAAATGAGTCTTCCTTTATACACATGCAGTTAGGAGTTTAGAGCTGGATATCTAAAGTCTCCAAAGCTCTCATCTGTGCTAGGCACATTCCAGCCACATGGACTAAGTTAGGCACTTGCTGTAATGCTTCTTCATGCTGACAGTAGCCTTTATGGCACCACATGCTTGCCCTGAGACCCCAAAGCCAGGGGCAAGGACAGCGGCTGGAGCAGAGAGAATTCCATAAGCTACAGTAATTATAACAATCAGTGTAAGTACTTTTTTTTTAATATTAAATAAACCATCACCTTTTTTGACTGTTTATTTTCAAATCATTTTTAAGAGGTTAGTTCTGGAAGATGTATTAAAGGTAGTTTTGAACTGCAGTAGTTCTTTTTATTTTAATTAATGACAGTGCACAAAAATTCTTCGTGTTCAGACTTTCAGCCATGCTCAGCTGTTCCCATGAAGAGCAGTGTCTTTGTGAGGCACACTGTTCAAATTTATCATAATTTCCTCCAAATATCTTGCAGTGTAACAAGATTAAAATAGCAGCAGAATGTGGAAGGAAAGCCATTAGAGTAAAAATACATATACATACAGTTAGTTCCTTCTCTTACCTTCAAAAATCACACAGAAAACAGCACAGAAGAAAAAAAGACTTGAATAGGCAGAAATTTCTTTTTGAGTTGTAAACAAATAAAAAGCTCTTGTCAATGTTAGAGAAGATACTAGATCTTTGCCTAATTTGTGTCTGTTTCTCAAAACATAAAGGTACATCCACTGTACCCAGCAACATCTCAAACAAAATGTTATGAGCTGACTTATTTCTTTTGGGCAAGGCATGAGGTACGAAACATGCAGTAAAAGACAAGGTTTCATTCATGAAGCAGCAGCTAACTCTTTAAGGCTAAGGTACCTCTCTTCAATTAAGGAAAATTAGACTTCTTAATATGAACTACATCACAAGCTCCACTACAGTGCATAATAGATCAACATGGCACAGAGTAATTAGAACCTTGTCTCAATGATGACAAGAGGTTATAGGATCTATTTCAGTCTCCAGTCCCATAGAGGAAATAATTACATGATATTCTTTTGCTCTTACTTTTCTGAAGGCATTTTTTTCCAGCAGTATTAGATGTTTATGTTACCATTTTTTTTGTGGTCTTACTTCACCAATTTTCATACCATTTAATGATCAAACAGAATACTCACTTTTATCAACTTATAAATTTAAACATATCCCAAATAAAATGCAGACAAGCAACACCAGCATAGTAATTATCCTAAAAAAAATAAAATTCCTTGCACCCTGCTAGGAACAAAAATAGCTTTCATACAAATCTGTGAGTTAAGTAATAAAATCTGATGGAGTGGGGGTTGGGACCTTGCTCTGAAGTGAGACAGACTACTGAATTGGAACATGGTGAAAAACATACTCATCAAGAGCAAAGGAGATTAGAAGCATCTTTCACATTGACCAAGCCTGCCTACCTCCAGCCGTAATAAATGTTTCAGTAGCAGAGGCTGACCATAATAGTATTTTTGGAGGCTTAATGCCAAACCTGAAACAGGGCTCTGTAGGACTTTGTCCAATTACTTAATTTAAAAAAAAAAAAAAAAAAAAAAAAAAAAAAAAAAAAAAAAAAAAAAAAAAAAAAAAAAAAAAAAAAAAAAAAAAAAAAAAAAAAAAAAAAAAAAAAAAAAAAAGGATAAAAAGCAGTATTCATTTAAAAATATATTTTTAGCTGTAGCAGTACAGCTTTGTTGAACTGAACTGTTTTTTCTAACTTTCCTACATGCTTGATAAACTTCCAGGTTTATTAAAACAATTTTACAGAAGCTTGAGGTGAACTGTAAATCTCCCTCCAGCTCCTTGCTAGAGGCTGCTTTAGTGTAGGTATTCTACTTTGTGAAGTTCTACTTCAAGAAGTTATTTGTTGGTTAAAAATGTAAGGACTGACCATGCCCATTAATCTTTCATCAGAACTCCCTCTCTTCTGCTTCAGGGAAAAACAAGGGGACTCTGAAAGCATTACGGCCCCATAGTATGGACCAACCATTTCCTTCCCACTCCCTCTCCTTGCTTCCACTCTGAGCCCCTTGAGGAGCGGATAGGGCAGCTGAGCTTGTTCAGCCTGGAGCAGAGATGGCTTCAGCAGATCTAACATCAGCTCCCCAGTGCCTGCAGGGAGTTTGTCAGGTTAATTTAGACAGGTTCTCCATGGCAGTGCATGGCGGGAAGAAGAGATGACATATACAGGAATTGAAACAGAAGAGTTTCAGCTGGGATATAAGGAGAAACTTTTTCTTTGTGAGGTCAGGCAGAGGCACATGTTTCCAAGGGAGGTGGTGCAGTCTCAATCCTTGCTAGCTGTTATGTCAACACAAAATTTATCTGCCCTTATATAAGGGCTGGTAAAGTTGAGTGCTATGCAAAGGACTGCAAACACTGCTGGACAAGGTGATTTAGGACAAAATGCATTCAAGACTATGGCTTCTCCCGAAAGCTATCTCAGGAAAAAAAAAAAAAAAAAGAAAAAAAAAAGGCATGAGAATGAAGGACGTTTAAGAGAGAATGAATAAATACAACTATAAAGTGGAATTTCTGCATTCCCCATCACAGATGAATTTGCATGTGGTACCGAACTGGAGAAGCTGGCTCATTCCCACTTTTTCCACAGTCTGTCTGTAACTAGCAAAGCACCAGGCACAAGTTCAAATCAGTTCTTCTTCCGTCATATTGAGACAAAAATTGAGGTGCAGGGCCATGACATGCAGAATACTCTGGACTTCTCTGGATCTCCACTCTGACTAAATGGAAAGTACCTGCTCTCTGTTAAGAAGGACAGTTTGTCACCATTTGCATTATATTCACTCTCTTAAATACTATCTCAAATTCTGCTTTATACCACATTACCTGATCATCCTCACAAGCAAGAGATATTCCATGAGCATTGACTTTGGGAGATTCATGATCTTTCCAAGTACTCGCTTGCACCCTATTTAGCTCAGGAAATTTAAAGAAGCCATATTTTGTTTTATTCCTTTTAATGCTGATAATCTGTAGGCCTATGACTGAGATATTGTCTTTCCAGATAGACATCAGATTAAGTTTTTGTGATTAGGTTTCCCTTACAGTTAGAAAAATATGTTACTCAGTAGTAAAAAATATGTTTTACAATGAATACATAATTTTCAGTCTTTTAAAGGGGTAGTATTATATTTTAAAGTGCAAATATGCGTCGCTGAGAACTCTAAAGACAATTTTTGTCCAATAATAACTTAAGTGGGAATGGATATTATTGACTCATTCTGTAGAAAACTCTCCAGGAAATACTGAAAAATCTCAGTTAGAGAAGGGCTCTGTGAGTTTTACTTGTAGATCTGTTGCCTGAGGCAGATGCCTTAGGCGCCAAACACGCTCCTTTGGCTACATGGAGTATTTAGACTTCTAGTGAGTTGTTTATCAGGGATCTAAAATTAAGGCCTAATTAAGTAGTCAACATCACCTCAATAAACTTCCATTTCTGCAGTGGTTACTGCGATATCATTATGTACTTTGGAGAGCCTAGCTGCTTTGCATCACTCTGCTGATGCAGCCTAGGTTGAATGAGGGTGTCATTTAGCTCCCTCAGCCAAACCTTGTCAGGAACTGCTAAACACCATGACATTGAGAAGCAGTGACCAGTCCACACTGGCAGAGATGTCATCATGCTAGAGTGAGCAGCCTCTGGCACCTGGGGGCTACAACAGCATCATTAAGAGGAATTTAAGATCCCATGTAACCATCATTTGCTACCAAGGGCCTCAGGCAAAGCACCCAGGACACACAGGTGAACCTGGACCCACTGCCAGAAGTAGGGAATAACTTCTCTAAAACTGCATTTTCCATTACTCTCCTCTGTTTCTCTGAGTAGTAGAAATCATTCATATTAAGGCTGATGTCTTACATCAAGCCAAAAGTTCATATGAAAACCTGCTAAATCAATAGCCCTCTCCATCTCAGTTTATGGGAGTACTCTGTTCAGGGAAGAGGCCACTGTGACACCTACCAGCACCTATATCCCCGACTTTTATGAGAACTCCCTTTTCTGGTGCTTTCTGGCTAGCGACACCATTATTTACTGTTGTACATTACAAGTTGCTTTAAAAAGAACAATGGTTAAGTAACACCTTAACAAGAGTGTTCCTGTTTCTCTGTGTGGCTAGAAGTGACTGTACAATATGCCTTTCAGGGGATAAGAAGTACACCAGTGCTTGCTTTTCCAAGTACTGAGTCTGTTTGTAGGAAATCTGGTAGAGTTGGGGTAAGAAAACCAAGACAGAACACAGTTCTTAGCTGAGTAATGATACATAAATAGCTTTCAGGGTGGCTCAGTGTAAGCTTTGTTATGAGAGTGCACAGCAAAGACAGTAAGCGCAGGAACGGAATGAAGAAACAAAGATCCTGCTCTCATCCTGATGTTCCTAATCATGAATGCCCCAAATAAAACAAAAATACTTCATGTGCCTTAGACCATGGGGCTTTTTTGGAAATTTTCTTTAAGGAGTCAGATTGTCTTCAGTTTTTACTGTAATAAAAGGTGACCTTTTACATAATACTGCAACAGCATCTGAAACTACTTTGTTCCATTACTTCAATGTTTGCATGTACTAACATTTATAAAGAGCTAAAATATTATTTGAACCCAGTGAAAAAGTATTAAAAAGGAACAATTCTCATGACAGAAAAACTGATACTTTCATGTTATCCAGCCACATTGGTACCATGTAATCTTCCCTTCACATTTAGGTGACTACTGTACCTATGATCAGGACCCTGCTTTTATAACCTTTACTTGTGAAGAATCTGCTTTTGTTCGTAGTTTTTAGCTCCTTGTGAGTGAACTGAAATGTCTTAAAAGATCTCCTCTAGCATTTCACCTGGGATGAGTTGATGTGGGCCAGAAACAGTCAGGAAAACAGCAGGCTAGACCCAGTCAACAAACATTATGTACTGAATTAGAATGGAATCTGAGGAATAAGTCACTCCTACTTCCTGAGGACTGTTTTATCATCTGTCTGAGACAAACCCAGAGATGCTTTCATAAGAGTCTTTTGTAGCACTGGACTCTCCTTTGAGACTAACATGGTCATCTGCTGTCCTAGAGCTTTTATCCTGGATGTTACTGTGAAAGCACTAGTTATGATGAGTAGAAATTAGCACCAGCATGAACATTTAAATCTCACTTGTGTTCTGGGCTCCTAGTCCTATCCATGGAGAGAAAGACACAAGCCCTTGAAAACCTGCAGAAGGAAAATCCATTTGTAGGATCAAGTGTTCAAACACAGGTTCATCAGGTAACTGAAACAAATATACTAATGAAGAAATGACATTAGTTGGCCTAAAACCCACCCTAGGTTTCCTACTCGGCAATCTGGAACTGTATTTGGTTTTCACACACTCATTCATGGTGAAGAGTGGCTTTTCCCACCCTCCTAAATGAGTCTGTGGCTTCATTAACTTTACCAAGTGCAGTAGGATACAATTTCCAATGCAAATAGTGTTTCATGGCTCTAGCAAATTGGAATTATGGCAATATGACAAATAAAACTAATTATATCTTGTGACAAGACAAAGATTAGTTGTTATCGTATCTGCACAGTATTATCTCAGTGTATTGTCTTCATAAATGTTTTTCGGGTGTCTTAAGCATTAAAATAGCACGTTATGTATCAGCATGGAACTATTCATTTTATGCTTCACACAAATACTATATTATCTTTTAAAAGACTAAAAGATGCTGCATGCAACCACTGAAATAAAAAGCGCATTTATTTTTCTCCAAAATGGGCATAAACAGGTTTGTCTTTCTAGAAGTTCTGTGAGAGAAAGATGGCAGAATAGGAGATGTTATTTGTTGGTATCAATGATCAGTTATTATTCCTACTGGCATACTCAGGCTTGTCTCTACTGTGGAGCAAAGCTGAAATGCAGCTGACTGAAGACACAAACATAGCCCAAGTGTCTAGCATATCAGTTCTGTGATTTGGTTTTCTATACTGCAAATCCCTTTTCATTTATAGGGCTAGTTGCAATGCAAGGATCCAGATGTTCCTGCTCCCTTCAGCGACACTCAGTGTGCAGCTCCCCAGGATATGGCTATTCATAGCTCTCCATGCTATTCATTGCAGTCCTAACAATGATGCATGGATTGCCATGAGGAAAACTGACAATTTAAAACAAAACCACAGACGGAGACAGACGCATAGACACATGTGGGTGGCGGTGACATGGACAGAAACAGACTTCTCAGGGTTCAAAGCTGGTGACAAACTTCAAAGGCTCAGTCTCTCACTGAATCATCAATAACACTGCACATAGTGAAGCATTTATTTAGCTGTTTTAGTGAAAAAATTAGCTCTTGCTTGATAACCATCTAAGATGCTAAACCTGTCCTATGTAGCATTTTTGTATTCTAAAGAAATTTAAGTGTGTTTATTTCCAAGTGTTTCTCTCGGAAATAACTCTTTGGCTGCTGAACGCTGTCTACTGGTTCTTAATTGTGGTTTTGAAAGTCCTGTTAGGCACAGTCCTGAGCTGGCAGCACTGAAGAACTGTTCCTACTAAGAGACTATTCCCAGAGGTGGATTCCTCAGAGATGTTCCCAGAGACTGTAGAAAACATACATGTGTCTACAGCCTTGGGGAATCCATTATAACTTCCCATGACCCCAGACATCTCCAGCAGGAGAGTGCAGGGAGCAGCTAGGTCCATTTCATGCCACTTGCTGTAACCTGGACTGCCTCAAAGAGCAAGGACAGAATCTATAGCTGTGTCCTGCTGTTGCTTGCAGGGTCTGTCCCTGGGTATGCACATATGTGCTGCAAACAACAGCAACTCTACTGAGGTCTCAAATACAGAATTTGGAAATACTTCATTTGTGGCACTGTCCCTTCCCACGCAAGTATCCCTTTTCTATCTGTGAAACTTTAATGATTCAGAGAGGTTTTCTTTATTTGCATGTTTCCTTTGAGAGGTTTTATAACTTCTCTCATTGACTAATTAAGTTAAATGCCATGTTGCTATTGTGGAAACCTCTCTCTCTCTTTCCAAAACCAGCATCCTAGTTTTTACAACTTCCAAAAATTGCAACCTCCACCACAAGCATCACTTGACTCTTTTCTCCTCTTGGAATTGAGATGACTTTTCTTTTGAACCTGGGGGGGGAAAAAAAAAAAAAAAAGCAAAAGCAAAATATACTATTTAGGAATTTCTTACAATAAACTTTTTTACTTGATGGTTTATGGCCAGTGCCAGTGTGCAGGGCTAAATGGTGACCTGTGACACATGGATGTACAAAGCAGCAGGTGTCATCATCTGGCCTCTCTCTGCTTTCGGGTCAGATAGGCAGGATCTAGATAATGTGTCCTGGTGTGTACTATTATGGTGCACCAGACTACAGTGAATGGGCACAACATTGCTTACTTCTCACTGTACTGACCAAAAGCATATACTGATGGAGTGGGCTGACAACAATTTATTTCCCTCACTACTTTGAAAATAGCTAAAAACGAAATGACTAATTTTTTCTTAGAAATGTGTCATCACATGAATACAGAAAAATCTGCTCAGCTATTCACTTACTCAGTTCAGTAAAAGTGTTTTTAACATGATTGACTGAAATTGGCATCACCTTATATCTGGAATACTACTTTCTAAACAGTGTTCATATTCCTCAGAGAAAGTAATATGGAGATGAAAATTACTAGGAAGAAAGAGAAGGAAGGAAGAGAAGAAGGAGATTAAAGGGAAGAAAGAGGAGGGAGGAAGGAAGGGAGAGAGGGAGGGACAAAGGGAGGGAGGGAGGCTGACTTTGTCTCGAGAACATGCATAAAACAAATGAATCTGAAGGAATAATGCATAGAAAATTAAAAACAAAGTGTAGCAATGAAATGTAGTAAATTTCCCTTCCTAACTTTATATGTACGTAACCAAGTCCTAAAGTGCTAGAGCTTACATAGACTAGCATTTAGAAGCAAAATTATCAGTCAAGCAGCTACAAGGCAATTCTCCCTCCCTCTGGGTCACTCGTGGTTCCCATGTATACCCCCACTCTATTAGACAGGACAAGATCATAAGCCATAGTTGTACCCTGATTTAGGAAACTAAAACGTGAAAGCAGAAGTTTGAAACAGTGTGAATTTCACTATAAATAGATCCAAGTTTTCCTAAAGCAAATTTTCAGCTAAGGATATGTAAGGTGTTCTGAGTGCAAATGGTGTGTTAGCTTTTCTGATTGCTCAGAGCAATCAGTTCTGGTAACAGCTGAATTTAGAGTAGACTACGCTGAGGAAATCAGATAAATAATCTTGAGATGGAACAACTGAAAATGAATGATAACATGATCAGAAATCTACATCCTACAAGATGTATATCTTCCTCTTCATTAATTTTTAGCCCAGGGGTTATTATCCGAAAATACCTTGTGAACTTTCAGAAATTCTTGTTTGAGCAATTTCATTCCATTTTTACACTTATTTTCCCTAATGCTGCTGTCGAGACTGGCTACAAGGGAAGAGTACAGTCCCATTTGTGTTATAGGGGTTTCCCCATTACTTTATTTGCCTTTGTACAGTTCAGTGCAAAATAGCAATCCCCAGGGTCCTCTCATCTCATTCCTTCTTACTTCTCTTTGGCTGCTGTGGCTTAACACTCCCTTTACAGTTAATTAAATGTAGTTTACAACGTCCATTTGTAATTTTTAACATTTGGGGGGGTTTTTTAGCCTTTTTTCTTTTCAGTCTTCTTCCCTCTACTTTTCCATTTAGTGTTCATGTCTAATCTTACCCACCATGCTAGCTCTAATGACTTCAACCATCTGTGCATTACCAAGGGGATCTCGGTTACTTACCCTTACATGCCATATTTGCTACTCTTTCTTTGTTTACCAAGAAAATCTGTAACTTGATCCCTCTGCATGGCTGTTGTACTCAGCCTGGCTTCAAAGCTCTCTGTGTTTAGCTTCGTGGTGTCATCTTTGACTTCTTAGTTTTCTTCACAAATTGCTTTCTCCAAATTAACCCCAGCTCTGCTACAATCTTCATACACGACTACCCTCTTGCCTGTTCTCTGTGTCTTCCAGGAACTCTCTCCTGGATCGCTGCCCAAGAAGTCCTCTTGCTGTTGCTGTCAGGACTTCCTTCACTGACTATCCAGCCCTCAGGAACTGCCTTCTCTGCCTGAGTGATGCTGTATTTCAAGCTACCTCTCACTTTAATAAATATGTATCCTGGATGGGTTCTATCACCTCTAATTATTACAAAGAAATAAATGGCCAGATACACATCATTTTGGTCAAAGCAGAAAGTATTTCTCGTATCTTGGTGCAAAAGCACCATTACTTCCCTCACTCAATAGTTCTTGAGGGGCAGTTTTCCAGTTTCAAGCAGAAAATGTGAGAAGTATGGTCTGTATACACATCTAAGTATACCTATGCAAGGCCTCTGGGAAAGGCAGTCAAAAACCTAATCAGACCACCTCTATGTTTTTTTCCTAGAACTATTGCACAATTCAATGTTTAGGGCTATGATAGATTTTTATTAAGTATAGTATCAAAGACTACAAACAAGATACGGAAACCAAAGACAAAAAGCTCAGCTTGGAGAACTTCTGCAATCAACTTACAGGAAAAAATAAAATGGAGATTTTACTTCAGTGCGCAAAGTATAAGGAAGAACAAGATAAGCATTTCCTCAAATTATCAGAAATGTTGAAAGGCTTTTCACCAGCAAAAAATGAGGAGAAATAGTGCTTAATATCTTGAGACGCCACACAGGTAGCTCTGCATATTAATCTACCTCTTCATCATAAACAAGCAGCAGTGACAAAGGAACACAATGGCTATATGCTGAAAATATTGAATAAATATGCTTAAATAAAACCCACATCTCATTGAAAGCAAATGGGAATTTTGTCTGTGGAGCTATTGGCAAAATATGTAGTCACATGTAGTCACATACTGAGGAAATTTTAACTTTTTCTGGCTGTTCTAGCTCTTATTTACCCTCTGGCTAGAATGTGTTATGCTAATGAAGTGTGACAAAAGTTCATGTTTCATGTAGGGAAATTAAAGGAAAGCTTGGTCATACAGAGGATCAACCCTTGAAGAACTTTTACAAAAGGTTGGATGGGATTCTAAGCAACTTGATCTAATTGAAGATGTCCCTGCTCATTGCCATAGCTGGGGCAGGGGGTGAGCAGTTGGATTAGATGATCTTTGAAGGTCCTTTCCAACCTAGACTATTCTATGATTCTATGAAAGTTTTCCTGGAACTGCAAGAAATACTGGTTCAAGTTGGGTTTAATTTTCTGAATGAGTCAAACTTGTAAGACCATTGTGATTCACTGTAACAAACAATAATGCCCAAAGTTACAGTCTCCACGTTTATTGACCTCTTCCCCATACCCTCCATACCTCTGATACCACTAGAGTGACCAGAGAGCCTTTCACCTACCTGTGAAAAAAGCACACAAGATCAGATCTGTGAAATGGAGCTCAGTACAAAGGAGCTCTAACAATTATTACGTCATTTTTAAATGCATACATCTCACATATTTGAGGTTTATGTGCCATGAGGGTTACAGTGTAATGTAGTCATGTGAAAGATGCCCCTGGTTGGTTCATCTGAACTGGTATTACTCCAGACAAGGATTGATTCCCAGCGTTAGTAAAAAATTGGTGATTATTTGGACAATATCTGCACAACTTAGGAGTTTTGTTTGCTATTATAAAGACATCGTGTCTTTTAAGAGTGCTATATGAGGTCCACTCTTTGCTGAATGTGCTTGTTACATGGCTCCACCAGGTCAGGTAAAAACAAATTGTTACTTTGACAATTCCATTCTTAGTTAAAAAGATGATGATTAAGGAATACTTTCATGTCATTCACAGGAGAGAGGGGGGGAAAATCCAAAGCAAAGCAAAAAAAACCAAGTCTCAGATTGCCACGAACAGCACTTTGGAAGGGAAAGTGATGCACATTTCAATATAAAGGTAGGACTAATTTAGCCCACATGACTAAAATCTCAGAAGGGTCCATGCCTAAGTTGTTGAGAGCTGAAATTAAAGGAAGGTCAGATACCACTTCTCCTATTGACCTAGGACAGCTGATTTGTATGTCCCCATAGCTGGGAAGGAGGAGCAGACAAGGAGCTGGAGTCCAAAAAGAGTAGCAAGAGGTCAAGGGAGTAAGGAACATAGCTGTGCACTGAGACAAAAATGTTAAAGACCACAGAGACTCAGTGTATTGGGATTGACTGTTTCAGATGGGTAGGTATTTAGCAAGAAAAAGTTCCACCAGACATGTGGTGGCATGGCTTTAAATTTCAGTCAACATAACTTAAGTATGTGCCTAACTACTTTCCCAAACAGGATTTAAAAAATTATTTTTAAAATAAATGGTGAATTTACTAAATGCACCCTCTCATCTAAAAAGTACACTCTACATTTCAATATTTTATCTTGACAAGAAAAATATCTGAGGGGTTTAAAGAAAAGATTGGTCAACATCTGTGTATGTTCACTTTGTGTATTACTATGCATCAGTCAGATCAATGTTGCAGTGCTGTGCTAATGTCTGGAATTCACATTAAAGTGGTGTCAGGAAGCCTGGAGTTGGAACAGTATTGATGGTAAATGGATATAGGTCATTTGGACCGAAGACTCGGATTTGCCATGCTAGTAAAGAAAATGGAAATCAGTAAAGGAGTAATCATTTAAAAACAAAACAAAACAAAACAAAACAAAACAAACAAAAAACAACACTAGAAAAAGGAAGAAGGGTATATAGTGATGCATGGATACTAAAAGTAAGCTTCATTTTTCTTACCACCACTTTTAGCAACTTCAATTTTTTTTTTTCAAGGTTTCACAGAAAGGAAAGTATTTACAAATGTCTGTTTGATCTCAGTCTAGGATTGACTACGGTGGATTTCAGTCTAGTTGAAAAACAAGCTACAGAATAAAATTCCCGTTCTGTCTCAGCACTCATTCCCTTCATCCTCCTGATCGTTTCACTCCCTTAGAACTGCCTACCAATATTTACACTGTTTTGATAAAATCTGCTCATACAGGATGCAGCAGCACAGGAGGTCTGATAAAGGGACACAGCACCTACCTAGCTGACACAATAGCACTGTATGTGTATTAAAAACAAGTGTACTGAGCAACAAGGTGGAGTGAGGTGGAGTGTAGAAAAAAAAAAACAGGAAATAAAGAAATATAAATGTCAAAAGACAGTGGTATGTGTTAAGTGAGATACAATCAGAGACTGACTTAAACTAAATCTCATTGTTCCCTATTCTTAATGGGCTCTTCACTCCCCTTCCAGATTCTACAGATCCCTTTTGAATACAAAGCATTGCTGTTCATCATTAACTTTAATAAGATTAACTTTTTATAGAAATTTTAGCATAATACAATTTTTTTCTAAGAGAAAGTCTGACAGAGGTCTTATCAAAGTGACTATCAAATACAGCTTCACTCTCTCATAATTTTGTTTTTACTGTAAAAGGAAAGCATTTAGCTTGACTCATAAGATGTTTGTATGGGTTTTTTTGCATCTATTTTGCTCATCATACTTCTTGTTGCTTTTCTCAAGAGACTGATTGAGACCTTTATGTTCTTCTTCAGTTGACTGGAAACCTTGCATCATTAGAGGCTAGGTATGGAGTCATTTAAACTACATTAGCCATCTTAAAATTAAAGCTTTTGCCTAGACTGGTTGCCTATACTCATCCAGTAGTCAGAGTATGACTGGTTCCATGTCCTTAGAAGTGTATCCTGGAACCAGTATCCAGTTCTCTATAAAACCACTATAGCAGCTTTGAGTAGAGGTGGCAGTTTTACATAGCTAAACTTAAGGAAACCTGTCCCACTGTGAAAAGCTAAGATAAGATAGTGTAACACTGCTTAATTTGAAATATGATGTAGCAGATATATTGTTGTACATGTAGAATAGATGGGCTTAGTACTCTAGTATTGCTGTAGCACAGCTGTGAGACTGAACTGAACAGGGTATGGACTTTACTTATTTAGTTCAAAGTAAAATCCACAACTGTAATAGCACATAATGAGAACTAGCATTATCTACAGCAAACTGGAATCCAGGCAGCATAGGAATAGTCACTGAAATTGCTCCAGATTTGCACAGGATTCTCAACTGCTGTGCCATGGAGCCCGAGTAGAGCCATGCCATGACAGCTGCATTGAGACCACAGCTACTCTGTGCAGCCTCACATGTGGAGCTCTTAGAGCACATTTGTTGCACAGTGACCTTCTTCACTGTCAAACTCACAGAGGACATTTAGGAGATGTCTACATTAGCAAATAATGAGAAATAGTAAGAGAGGATCCATACAGTTGTTGAGAACATAGCAGCTCCATCATAGTGCCTTTACTTCAGATCACTTCTGGTCTGGTTCCATGAAGTAAAGACCTAACTGCTCCTGAAAGAGCTTCAGTGGACAGAGTCTGGTTTAGTTTCAGCAAAAACAAGTCAAGACTGTTCAGCAACATGACAAAAAATGTTTTGAGAGGGAATAAGCAGAACAGTTAATGAGGACAGTCAGAAGAGTGAATTCAACACCTCACTTCTGGTTTGAGCAGAAATGTTAATATAGATGCATCCCTGTGCACAGTAAAGCATTAATACATAGCAATTAGTGCAATGAGTGAACTTTGCTTTTCTTTGGGTAACTCCTGAAGCTACAAGGAATAGAACTGTAGGTGAGGGACAGAGGCAGGGGTTGCTCAAGCAAAGAAGTCAAAAGAGTAAAAATTGCACCCACAGCTCTTTAGCCAAATCCATTATTTTCATACACATCTTCCTCTGACTTAATTTCTCCATCCTTTTTGTATTATTTACATTAGCTCATAATAAGTATGACACAACCACAATGCCCAAAGATTTTGGTTGGAACAAAGACTGCTAAGTATCGTCTCTACAGCTCTGACAGTATTGTCCTGGCTAAGCATAAGAAATCTGACTTTCTTGAGACGGAGGAAGAGACAAGTCAAATAGTATCAATTTAACTGGCTGAGGGGTTGCTTGCTTCCATCATTTCAGCTCATTCTTACAGGATTTGAGACAGAGATGAAAGATGGATGTGACAGAACAGAAAGATCTTACAGCAAGCACGCAATGCTGTTAATATAAATGCAAACTCTATTCTGGAATACAAAGATCTACCATAATTGTCAAAGTTACTTGAGAAGCTGCTCAAGCAGAAGATGCTCCAATGCACCAGTAAGGGCTTAAATTATTCACAGGAGGGCCAAAATAGCTCAAGACCAGAGGAATGTCTTAGTTGACACCTAGAAGTTATTTTTCATCCAACACATAGGCATATCTGGGCAGCCTTTTGTAGCAATCTTAATAAGAGATACTATATTATTGAGCACACACCAAAAGCAATTTGTCCAGTTGTCTGCATATAGCAGCAGATGCAAAGATAAGTGGAGAAACACTTTGCTATGTAAAAGGCAAGACATCACTGGTATTACTGAAGAAAGCATCTGCCAGACATGAATCAGGACCTTCAGAAACAGGCTGTGTTTAACATCTCAAAACCTAATATGGGTCATATAATAGTCAATATACCTTCAAAGATTCTAAAACAAATAAACATACAGCTTACCTGCAGAAGACTTTCCTCTGATTTTATTATCTCTTACAATGGACCCAGTGTTTCAGGAGAAGAGAAAGATCACTCATTCACACAAGTCATGTTCTGCATACTGTCTTAACCTGCCACTGCAGACACTTCCTTGAGAATGAAGCTAACGTTATTATTTAGTACTAATATTATTAAACTTCTTGGCAGAGGTCTGCACAATCTGCTCGTTTCAGTCACTCAACAAAGGCCTATAAAAAAAAATGCAGGAGGAAGTAATTTACCCATTCACAGATTAAAACTGAATGTGCCAACTTAATGTATTTTGACATTTGCCAGGGAACAAAGTTTGGTGGAGCATCAGATTGCCCCTGACTTTACATAGGTTCTTAAGCAAAGGAAAAGACACATGTCCCATCTCACAGCCACAGAATGTGGACCACCCACGCTATCACTAACAAATTTTGCTGACAGGTATTAAGAGAAAGGGCACTGTTAGTAGTAATAGAACCAACCTTTCTCTAGGTTGGTTCATCTCTCCCACAAGCAGTTAGAAAGATTTCTGGCTATTTCCCAGAGCACACTGAGAATAGTAAAAGTGAGATTCAGGTGAGCAAAGGCAAATATGAGCTAGCATTTCTCTGTGGATGTATCTATGATACCCATACTTAGTTGCAGACCTACCGCAGCCCTCTGGGTGACTATAGAAAAGTCACTAGTATGGTATTCATCTTATCCAAATCTAGACTCCTGTAGTATAAACATCTACATAGGAGCAAGTCACCCTGTGCTCCTTTTGTAGTCAACAGAGAGAAACAGATACTTCTAGGGTGCAATTAATCTCATCCTAAAGAAGACATCTTCCAGATGATTTATGTCTTAAAAGTACCTGTTTTTCCCTCACTAGAAAGGGAGTCTGAGGTGATTTTTGCCATATGGACACCTCAGACATGAACAAATAATATATCTAGCAGAGCCGTAAAGCCATTGATATTCCACACAGCCTGAAGTTAGTATAAATGTTTGGTCAATAATAACTCGAGCTGAACTCAGACGGTTGACCTAGAGGTGAATGGCTCTGTATTCCATTACTAAGTCTCTGAATCATCCAGTGTCTCTTTTCTTTTTAAGTAAAGTCTCTCCCTGGGTTTTAGATGTCACTTAATGGAATGTGGATATTAAATGTATGTAAAGCCATAGCATTTTTGGATAGAGCTGCATTCCACCATGTCCCATTATAAACACGATCCCACCCTCCTCTTTGGAGCTGTCAATCTGTCAAGCTAAGGAGCCTGTGGACTCCCAAGGCAAATCTTTCTACTTTCAAGGGACTGCTGTTGCCAAAAAGAAAGTTCCCAATGAAAATAGTTCTTGTGTAGAGATTATCAGACTTTTTTATATCCTGGGATGACAGAAATTCCTTTAGCAAAAGTAGTGCAGCTTGTTTTTTTCCCAAGTTGTTAATTTCCATTTTATTCCTATTCCTGTCATCAGAAGCCTCATTTTTTTTCATGGAAGTATCTTCTATCATCTTCACTTTTGCTTCCCATTATTTTTCTTCACATTTTTGTACACTTTCCATTGGAATTTCCACTTCATTTATAAAATATTATTCCTTTTTTGCAAAACAATTCTTGTTGTACTTTTGCCTTCAATCTAGCAGTAAACTGTCAGGGCAGAATATTGTTATTATTAATTACTTTTTAAAGATATTAATGCAGCGGTATGTTCACTTGAACTCCAAATGCCAAGCATTGTTACTTCACAGATGTCATTTAGTGGAATGTGGATATTAAACTCTGGTATATTATCTGGTTTATTTATTTGGTTTACATGCAGTACCTGGGTGCAGAACTGCTTTGCAATTTAAACATTCTTCCTACCACAGTACACAACATGTGTTCATGTGACATGAGCTAGATAATCATCTTTACCAGTGTCTGACAAACAGAACCAGAACTCTATCTTGTCAGATAGAAGTTGTAGTTGCTTACTTTAGATGAAATAGTTTTCCACATTCAGGACACTTCTCAAGCACAATTTTTTAAAGGATATGCACAACAGACTGCCCTTTCTGAAGCTATCTCTGCACTTCCACAGAGAAGATTGTGTAGCCTAGACTGTGTCTAGAACACAATGTTCCTCTTCTTCTGAGAGCAAGATTTTATCTGAAACATTATCCAAAGAAATACTTTAATCTCCTGTACATGTGGGGGAGCCCAGCTGGTTCTAGGCTCTCTGTAAACTGAAATACCGAAGATGGAACTTGTACACCTGGCAGAGGGTTAACCACGGACAGTAAGGACTGTGACAGAGAGTGAGTTTCCAGTTAGGAATGTTAACCTATTGTGTTAAAACATGTGGCTGTGTGTCCAATCATGAGTTGTTATGTTAGTAGTAAACCAATGGTGCCTGTACATGTGTCACCCAGAACTGTATAAGAGCAGCAGCACTGTTGCAACAAAGCAAGCAAGCTGGTATTCTGAAACCATGTCACTATCCTGCGACATGTACATACTGTAAATTCCTGTATAAATCTTAGGCAGACTAAATGTCATCACGGACAGCCATTCTTCAAAGGCAGCTAAACCCCATCTTCAGGTTTTTCAGCAATTGCCTGAATTACACAGAAATGAGCACCTCAAGCAGGTGACTCTTGCAAAACTGAAATAAGACTACAATGGAGACAGGAAAAACAGTGCTTTGAAGGTGCCCGTCTCCAGGCACCTCACTGAAGTGCAGAATTTTCCTAGAGAATTACTTCAGGTTAGACAATTAGTTCTTCTCCACTTGTTTCCTTGGAAGACACAGATGCATTCAGGACTACATCAAGTTTGAAATTCATCCTCCATCTTTGCAGTGTGGCACTGATATTAATGCAATGCAAATCTTGGAGACCATAAGGAATTTTTTTCCTTGCATTTGTATTTTAAGCACATTACCATTGCTGAGTGGATCACTTACGTATTCAGTTCAGAGAAGCTTAAGATCTGGGCTTTGAACAGAAGTCTTCAGACACAGGCCCCACCTGGCAAACTTGTTATTCTGTCTCTCTGTCAGGGATGCCTAAGTAGTTTTACACAGGTGTTCTGTTTCAGTCAAATTTGAGAGATAATGCATAACTATTAAATCCTTTCACACTCCACACAAGTAGAGGTTCCAGGTAGAGGAAAGAGACTTATTGCCTTTACGGGAGGAAAGGCTGTAGTAAAAACACCTACCTTATTAAACATCAAGGGCTTTAGACAAGTTACTACGTATATACTCAGATCCTCTTGCTGTATGACACCTGTGCAAGCTTGGGTACTGATGCTTACCCATCCAGTTACGGGGCTTGTTGGAGTATACCTCTCACCCAACTCTCACGCTCTGGCTCACTTTCTGGGAAAAACTGTGGAGCAACTGGCTGGTCCACACTGCATGTCACTAGGATGTGGGAGTAGGAGCAGCACCGTGCTGTGTAGCTCAGCCCATAAACAGAGCAGCCTTTGCACATCGAGTAGGACGGCTGCTGGCTGTCTGACAAAACCATAGGAAATCAGGTTGTCTTGGCTCCTTAGCTCTCTGCTCATAGAACTACTTGCTTTCTTCAACTTTTAGGCATATAGAGTTTCTGTAGTTTAATCCAAACACAAAGATCAATTATTTGGGTTATTATAATTACCCTAGTAGCCAAAAAAATGCAAGATCTTTTCAAGGCATAAATTACATTTCGAGGTAATTGTTTAACACTGATCTAGGACACAAATGCAAGAGTGAAGCAATTTTTTTTCATGTCCCACATGTCCAAAGCTTTATATGCCTGTGTGCTAAAACAGATAAAAAATATGAAAAAAAAATTATGAAAATACAAATGTTTTTGCATTTGGCTTTTACAAGCAAAGGTTAACTTCACTATTCCTGTTGGCCTAGGTTTTTTCAACTCACATCTCCCCAGTCAAAAGCACTTCTATGGACTTCAGTAAAGATGCTTATCTGGATCAATATTATCCAGCATATATGTCAGCTATTACCAGGGAATGTTTGCAGGAAACATAAAAAGTAGTCTTTATTGCATAGAAATCTCCCACACATATTCTCCCAAAATCTAGTTTCTAGATTTCAAGACACAGAACAGGTTAAAATACAAAGTGGCCTTTGGACTTTTTTTTTTTTTTAACAGAAGAGGTCTTCAAACATTTTATCTTACTCTTGTGTACTGATCTTGAATTGCCACATCATAGAGCCGAAACGTCTTCATCTAATTTATTAAGGTCACTTTAAATTCTGACCATGTCCTTCAAACTGCTTGCAAAGTCCAGCAAATGTGTCAAGTTCTTTCTTACACTGAAAGCCAAGATGTTAGGAAAAAATGCTCTCCACCTCCCTGCTCCTGTAAGGCTACACTTGCAGCCACAACTAGCCAGCAAACTGCTGAAGCCTTTGAAAGCCTCTGAAGTTTTTGAAAGGACCATTTCAAAAAGCTGTTTCAATCAGTTTAGCTTGACAATTCTAGGCTTATTTCCTCAGCTTTGCAGGAGACCTGTGTGGAATAAGTCTGTCTAAAGTGGAGAGACATCCTATAGACTTCTTTTCTCCTACTCTCTAAATCAAATGCTCTAAGAGAATGAATTAAGCTTTATTTGACACAGTGTATTCTCGGCATGCTTGGCTATTTTAACTCTTTAGGACTCTCCTGCAACTTATTTGTTGTTTATTTAATAAATAAATTCAAAACATTTCCAAGAGCTGCTATGAGACATTGATTATAGCTTCCTGATTTTTTCAGAAGAAACATGCTTGCATCCTGTCATGTTACTGCAAAGACTCACCAGTGGTTCTGAGGTTATGCAGGATTGTTTAGCAGGCCCTGGCAGTTTGAATACATCTTCTCTTTTATGTGTTCTCTTCCTTTATTTTACCTGAGTTCCTGTCTCCTCAATAAAATTAGGGAGAAGAAAACATTAAATATTTTAGACTTCTTTACAACATGTCTGTCTTGCTCTTCTTTCCTGTTACATGGGATCTGTACTGTTCTTTGTCCTCTAGAAACTTTTGTCCTCCTAGAAACTTTTCTTGATTTTTTTTTTCCCATATGCATGCTGAAATTCATTTTTGCATGTTGGACTTTCTGCTTTTATATCCACACACCTGAGCTTTTCTTTCTGCTGATTCTAAATCATGTGCCTCCTTTTTCATCCACAGAAGTATAGGCATGGAAAGATTACATTTCTTCTGATCATGGAGGTCAGGCGGGTAATGATGACTTTTACTGATTGGGTTATGAATGTTATTGATTCTGATATGGTCCTCAAATACTTCCAGCAGTTTTTTCTGGATTCCACAAGTGAGTAATTTTGTGCGATAAGCACTTCTTTATTAATTTATTATTGCTACTCACCCTGTGAGCACACAGTGTGACTTCTACATAACAGCATGATGCATAAGAGTACCTTATATCCAGGGTATTGCTAGGAGTAGAGTGCCCTGGAACAAGATCTGGTCATATCTGGAAGCTTTCGGCAGGTGATCAGAGAATGGTGCTCTTGACCACTGCTTGCTCAAAGGCTGCATGCCTCCTTCTCCTTCCTGGAGGCCCCTGCTCCATCATTAGAGATAGGGAGTTTCAGAGTTCCTGTCTCAAGAACTCCTTTAACAGCATTGGTGTTATTTAAATGATTTTGGTCACAACTTTTTCTTTATTTAATGTTAAACAAAAAATACAGCATTGACTAACACTCCTTGTTTCACTTACAAAAAGTTGCCAAAGTGAATCCATTCCCAGCTGCCCTTTCTCACATTTGACATATAATTTAACTCTGGATAAGAAGTTTTTTTGGCTGGCCATAAGAGGGAGGAAAAATTTGGTCCCATCAAAAAAAAAGATGTCAGTACAAGAAGGACCTGCCAACATGAAAACTTTTTTATGTTGGGACTTTTCACAGCCCTTTAGCATTTACTCTTTGAACTAAACCACCTAGAAAACATTACTCCAAGCAGAATTGTAAGAAGATTTACTAGTGTCAGTTTTTCTCATTTGATTACCCTGCAAATACTCAGTACAAGTCTTTACCAAACATTTTACCTGTGGCGCAGCTGCAAGAACAATTCTGAGAAATGGCAGAATGTGGCCTTCAGCTGAGGCAACCTCAGATCTGTGAGGCTGTTTTGAACTGAGGCATTTCTGAACCTGCCAGCAAAGTGAATGATTTGCCACCAGATCAAGGAAGAGCAGCTTGGCATTTGACAGCACTTTTTAGTCAATGCTTCTGAATGATTTCTCCAGGGATTGAAGAATTTTGAAGAACACTGAAAAGGGATTTTTCATTTTAGCCTCTATTATTTACTGCGAGAGATAAGGGAAGACACAGCTGTGCTGAGGAGGACCTCTGCAATATGTGTGCCCTGTTCCCAAGGCATATATTAAAACACCAGCTGTTTAACCAAGACTTTTATACACTTCCAATTAGTAGGAATTTTAGCTGTTGTAGTTTCCTTTTGTCCACACTCCTTTCATCACATTTTTGTTTCTTATTATATTTCACAGGCCTAATCAAATCAGTGCCTCAGTTCTTCTGCATAAGGAATGAGCCCATATCCACCTCACTGGAGGAGTCTGCAGGTCCCTGCAGTGCTCTGTCCATGCTGGCACAGAGCTGCTCCCCACATCTGGGGATGCCTCGCTACATCTCACCCTTACCTCAGAGGGCAGGCATCCCCACACATATACTCCCAGAGCATCTCCTCCCAGGACTTACTCTGCAAACGACCTCCACATCTGCCCCAGGTCCTCCCTTGCTCCCACTGGTAAGCCCTACCAAGCACTGCCTGGAAAAGGGACCTTCATCCTCACACAGAACAGGCATGGCGCTTGGGGCTGGCACACAGCATTCCCACAGTACCGTGCCCTGCCAGCGAGCAGCTGTGGTGAGGCCCATTGCCAGTTGTGGGAAGGCACCTCACGTTTTTCAGAGGAGAAATAAAGTACTTCTGGCAGCAGGTCCCCCCGTGGCAACTGGCCCCATCACCCTCCTGTGTAGCGGGCAGATGGTGGTCGTCCAGGCATCCAGCCAGCACCACTAGGGCCCCACAGCCCCAGCCCCATATGCCCTGCTCAACTGCTGTCACCACTTGTCAGACCAGGAATCATTTTTCAAGTACCACTAGCATGGGTGAAGCAAATGCATCAAAGGGCAAACTGTGTTTTTCAGCATTAGTGGCTATCGGATCCAGAAGCTCCTGAAGCACAGGAGGTGGGTGAGTTTGACTCACTGCCCAGTTAAACACTGGCATAACTAAGAAGCAACACTGCCAGTGTCGTGGCTTTATGCACAGCTAAATAATCCAACAGAGATGTACTAGGAGAAAAAGGATTTGAGGTTTTAAGTGCAAATCACCTTAACAATAAGTTTTCCTACAAATCTCCAAAATTCAAATGTTGTAACCTTATGCTAAAATGTGAGAAGAAAACTTTGGCAGTTCATAATACAGCTCAACACCTGTGCCTTCACTGCTGCCACTGCTAAAGCCTGGAGTTACACAGTGCTGAGATCTGGCATGGGAAAAGGGCACTTTTATAGTACTGTGGTGATTCAGGCACAAGGGGTACTCAAAAGAAGGTAAAGTGGGCAAGTAAGTCTCTGCCCACTAACAGTCTAAAGCCAAAATAAAGACAGTGAGGCAAAGACCACCTTGAAGGCTACTTAAATCCCCACAGCAACACCAGCATTATGCCAGAGCCCCGGGGGAAAAGGTTGGTAGCCTGAGAAAACAGCTTGCCTCTCTTCTCCCTCATGTTTGCAAGAAAACAAGCATCGCGCTGTGGCCTCATCTTGTGGGACTGATCACAGGTGACTTCTCAGGTAGACAGAGGCACTGCTAGGTAAGCATCTTTGGCTCGCTCATGGCATGCCTGCTAGGATGGAGCAAAAGCCATCACTGCTGTCTGGGAATGTGGGAACACAGCTCATGATTGCAAGGTCTGAACATGAGCTGGAGCAGGTCAGAGGTGAGCAGCAAGCAGAGGAGGTCAAGGCACAACAAGACTGGCAGATTTGGATCATATAGGCTGCAGAGTGCAAAGGCACGCACAGAGGTTGGAGTTACAGGGAAAATATTGTTATAGAATTCTTTAGAAAAGGCCTCTTTTGGGACCGCTGGAAACTAAGTAAAAAGTGTAAAAAGCAAATTTTAAATTTTTGAACAATGTTATGTTTGGAGACAACTGTTCTGGAAATGAAAAAGAATTTTCAGGAGCCATCTCACCAGTTGTGCTAACCTTATCCAGGGCAAGGTAGACACGGTGGAGGCAAGACGTTTTCCTTCCATTGACTCAGATGTGTTTTTCCCAATGCAAAGCACTGCTGCTGTACAGCAAAGGCTGCTGTAACATTATTCAGACATAACCTTCCCTCTTACCCTGAATGCCCCTTGTCAAAATGAGGCCATGCTGGTCCTCAGGATTCAGGATCACATAAAATAATGCCAGAAAAGGGAGCTGTGACTTTTGCACACATTCATTTCACTATTTTTAGCAATTAGAATTTTGAAGTATGGCTACAAGAATCACCATTTTTTCTTTAGTCATTTATCCACCTTTTGTGACCTAGGGATTCCTAAAACTTGTCCACAATGGTATTACTTTCACCTGAAGTTAGGCTAGCTACATTTAGTTCAATTTTGGCATAGATAGGATAATAGAGTTTGATAATATAGCTCCTCTTAAAAAAGGACTAATTTTTAAGTTCCAGTAAAGTATTTACATGCTATGATCAACAGATTGGTTGCTAATAATACCAAGCTCATGTGTATGATTCCTTTACAAGCCTTTCACTGAAGAGATGGACTTAATGATCCTTGTGGGTCCCTTTCGAATCAGAGTATTCTGTGATTTCCTCTCAAGGCTGTAGTACAAAGCAAGGTACATTAGTTATGTGTAATCCTGGGTGTAGAAGTCACTTCTCAAGCCTTCAAGAGATGTGAATCAGGCGAGTTTCCTTTTCTAACTATGAAAAACAGTTTTCATAGATCATTGGCTTTACAGTAAAGATTTAGGCCACAAGGCAGATCAGCAGGATACTTGACCTACCTTATTCACCTCTAAGTTTTTCTGAACTTTGCTAGGGTACAGTGTATATGTTGATGCTCTCTGATAGACATTCTGATACCATTCTCAGAGGAGTTCTTGCATGGCACATCAAACCAGCTAATGTGATTACATATTCTTTTGAATCAAAGTGCATTTCCAGTCAAAGGAGAAGAAACTTGTAGCCAAGATCATGGGTTCTATATTTCATCTGCTGTATAAATTAGTTGGTAACCTCAGCACATGTTTATAAAAAATATATAGATCATTACCTATTGCACTTAAAATATCTGTGAAAGTGTTCTGAAACTTCATGGATGATAAGTAAGACCTGTCTTTTCTGCTTAGGCACATGAGGTACTTTTTCTGTACATATGCATTCATTATAGATGGAAGGAAAAAATCTATTTTCAGTTCAAAAAACTTCCTATGTTCTCTTACATGGCTACAGACTTTCTTCTGTTTTTTGGTTTTCGGCAAAACCAAAACAGAAGTTATTTTAAACTGAGTCACTTTGATGGAAAAGGATGGTTTAGGTCTGGCAAAATATAGCAACCACAAAACCAGATCTGGAAGATGCAAAGACATTGCACGAAATAAATAGTTTTAAGCTTAACAACATTACAAAGGCCATTTAAACACCTTTTTTTTTTTTTTTTTTTTTTTTTTTTTTTTTTTTTTTTTTTTTTTTTTTTTTTTTTTTTTTTTTTTTTTTTTTTTTTTTTTTTTTTTTTTAACTTCTGTATGTTCATTGAGTAATTTTGTGTGTTCAGGTATAACTCACAAAGAAGGGACAAAAAGATTATTCCTGCTCACTGAAGTGTGCAATCAGGAAACAGAAATACTATACCATTAAGCTGACCAACCATGTGGCATAAGTAGTAATCAACACACAGTGAATTTTTCCAGTAGCCCACAGGCCAAAAAAAAAAAATGCTACTGCACTATCTAGAGATCTGGAAAAGTCAGTTACTTTATAGACAATTTAGAAACAGGAAGAAAGAAGGAGCATGATGTCTAAATTTATCAACTACATTGTTAACTTCAAACATTGTCACCTAGCCATTTGCTCAGCCTGTCATGCCTTTGAAGCAAAGACTATTGGTAACATGCCCCTTTCTGAGTCCCTGTTTTCAGAGTAAAGCACACTGAGGACACCTGAGATCACAAAATAGCCACTGTTCTGTCTGTCTGTAAGTGGCACGATCTGTTACTGCTCAGAGTCCTCCTGGATTCCTGCCTCACCAAAGCAGCTTGAAATCAAACAATGCTCTTTAGATTTGAAAAACTTGATCCTTGAGCACATGGTGCAGCACCTACCCCACCAGAACAGCCTCTGTCTGTATACATTCATGTGGCCAACAATGTTCATCTTGCTTAAGAATGCTTGTGTGGGGTTTACAAAGTGGCTTGAGAACACTGGGTGGAAGAGACTGTGCAAATATAATAGACTGTCTTTCAAATTGTTACTTGAGGGTGTCATAATAACAGAATTCCACAGAACACTGGAATTCCACCAAATACTGCAATAGATTTTTATCTGCAAATTCTGGAATACAAGAGAGAATCAATTTAAACACAAAGAAGGAGAGTGACTGATGCTTTACTGTGGTAGCATCTGAGTAAATTCTGTTTAATGGAGATGTATTTGACCTTAGTAATTTATAAAGTGGCATTTAGGTATTAAAACAGAGGTGAAGTTTTAAACTTCAGTGTATAAAAAGGGATTTCAATAATTAAAGGTTTAAAGATATGAATGTAATTTTAATTTAAAAGCTATTTTTTAGGCTGGATTTAGATACATTTACAGATTTGTTTTGCTTTTAATAAAACATCCTTTTTGATCAGAAATTCCTGGAGAATTTAGGATGATTGCCTGTTTACTTGGATGTCAGATGTAACTCTGAGTCTTCTAAACACTTAGGCATGTGCTTAACTTGACATCAGCAAGACCACCCCTGTGCATGAAATTAATCACGTGCAAAGATATTTGTAGGACTGGCATCTAGCAGTCTCGTAAACTCCTGTCTTGTCCTTGGGAAAGGTTTTCAGTTCAAGTGGGAAGAAGGAGTTGAAGGTGGAAAACACTGATGTGAAAGGACAGCATAACGTTACTGTTTCATAGTTTGAAGCAAAGACAAACAGAGTGATTTCTATTTTTTCTCTTTACATCTGCAGAGTAGATATCAACTCTTATTCTGAGGGCTGCTTTGGGGTCATCTCATGACCTTGGCCCGTAGGCAGAGTTTGGTGCTGATCTAAGCCACTAAGGATTTGAGTCATCTTTCCAAACTAGCTAAGGAAGGATTCACACTGAAATTAATGGCATTTAAAGAACAAATAGCAAAGCCAGGAAAAAAATTAGATCCACACACCCCAGAGTGCAGCCACTTGCAGGCACAAGTTAAGTAAGGAGCAGAGCTGTGGTGTGCCATGTGGTATGCTCAGTAACACCCAGAAATTGAAATCTTCTCTGTAAAGAATGAACTGGCAATGGTTTGCAGAGCTTTTCCCTTAAAAAGGTGTTCATAGCAAGCGTATTTCTCATGTGAGAGTTCTTCACAGCTGTGAAGTGAAATGAATGTTAGTCATGTCACGTATTGCCCCATACCATTCCTGTTAAGTTTTGGGTACTTCTTTTCTCATTCAGGGCCCTGCTGAACTTCACTGATCTGCTGGCATGTTCCCATTCTCCCCACTTGTTCTGTCAAAGATGCAAGCGTCTGGGTAGCCTACTTTCCTCTCCAAACACTCTATATTTCCAGGCTGTTCCTTGCACACACAGAGCAACTTTATAATCTTGGTGCCTCAGGAAGTCAGACCTTCCTGCTCAGCACAGAAAGCTGTCTCCCATCACCTCCACTATATGCAGGATAAACTTAATAACTTGCACAGCTACTCTTCATCTAGATTTAGAGGTACAGTGTCATCCTAGTTTTTCCAAAACCTGACTTTCCATTTTACAGCAGTATCATGATCAAACACAAGAATGACACTTGCAGAGTAAAGCCAAATACATTCATACACACACATATGCCCAGAGCAGACATATAAAGTAATTTTTTTGGCAAATTATTTCAACCTTAGGTACCACCAGCTGTCTTCATATCCCCTGAATTTTCATATTTTTCCAAAGATGTATACTGTCACTAGTCAAAGTACATGCACACTCCAGTGAAAGGAGTGTCTTTTTGTAATGTTCAGAGTGTGCAGAGCACATATGTGTACCAGCATATCCCCTTCCCATTCCATCCTCAATTTTACCCTTGAATATTGATATCGAAAAGGGGTAGAAATAAACTTAACACCAATCTGTAGGTGTTAAAATTGCGGTCTTTATGCAGCATGGTGGGTGCTTGGAGGATAGGTCCTCTAATCAAACATACCAAACAAGAGTTAGACAGGGCTTTTCATTACACATGCTTACATATTCATTAGATGTTCTTGCTTACTTAATACATATTCATTAGTTTTCTTTACATAGTCACACCCCTATTGGAAGTCCTTTTTTTGGTCCTTCCCAGTCTTCTTCATTGTCTTGACCTCAGTTCTTGAGCAGGCACACTGTCATAGTGTTTCACCACCAGTAACTGTAACGTTTGTTTTTTATGTTATTTGGGTACACAGACCTTAGTTTACATCCTATTAATATACATGGTCTTGCACAGAAACTAACAAGACAGACTTACTCACCAAGGCCACACCAGGACTACTACTACACACAATGACTTTTCACAGTCATTGTCTCCTGTTCCCTCCTATCCTTTTCTTGGACTACTAATGCTAAATTCCAGCAGGTACCACCTGGACAATTTTTCCCAGAGATGAATGAATTCTAACCATTCAATAACGCCATCAGACTTCTCAGGGTACAGGAAATCTGCTACATGTAGGCAGAGTGGTTATCAGAATAGCATTTACCAAGGTATAACTTCATTTAGGGAGGGTTCTGTCACACCATTCCCAATAACAGATAATGGAGAACTAATATATCTGTCATTGGCATGGGCCACTTCTTATACAGAGCCAGTTATCTCTCCTTTTTTTTTGCAAAAACAACAGGACAAGCAGGTATTGAGTCTGTATTAAAAGAAAAACATGAGAGACTTGGAAAACCTCTGTGATTCATAAAGACAAGGGAAGATGAAAAAAGCAGAAAAAATACTAGGAGAACTTTCAGAGGAGGAGCAACCATGATTTGAAAGAAAAATTTTGGAAAAGTTTTACCAAGACCAATGACAATCTGATTCTGGAAAGAACATCTCCATTTAAACTATTGTGATAAACCATTTACTCTGAAGAAAAATTGTTAATGATTGGCAGTAGATAGAGAGAAGATACAACTGAGTCTATTTTGCAGATGAAAGTCCCAAATGGATTTGCAGTTACACTGGATTTAGCTACCTAAATAATCTTATTGTGTTTCTTGGACCAGGCTATATATAAGCACCTTGTTTTCTTAGAAGTCATGTAAGAAAACATGCCTCATAACGTAGATGTGGCTTAAAATATAAAACCAAATACTAAATAAGGTATAAAATCTTGTTTCTTGTATTTGCATTTGTCAAACACTAGTATTAAGAGCCAAATTAAGAATTTGGCCTCTATTACCATGTTCAGTTTATGCTGAGTTAAAATAATTTAGTTCAGATATCTTGAATTAGTAGGTAGGAATTGGTAGGCCTTATGAGTGACTGTTGATATTTTGATTGCGTGGAGTTGTTAGTTTGTTCTGTTCCTGTTGCCATCTCCAATGTATTTTGTTGGTTCAGTGTTCAGAAAGAGCACATATTTAGAAATTACATCCTTTTGATTTTTCAGCACCATTTAAAGAATTCAGCAGCTAGTATAATTTCAAAATGACCGGAAAATAAAGTTCAAAATAAATACAAAGACAGTTCATACATTAGCCCAGTCCCAGAGGAATGCCCCCACATGCAGCTTCACCTTCGGGCTGCACAGGTCTAGATCCAAACTGGAAAACACATCACTGAATTTGGAAGGTAAGAACTGTTAAAAAGCCAAAATTATTAATTTTAATGATAGTCACCACTAAAAGAAAGAACATGAAAAACTGCATTACTGGGTCATGAACACAACCCTCAGGTATACAGCCAGAACCTCATTTTATGTCAACTGGAAAAGATGCAGTGCAGCTAAGCTAAAGATCTCCTGCTTTGGTGCTTTGGGCTACCATGGTGAGTTACAGCTACACGCTTATACATGTAATAGGATTTGTTCCACACAAGACTTATTGACTGATATTTCACTAACATAAGAAAGAAAGGTATGTTGATGTATTGAATGTAACCTGTAAAATCTGGCTCAGAGAAGTTACTGAAATTCCTGGGGAGGGGGGGAGGGTGTTGTGCTTCATATCTGTTCTACTTAATGGTTGATACTTACTCTTGCAGAGGAAAAGAGTCCAGTCTTGCCATAACATTACCTTCCGTAGCACACAAGTCAGGAAGGAGACTTTGAACTCCTACAGAGCCTCTTGCCAGAGTTGCTGTATATAGTAATCCTTCTCAAGAACTGTTTTCTTGCTGAAAGTGAATCACACTGCTCATGCCCTGACTGTTCAGACTAGCTTGGCACACAAAGATTTGAGTGGGAGTTTTGCAGGTACAGATGCTCAGGAAAATTCACTCGAGTAAATGGAAGATGATTTGTGCAGCAGAGACATACAGATGAGTGTTGGACTTTTGAGTCTGTGAAATGCAAACCACTCAAGTCCTAAATGCTGCTTCCAAAAAGGAAGAAAAAAATTTTCAGGTTCCCTTTTTGCTTTCTGTGAAGAGCAAAAACCCCTTCTTTGCAGCTGCATGCCTGTCAATGGACCTGGCGAATCTCAAGGAACATCTCTGCCTACATGAGCCCAGGGCTTAACAGAAGGCTGGGAGATACTGCTGCCATCACTGTGGGACAGCACATCTCCCCCATCACTCTGAGGGTGTCTAAATAAATTTGAGGCACTGGTGACCTTTAGATGGCACATGTGATAATGATCATCTCTGCTTTTCAGACACTTCTTTAAATCTAAGAGGCAACCTCTGAGGATAAACATCAATGACCAAAAGGAGTGAGCTTCAGTTATTCACAGCAAAGCATTCTACACTCCTCCAAATCAAGTGCATGCCAGAATGTTCAGACATTCTCCCAGGCTGTCACCCCCACCATGCTAAGCTGTTCAGCCACACTAATGGTGTGCAGTTGTTCATCAGGTGGTGCATTACAGGTATTACTTCCTGGAGCCTTTCCATCATTTGTACTGTCCCAGTACAGTCCTCCAGCCTTTCCTTCAGCAGACATGGCTAGATTGTCTCTTGCTCCGGGAGTTACCTGTGACATTCTAGATGCAGTCCAAATAGAGCCAACCTTAGCAGTAGTCTCATTTGCAAATGCAAGTGGGCCTGTATTTGCATTTCAAAACAATTCACAAACTCATAGGTAAAGAGGTACTAAACTGCAACTCTCTCCAACCTACAAAGAAATTGATAGAGCAACTCAATACCAGAAATATATATAACCATGCCTGTTTGAGTGGTGGCAGCTTACAGGGTCAGTGAGGTTGGTTTTGCACTGGAGAGGGTGAATAAGGCAGATATGGATACGTTAGTCTGTGGATTATAGATATCTGAAAATGCAGAAAACGGCATTCAGTGCAGATATTTATGATTTGTATCAATTACTTCTTTTAATCATTGCCAGGTTTTAATAATAAACTGGATATTGCTTAAAGTTTCTTTTTTTTTTGGGGGGGGGGATGTGTTAATGAGCAAAATGCAGAGAATGAATATGCATACAGTTTTTTAAAACGAGTTGAAGTGGGACTACAGGGTAAGTGAAGATGGCAATGCAAGATCTGGTAAGGGAAGATTCTCTTCAATGAATTCAGTCCAAACACTATAGCACTTTAAACCTGCATGAGCTCTCCAGCACGAGGTGAGGCTCATTGTTTAAGCTGGCCACAGAGGAGTAGATAAGCTGAATCTTAACTACAGTGAAGTGAAAAGACAATTTTTATTACCAGTCCCTCTGAGTAACCTCCAGTGATAGAAATACAGATAAAAAGATTACGGAAGTACAATTTTTATCCAGAAAAAACCTTTATATCCAATGTAAAAACTAATAAGAATCAGTCTAGAATCACTATTAAAATCTTTGTGCAAAGTGTACTGTATCTCACTGTTCTGCAATAATAATATTCTTGCACAGCATAACAAATTCCATGTACACCAGTCTTTCCTGACTTTCTTAGGTTCGTTTGATTACATTCAAGAAATTCATCAAGGTTTTAACTGATATGTCTGTTATTGCTAATAGTGTTTACAAGATGATCAGGTTCTGTCAGGGCAAGATTTGAAAGTTTCTGTGAGGCTTTCATAACACAGTTCTCAGGAAGAAAAAGGAAAATACCATTTAAGTCCTTATTTATGACAATATCGTGAATGTTTGTTAATCACCAAGAGTGCTAAAACAAATAATACCAGCTTTCTGGCTAGATAGCAACATGCCCTTGTTCTTGAAACTCCCTCCCTAGGGCAGCTATGCCAGCCATTCATATATCTTGATTGTGTATCTTTAGTTGTTTACATAATTTGTAGAGATTTCTCTAATATGACTCAGTATTTGCAGGCTGACTTTCTGAAGAGAATGTTTTCAGCAGGGAATGTGGAAGACATCTTCACTGTAGTTCAGCCATTTGTCAAGGAACAGAGTTCTTGACCATCTAGTATAAACATTGATATAAAGGTTTGATTAGTATAACACAGTCCACTACACAGTATATCAGCAGAACCCAAAACTTGTGTTTACCCTAGTGAACTGCCCAAGGAGACAAAATAAGGGTCTCACACTCACCCATTGAGCCAGGATGCCCAGCTACCCACTTGTCCTGAACAAGACCTCACTTCTCCACTGTTAGATTGATCGTTTACCTTGGAAAGGAAATGCAATCTGGATGATGTGAGGCGTTGTAAAAGCTCCACCAGATTTTTTTTTTAGAGTTTTGTTTTCTGGTAAACAGTTATGTTTGGAGCTGGCAGCTCCCTCCAGGAAGAGCCAGGGAGAGCACATGCAGTCTTTTCTCTGTCCCCATCCCTCATCCCATGGGTGACTTAGCATCCACAAAGCCGCATTATACTGCTCGGATGGCACAATCTAATTGACACGTGTATCTACTAAACGTTAAACCAAAGTTATTTCATGTACTGAAATACCAATAATAAATTCAAATGGGTGTGGGGGAAAGATGTTTAAAGTTTGTGGTTGTTAGGAAGTGGTTTTATGCTAATTCAGCCAGTCTGGGATCTTCCTCTGAGTCCAGCTGCTAGTACATTTGGGTGCAAGAGGAGCCTGTAGCCCTGTGCCTGGGTTGTGTGTCCTGAAGCTCCCCAAGTGCATCACAGTATTGCGAAATGTGGTGCCAAGCAAACTCTCTCCCTCCCTCATTCTTCTGAGATTAGCAGATCTCTTGGGAATGAAGGGAATTTGGAATATCCCAGTAGCACCTTCTATGGTATAAACGTGAGAATGCCTTCTGCATTTGAAAGCTAAGGTATTTGTGAGGATACATTATTGAGCCTTGCTATGTCAGAGAAAAATGCTTTGATCAAAATGGTTTCTTTTTTTTTTTTTCATTTAAAATACCATAGTACATAAAAAAGGCATAAATACATGCTGGATCCGGTCTTTTTGCTAAACTTCAGATCTAGAAACCACTGTGAGGGAAAAGTACATGAGCAGAGATGGCTCACTGGGGTACAGATAGAAATGCAGAGACAGTTGCTTTCAGTCTCCTTTTCCGGAACTGCTCATCCTTCCCAGGGCTGTACAGAATGCATCACTGGGGATTTTAGGTGCAATTTTTTAAAAATATTTTAAATCACCAGTGTCACATACAGACAGCCCATACATGTCACTTCAGAAAATACACATATTCTCTGCTTCCTGGAAAAAGGCGTAATGAAGAAGGTGCCCTTGGCTGGGACTCAGCAGAGGGACCAATTTCAAGCAGAGTCAGAGACATTTTGCTTGATTTGAGACTAAACGGTTCATAACCCTCCTCTCCAATTTACCCATTTAGTTAATGGTGGACATCAAATGCTTCCCCAGCCACGGGTACTGCAAGAGTAATTTTGTTTTTACTTCTGATCTACTCAGAGATTTATGATGATGGGACCATATAAGTACAGAGAGAACAGCTGGGATAGACATATGCTACAGCATGTGATTCAAAACTGTCTCATATGTAAAGATTTGAAACCACAAAAACATCTTCCAAGAGAGTGCAAATAGGAATTCCACATCCTTCAAGGAAAAACCAAACACTGTGAAAAACAGAGATGGTTCCAGTTTCAGGCTGTGAATTTACTGTTCCTCAGTACTCATTTAAGATAAATATGTAATACAAATATTTTTGAGATATTATGTCTTTTCCTTCCCACTTCCTTAAGGTGACAAATTAAACAATTCCAGTTACTTATTGAAAGAGATTTATTTTCCCACCTGTGCTCATGATACTAGAGCTTCTTCCACACCAAAGAAGGAAAAAAAATGTAAACTAAAAATATTACCCATTTCTTTAAGGCTTCATCATGATGTTGTTAGGTACACTGTGAGGAATTTATTATTCACCCTATGAAATTTATGCATTTACTTATGCAAACTCTGGCACTTATGCTCCATGAATATTGTAGCATTTGTTTTTCATGCACCAGGTGATATCTTTGATATTTGCACATTCAAATTATCTTTGTGCGTGTGCGTGCGTGTGTGTGTGTGTGTGTGTGTGTGATTTTCAGGTATCTGCCACCTTATTGCAAGTAAAAGCTAAAAACATGTCTATTTATTATTCAAAAAGTTATGATGGAAGTTTGGGGTAATCTTGAGTCTTCAGCATAGAGGTGTGGATGAGAACATCTGCATGAGCCTTGCTCATGAAGCAATGGGTCAGACAAAACCACAATATTGGAAGGAGTCAAAAGGTATGGTATATGCCAATATGACATAATATTTGTTTTACAATACTCTGTAGTACTGACTGTTAAGAGACTTATGACTCTCAGTGGAACCAAAGAATCATGAAGCATTTAACAGTTTAAACTGTTGAGCAAACTTCTTGAGAGCCCTTAACATACCCACATTGGGCTGAAAGCAAACAGCAAGAAAACAACAGTAGTAAAACTTCATGAAGAAGAAAAGACCAGAAGTCACTCTGTTATGAAAGAGACAATAATTTCACATTTATCATTGTTACAACATTATAACCATATCCTTTCACTCTATTGGAAAAACCATATCCATTATTACTGGAATAAAATTGATTCTACCTTCAATGACAATACCTATTGTGACAGAAATCAGACTATGGTTATTTTTTGGCTTTCCTAAGATAACATATACATTTTCCACTTTGCCAATTAATTTTGATGAAAAACAAACAAACAAACAAACAAAACACACAGCAAAAAGCAAAGAGGTCAGGGAATAAGCCCATTTTGAATATAAAGAAACGTGTTATGATCTCATCTACTTTCAGTCTAACTCGTGAGTCACTCTCTAAAACAGTATGACACCAACACATAGCAGGTATACCAGATGTTTCCAGAAGGGCAAGACTGGATGTAACATGAAAAGGTGGCTAAAGCAACCCTTATTTCAGTTTTGGGAGTATCCGCTTAGCTATAATTAGAGGTGCCAACTGCTAACAAAAAACAGTTTAGCAAAAAATCTCTCCATGGAAACAAAGAAAAGTTGCAAAGAGAGTGTCAAAAAAGGGAGAGATTTTCCTGAGTTTGGGAGCAATAATTACCTTAACAGGAACTCCTCCTTACAATTGAAAAAAATCATAAGATATAAAAGCCAGCTTTGACTGTCAACCAGGCAACAACACTATTTGAAAACTGCTCTTACCACAGAAGTTCACATCTCTGAGTCCTCATTTCTGTTAACAATATAAATATCACTGAAGAGAGAGGGACATTCATAGGGAATTATTATTTTCCAAATCTGGAGAATGCAGGATTCTTTTCAATTTCTACCTTCTGATGATCTAACAGGAAATGTGAGACTAGGAAATCTTGCTCCTGCTGAGGTTCAGACATCCAAGGGCAGGAGTCTGTCTCAGCACCTGTGTCACCAACATTTGGATGAGACACTGGTTTTCCTCTCCCTTTTCCTTAGTTACATTTTTTCAACCTTTTTCTCCTTCTCCAAATTATTTCTTTCCTCTACTGCTAGCCTTTTTTTACCCTGTCTTTACCTTCTTCCTATAAAAGTTATTGGCAGTTGCATGATAGGCCTTTGCCACCCAGATGTCTTATAATTTAAGCTAGGACATCAAAATTTTACACAGAAAATCTGAAGGTACAGATTGTGTCCACATATCTTTCCCTGGCACGCTCCATATTCAGGTGTCTGATGGTGTGAACTGTGACTTGGTTTCAGAGTTTTTAAAATCTTGCTGAAAAAGAAAAATTTCCAGAAAACACCGTAGCAGGTCACCTGGAAGTGAAGAGGTGCTGCTGAGCTGATGATACCTGGAACTTGGGTTTCATTTGATTTGAGTGACAGTATAGCAGAATTTTCAACTCTGGCTTGTGTCCAGGTTTACTCTCCCTCAGAAGTGAATGCTTGTTTTTCAGAAACTAATATGACAACTTATTAACACTTCAGTCTTTGATGAAGGCTCAACTTAAGAGTTTCTGAGACAGTTATTCTTTACCAGTTTCTTCTAAGACTGGTAATTTCATGCTCTTTACAGGCCCTCCACACCAGTATACGCAGTGTGTTGAATTCCACTTCATTCCTCCTGGTACACTGGTCACAGCGGTTTATGAAAGGCTTGAAGCTGAAGAGTTTTCTTTACCAGGGAATCAAACCAGGTCAAGCCTCATAACACTAAATCCTGGTCCACAGACCATCAGGAGAGGTGTATTTGTAATAGCAGATTTAGTAATAACCAGATGCAATGACTGGAGTACTGAGAAGAAAGAAAAGGGTATAAATCTCCCTGATGAAACAATAGGCTTACAATAGGTGCTACATGCTTTGATCATATTAAAATTTTTATTGTACTGTTTCATTGTACTTTAATTAAGACCAGCAATTTATGACTAGCATGCAAAACTGTCTTTGTTCAGTCCCACAGTAGTAGTACAACCTGCACTTTTAAGTCTAATTTGACATTTTTTCACAGAATACCAGTCATTCAGTAAATCTCATGATTATGCTTTCCTGGAAGGAGATAAAACTAGCTGTCTTTAGACTTATTTCAGAACTGTAAATGTCAGACTCCATGAGCCAAGACAATGTAATGGATGTGTTAAAAAGGTTATCAGATCCTACCATCATCACAGAACAGTTCTGTGCCTTCCATCTCTGAGAGCACAGAAATAAGAGAATGCTGTGTAACTCATAGAACTGGAAACATGCCAGAAAATAAATAATATATTTATCCACTGTTGAGAAGTTATTTCAAGTGGTTTATGTGTTTCTGAAAAAAATAACTCAAAAAAGACAGTTGTAAGAAACCATTAAGTGGAGTGAACTAATTAGAAACAGATCACATGATGATAAATGAGGTAATCTGATCTGTTGACTGGTCTGCTAGCCTATAAGTATGTAGAGTGACCCTGCAGATAATTGTATTACTACCTGTGCTAATAAGGGTTTATCGAGATCAAAGCTGTGCAATATTCCCAGATCCTCAAGCAACTGAATCGTATTAAGATTAGGTTAGTAAATACATATCAACTAATTCAAAGCAGTGTTATTACAATGTTGCAGTTATGAAATAAAGAGAAGGCTTTGAAATGTGGCAGCCAACCTTAACTCTGACCTGCTGCTCTCATTCCACAGAACATGATGGACAGTGAGACAGGAGGAAAGGGGCAGTCCAGCATAGTTTTGGTATTGCTGTCTGGAAGTGACTTTCCAAACCTTACAGAAAGATACTCCAGACTAGTTCAAAAATCATGCCACAATGATGTCTGTGAATGACCTTGGAAAGAAATTAAAATCTAGAACATCTATTGTTCAGTCCTTTTAACTCTCTTTCTATCTGTTTGACAGAGTGACCCCACTTCCCTTTGCTGAGAGCAAAGGTTTTAGGTGAGATTTCTGTTCTCAGATCTCCTGGACATCTTTCAAAACTGTACTTGCTTTCAGTGCTTTTCTCTCTGGTGGGAGTTTCATAGTAATTTTGTAATACTTCTGCCATGATATACTTATGCTCCATACACTTGAAAATACCTCTGAAAACTGCAGTAGCTGACAAAGACAAAATTGCTCTAAAGCAAATGCAGATAAAGTTATTTCTTCTTGGCTTACTGGCATTGATTTGAATATCCTATTATTTGAGATGATAAGACATTGTCCAGTGTTGCTTTTATCTTTCTTTTCACTTTAGAGATATGTTGCATTTCTTCTTCATTTGTTGATCAGGAGTTGAAAAACATAGCTTGCTCAATTTTCCTTTTTTTGGTCCCTCAAAATTTCCACTTTTGAAAACAAATAACACTGTCAAGGCATTTTATTTCACAGAATCACAGAATCATTTAGGTTGGAAAAGACCTCTGAGTTCATCAAGTCCAACCTTTGACTGATCACCACCCTGTCAACTAGACCATTGCACATCCTTAGACATGTCTAGGGGGACTCCACCACCTCCCTCAGCAATCCATTCCAATGTTTAACAAACCTTTCCATGAAGAAAATCCTCTTGATGTCCAGCCTGAACTTCACTGGTACAGCTTGAAGCTATATTCTCTTGTCCTGTCACTAGTTTTCAGTGAGAAGAGACCAACACCCACCTTGATACAACAAGGTAGTTGTACAGAGCAATAAGGTCCTTTCAGGTCCTTTCAGGTAGTTGTACAGAGCAGTAAGGTTGCCCCTGAGCATCCTTTTCTCCAGGCTAAACAACTCTAACTCCCTCAGCTGCTTATCGTAGGACTTAGCCTCCAGACCCTTCACCAGCTTTGTTGCCCTTCTCTGGACACCCTCCAGCACCTCAATAGCTTTCTTGGAGTGAGGGGCCCAGAAATGGACACAGCTCTCAACACGCTCCAGGTTCCTATATTATCACCAACAAATACTTACTGTCATCTCTGATATACAAAGTCGTCTGTTTTCTTGATCTATCTTCCAAACATCATGCAGCAGTGCAGAATTTTGTTGGGAAAGTATCTGTAAAGTGAAGATCTCCAGTCATCTGGACCATTCCTAAGTGGCAGGGAGAGACCTTTCATCAGACCAGCTAGTTTCTCAAATCACACAATCATCTGCTCAAACTCATCTCTGATGATCTACATATGCACACAGATGGACAGATTCCCTCAATGACAGATTCACTGCTCATGCATTGGTCAGTATGGAGAAATATCGTGGAAAACTCCTATTTGAGGTCTGTCTGTCATTGCGTAAGCTATTCACAGAAACTGCTTTGACCAACTTTTCCCTGGGGATTCCTATGATTTTCATGAGAATCAAACTAGAAGCCATATCAGTTGTTCTAGTATCCTACACCCAGACGAGTTTTTGCTTAGCTGTTCCCCAATTTTGAGCTATGCTGTACGCTGGACAAAATCCCAGATGACACTCAGAAAGACAGTAGTCAGAGACGTGGTTTTGATCTCATCAAAGCAAGAGGCAACCCAAAATTGCTTTTAAGGAGATTCCTGGGAAACATAACCACCAGAAAAGGCTCTTGACTAGGTAAAATTTGTTCTAGGAGACCACACATGGGCCATAACTTGATCCCCGTCATTCTGAAGGATGCAACATCACATCACAATTCAGACTATTCAAATTCACAATTCAAATATCTTCAGCCTTCATTTGGATGGAGAGCCTTGTTCTACCTGGTCTGAATACTCCTTGAAATGTTACATCTGCAATACTGTGAGACCACTTAATCTGACAGGTTTTTCTAGACATTTCTGGAGCTCCATCAAATAGGGAATAGCTGCATGGAAGCTATTACATTTTGCCGAGATTAAACATGCTGAACAGTAATGCAGGCTTTCTTCCAGAAAATATTTGAAAACTGGTGATTTTAAAAAATTCGCTCCCTGATTTAAAAAAAAAAATTATTTTATTGAAAGTTAAAAAGTGCATGTCAGTTATGCAAAGCCACACAGAGGGCATCAAAACAGATGCCAGTTCTCAAAGGGATCCAGACAACTACAGCAGGCGTCACTGGAAACAATAACTTTACACAGGTTATGATTTAGTTAATAATAACATTATAAAGGAAAACAAGATTCAGAAATCCCACAAAGCATTCATTCTAAAAGATGAAAGGATCTATTTCCAGTATTCCCAGCCTCTAGCATAAACCAGTCCACATCTGCAAGATAATCCAAGAGCTCATAACAAAAGAAATCTAACAAAGGATGAAGAAAGTATCTTTTCTTTTATCACAGAATCATTTTGTGCATCAACTACTGCTGAAGCATGAAGTGTCCATGTGCAAATGACTGCATGACATCTCTCAGTGCCAGTTTCAGACCTTAAGTCTCCTCCTGTTAAAAACAACACTATGTTTACAGTTGGAATTTTTTTCTACCTTTAGCAACCAGCCACTGAGTCTTGGCAAGAGAAGGAAAAATAATAAAAAAAAAGGTGTCAGCAATTTAGAATACTATATTCTAAATCAAGTTTCCTTGTTGTGATGGACTGAGTCACTGCCTCAGGGACCACAAAAGCACATTGCAAGGACTGATTATTCAAAGGGAAAATTATGTTAACCTTTGGGTCTCCCTGCATTTTGAGAAATTACTGTTCATGTAAGTATAAAATGGACATGGAGACCAAGTCACAACAAAGTCCTGAAACTTGCCCTACAGGCATAATATTAATTTGTCCATGATGGGAACAAAGGCTAACCTTTCTACCCACTGTCTCTGTGGGAGGCAAAGCCCTGTCCTGAGCTCTGGTGACCACATTCTTCACAGATATAATAATGGGTTTTAACATGTCTGTTATAATGTTGGTATATAAATATGCACAATGGTCAGTTGTTATACTGATGCATTGAAAGAGGGTATCACATTTGTTTCCTCTGCTCCCTATTCTACCAGCACAAGACATTGACAGCCAGGACTTTCTTAGACTGTAAGTGTTCTCACTTTCTGCATGTTGGTGGCACCTATAGTCCCTCTCTGTCCTGATTGATACCTGGAAGTATAGTCTTATCTTTAGGGGACCCAGACTGGGTTTACACCATACACCTAATCCTGGTGAGGAATTACACCCAGCACACCAAAGAGCAGAGTTAAGCCCATAATGTCTTCTGCAGGACAGTCCTGCAGTTGGAAATACTGCTAGCCATCAGGATGGTTGTACCTGCACACAGCCTCAAAACAGCTCTTATATCGTCATGTAGCAATTAACTATTTGCACATCTCCAGTTTTCCTTTCTTCAGAAGATATCTTGCATAAACTGGAAAGTACAAATAAAATCTACTTTATGATCAAAGAGAGGATTTGTTTTAAAAAAAAAAAAAAAAAGGTAGATATTCTACTTGTCTATGCATATTGAGTATGACATTTCCAAAGAAAACAACCAGAGCACTAGAAGCATACCATTGACAACACCTGCACCAGAGAGTTTAAAATCATATCATATGCCACTATAGTGAACATAGTTTGTTTTCCATTATTGCTTAAATATGATGATAACCAATTTAGGGATTGACATAAACCCCATATTGCATTATTCTGAGGATTTGTTAAGAGCAAAGAATGTGTGACCAAATCAAAGGCTTTACTAAAGCTAATAAACACAGCTTCAGTCATATATGTGGCCTTTATCCACAGCTTGATTAATATCACATTTAACCTAGAATAAGGCTGAGGTTACAGAGAGCTTTAAACAGAAACCAGATTTGAAATAGGGTAGGGTGAGGAGAGTAATACATTTAGATTAATAAAGCCATTGATCTTTCCACACACCAAACATTTGGAAATGTTAGCTAATAGCATTAAGGCAGCTGAAAACCTATGATTACATAAATCCAAGAAAACACCACCTTTCTGGTACACGAAAAGTCTTCCAAATTGTTCAGAGATTCAGCAAGCACTGAGACATGCTGAAGGAATCATGAAAGAAAATGATTGCAGATTTGAACTGTAAAAGGGGGATTTCATACACCCATCTCTTCAAAGGGTAATTAATTGTTTTCAGTACTTCATTAAAATGTATAGTTTCAAAAGAGGAAAAGTTGAGTAGTGATTTTATAAAAACCCATACAATACAACAAAATAGATTAACGTGACTTCTCAAAGGTCAGAAGGTTTCTAAACCTGTTAACAGGCCAGGTGATGATTATTTAATGCCCTAACTATTTGTTATGTCTGTTACAATTTAACCCAAATCTTTAATTCATTAAAATGAGTTGTTCTAGCTCTGTTTTTGTTTCATTCCTTTCCAAATGTTCTCAGATTCCTCGGCCCTTTTTAACATGATAATCTAAATAAAACGCAGTCTTTGCTTTTCTTAACTCATCTTTATTTCCATTTCAAAGTTGAGTATAGTACCTGGATCACCAACATATCTGTTATATGTATTATTTTTGTCATTTCTTATCTCCCTACTGAGATACTTCAACCTGTCATGGGTCATTTGAGGATAATGGTTCCCTGTTTTAAGCTGAGTAGTTCCTGAAATTCTGAACTGACTAGAGATGATCATCATCCAGAAGTTAAGCAGTTGCCTCCCTAGTGAGTAGCTATTATTATGCCAAATAGTCCGAGAGCTCTAGGCCACAGGGTGGATGTGTAAGAGGAGAGCAAAGACTTTTCCCTATAAAATAGCAACTCCTAGAATTGCCATAAGAAAAGTTGCTTCTGTTAAAAAATCTCTGTCATTCAGAGAGAGGTGAAATTATCTTTAAGGCTTTAAAATAAGTCAATCAAAGGATATTGTAATAGACTGCCAGGGGTGAATGGCATTTACCAAAATCCTTGAATACAATACTGCAGAACCAGGAAGGAAAAATGAACTACTTGGAGACAGCATTGGCCAAAAGGAGATCCTGAAGATACACAGACAAGATAGGAAGAGCCTGGCAGTGGTGGTGGGGGCACCTATGGCTTTTGGAAGGTCAAAACAGATATATTTATCCCCAGCTACCCTTTTCATTTGCAGTTGCCTGAAGGCATGCAAGAAGGGATAAGCTTACTTCTGTATGTGATGCGTATACTGCATCCAGGCACCCACACACTTTTGTATAACCTAAATGGTTTCTTTAAGACAGGCATTTGTAAAGCCCACCGACTAGGTTTGTGAAAAGTTGTTTAAAATCATAACTCAGAGGCAATTAAGTGGGTAAAAATAGTCAAAGCATTCATATAGGACCTAAATATACAGTATAACATCCATTCAAATGTGGTGACCTGACTGAATGTATAGTTCGGGGGATTTTTTTTTTCTAGTGTCCTGCCACTAACCCCTCATCCATTTGATACACGAGAAAAGAGTAACTGAAGAAAGGCAGAATCTATGTTTTCAGTCAAATCCAAATCTCACTGGACAGATTTCATTGCTAATGGGAGCCAGCATACATAGTGCTATGATAAAATATTAAAAATTTATTAAAAGCATCTCCTCAGAGTTGAAAGCAGAAAATATTTAATCAATCCTGACAATCAAAGGATGATCTAGTGGAAACATACACAAGATTAATTACAGCAAAGAAAAGATGGGTGGGCGAGTCTTCTTAACTTGCCTTGATTTATTTCATATGTTTTTCTGCATGCACGGGTCTCTTATTGTACCTGTTGACACACTGGTACACAGATCATCCCAAATGATTTTTTAATTCTTCTCTTTGAGAGGTTCTGATTAAAAAAGCAAACCCAGGAAATTCTGTTCAAATGAAGATACCAATATTTCACATGTACTTGTGTCCAAGATTTGGATGAAAAAATGAAATAGCACAGTTTTGAGCAAGTGGGAAGTGAAAACAAACAATAAAAGTAGGTATGAAAATGTTGGAATACTTGATTTGAACATTTCAATGTAAATTACTCTTCCACATTTCCAATACTGTCGCACTAATCGAGAGTACTTTTAGGAATTTCCCAGGGCTTTGCAGATCCTCCATCATCCCGTGCTTCGTATGTTATACCCAGCAGGTTACCACACATTCAGAATGATGAAGGAAGCACCAGAGAAGCCAGGTGTGAGTTTGTCCAAGCCTTTGCCAGACATCTGAAAAGTACTTCTCTGATCATCTAACGCTTTACCCAGTACCCAGCTGTGTTCACATTGTTCACATATTTTCTTTCAGGTGGTCTTCTCCTTCTCTTCTTTTTTTAATGTCTCCTGATCAGCTTTTCCCATCCTTCCCATTCTTATTCCACCCAAACAGGTGAACCTATAGCAAGCCCACGAACTGTGTGTTTGAAGACCAAAATAAATGGCAATGGTGGAATGACCTGGATCTACAGGACATTATGGAGATTTACACCAAGTCCTTCCCTACTGTGCACTGCTAAAGTTGCACAAGGGAGCTCTGATCACATCAGTTCCCACTGGCATTTGTGCTCTAGCCATCCCATACAGAGACTGGCAGTTTAATGGCTTTTTTCTAGGGCCTTCAGTTCACCCATGGTCCACGAAACACTATCATCCTCAAATTCCTTGGCTAGAACGCTGGTCATCAAGCCCCATCAAACTGAGATGAACTGCATTTGATGTCTCTGCAGATATATTCATAAATTGCAGTATTAGCCTGGCTACTGCTGAACAGCTATAGTACAGGAGCCTGTCCCATCTAGGATTTTTATTCCCAAATGTATTTAAGTCACTTTCATTTCCACTGATGTTAAAATATTAAAATATTGATAACACATATCATAAACCAAAAATTGTTATTTAAAAATGTGTAATGTATATGCATGGATTTTCAACGGATCTTGGAAATTAGCTGTGCTAATCCCCTTGACTTTCCAAGACAGTTTGGTTCCCGAGAATATAATACCAAATCATTAACCTCAAATACATTTTTGCTATGAACTTCAACAGGATTAAGTCTTAAAGAGACTTACAGCTTTAAGGTGCAGCTATAAAAAGCTACATTGGGGTATGTGAATGTTCATGTGTCTCTAAACAAAAAAAAAAATCAAATTAATTATATATTCAGAGGAAACAAAATGCAATGATGAAAAAATTCTGTACATGGGAATAACTGTGGTCACAGGGAAAACTGGAGGGTATTCTTTGAGAAATAACATGCTAATGGGTTATTAAAGACCCATTGAAGACATGATACATCAAATAACATACTAAAGGTTTTATGTTCAATCATCATACCTCAACTTTGTCATTCCCTGGCTTACAAATGACTAAATAGATGAGCTTGATGCCTTATAGACTGTTCTAATGCAGTATCTCTAATAATCAAATTTCAAACAGTATCTCTAATAGACCTGACACTCTCTAATTGTTGCCATGCAACAATTTACTCCTGTTGTGTGCTGGCCTGTTTACTGAGATGTTTTGTGTATGACTACACTGGCCTAATTCACCAAGCCTCAGCCTGGAAAAAACCTCAATACTTAAAAATCTTAAGAGGTTTAGCCAAAACTGATAGCTTTGATGATGGCTCTACCTCTGGCTCTGTCTGAGAGCAATCAAGGACCTGCAGCCATCCAAGGACAGAAGAACAAAGGATGCTAGCAACATTTCATGAGTGCTTCCAGAGACAGCAAGCTGTTGCTTGGGAGAAACAACGGATGAGCAGAAACTCTTTGGCACACCTCAGAGTGAGCCTGATAGCCTAAGAAGCATGGTGAGACTGAGAGCCTCTAGCTAAGTTAAACAGGTAGAAAATCCACTGCTTCATTTCAATTCCTTTTGGCTAATATCTTTATGTCTACTAGTAAACAACTAAACAGTGGAGTTTTATCTTAAATAAAGCATTCCTACACCTGTGGGTCCAGTCTGCTTCTGCTGCAGGTGGGATGGTGGAGCAGGTTGCCATCCCGCAACACAATTTTGTGACCCAGAACCTGTTTAAGGAAGAGTGAATACAATTACATTGTAAAAGCAAAGAATCACATAAACACTGAGTGGGTTATAAAGTAGCTGCTGTACATTTTATGTTCTCCTGCTTCTGACTCAGGCTCTCTCTTAGTGAAATAAGGCTGTGCAGTGGGATGCACTTGTGAAAGAGCAAGTTCTAGTCAGAAAATCTGCGTTTGCACTTCATTGCTGAAACCTGAGCATGTTTGCCTCTCTGGCTACCTCGGTGGGAATATAACTCACAGAGTAGAAGAAGCATATGTTGAGATTCATATATATAACTCCTTTTGTAGCCCACAGAAATATGGGCATATATTTGGCAGGTGCAAATTGCCAAACTCTAAAAATTGTGGGCCTTTTTATCTATCAGTTTCCATGCCATGCATGGGCTGGATGGGAGCTGGCTCCTGCCCAGCCCACTTGCAGCTCAGCTGAAGTGTGTCACATCTTTTGTCTCTCCTCAGCACAGGATTGCAACACCTTAACAGAAAGCTGCAGCTGACCTTTTTGAAAACAGACCTCCCAGACACAATTCTGTTTTCAGAAAATGTCTTCCTTTTTTCCCCTCCTCTTGCATACAAAAAGCTATAGGTAAGTAATGAAAGAGGTTTGGCAGGACACACAGATAATTAAATATTTCATCATTCTTCTGATTTCAAAGCTCAAAACAAGAAGAGGTTACAGAAGGTTTTATGTAAAGTGCTTCAGATGGAGTCTAGCTATATAAGAAAATACTGGGATGGATCCAGATACAGATGTGCTATCTACCCAGAAACTATTTGGCAAGTCAGTGAACTGTGATATTGTAAGAAAGTCTGGGCTTCAGGACAAGTTTTCAAAAAAGTGCCTGTTGGCTGAGCTATCATAGTAAAGTTGTTTATTGGCAGAGAAGTTATATGCTAAGCTGAAACGAAGACCCTGCTTCTTTTCCCACTGTGATTTTTTTTCTCACCACAATTAATTTATTATAGGTAGTTCAGTCCAGACCTTCTGCATAGTGGTTAAGGGACAAAGTCTAGACATAATTTATTGGCCAGTGCCTGTTGAAAACAGAATTGCAGAATGCACATATTCCCTCTGTTTCTCTTTTTTCTCCTGCCAGACAAATCAAGTACACCGTATGCTAAGTATCTGGTATGTGAGACCAAACTGACTGAGGAAAGTTTTCATTTTCTAGAGCTGTCCTCTATCATATTGTGATATTTTCACATCATGTTAAACAATAAATACCAAACTAAACAATAACAGCAGTAAAACTTTGATTACTTAGTATGTTTTTTCTGCCTTTCATGTCAGCCCATAAAAACAAGTAGCAGTGTTCATCAGGTCACTCCATTTCACAATTCCTGTTAGCTGACTAGATGCTTTTTATAACCACTGTATACACTGACAAAGTGCAGAGCAGTTTAATTACATGATCACAAGATATCAATGGTAAATTCAAGAATAGAAACCCAAAAACCTATCTATGTTGTAAAGGTGAGTACTGTGGTGCTGCAGAGAAATATCAGAGTAGTAAAACTTGTGGTATGGAGACAGGCCAGGAACAGCAGAAGTTTTTGACTTGGAGGGCCCACTTACCATCTTCAGAACATTTTACAAATATTAATTTGACAATTCACTAAATAATCTTTAAAAGAAGGCCTAGTACAGGTTTCTGCTTAGTGTGAAGACAGCTGGGACTGAGAGTCTGCTCTGAGTGTGCCAGTCAAATCAGCAGCAGAGATGAAATTAGAATTAGGCCTTTCTGCATCCCAGGGCCACAAGACAGCAGATTAGATAATCCCACTTGCTGTGGGAACAGAAAGGCCCTGTTTTTCCATGCAGCCATGCAGCTGGGACTGTGAAGTCTTATCCTTCCACTGCTGCCAGCATAGAGATCCATGGCAGGGCCTCGCTCAGTCCAGGCTCTGAAGTTACAGTAGAAACCAAGGGGATGGGTCCCACAGCCTCACTTCAGTCTGGAAGTGAATTCAGATTCATTCCCTGGAATGCATTTGCCTGGTTAGTCCAAAGACAACAGCTCTGAGACAGGGCAGTGATCTCTGTTGCTTTTACCCACAGCCCAAGCAGTCGCTGAAGCTGTCACTGCATACGTGCAGAGAGAACAGGTGTTACTCCGAAGTTCCACTGGTGGTGATGGTGCCTGGGGAAGGAAGGGTCCCATTTGACCTTCAGGCTGTGGCAGGTTTGCATGACTGTCAGTCAGGGAAAGCCTAACCTGTTCCTTTACGAAACGGCTGAGTGTGGTGCATAAGCTACTACAAAGTGTTAAAAGGTTGCTGTGATAAGGCTGGTTCGCGGTACAGGCAAACAATTTCACTTTAAATAAGGAGTGCTTATGCTGCTCTCAGTTCATAAAAAGAACACTTTCAAAGTCTCCCAATAAACACTGCTGCTGTCAGGTCAGTTTGCACCCAGGACTGATATTGCCATGGTGTCCCTCTGTCCCACCTGTCTGCTGCACTTGCTCCAAGCTCCTCTCACCTGTTCAGCAGCCCCACCAATGGGTCCAAGCTCATCTTCATTATCTCCTTCCCAGCCACTGGCAGGAAGCCATCCTTCTCTGCTTTTCAGGTCCTTATTCTCATCTCTAGTGGAATTACTGCACTGGAAAAAAAAAAATACTATGGGGCCATTTTCAGCTGTTCCTAATTCTCACCCAGGCAGAAACTCAGCATTAATTTGGTGCAAGAATCACTTAAGCAATACCTTGTGGGGCAGTAATCTAGATGTTTTCATGTGGTTCTTTGACAAAGTTAATGCTGAGATGTCATTAGCATGGTTGTGAACAAAAACCACATAAATTAAAAAAAAAAAAAAAACAAACACCAAACAGTATAATTCTGGGAGTAGAATAACAGAGACCGTTATACAAACATGCACCTAAGTCTGAATGGCGATACTGAAAACACTAAAAGTAGCTATTAAAAAAAAAACAAAACACACAAACCTCACAAACAAACAAACAAGCAAAAAACCCAAACCAACCAACCAACCAACCAAACAAACAAAAGAGGAAAGAATTTCTCCTAGAAACCTTTCATAAGGATATATATAATAATTCTAGCATATAGCGGCTGTAGTAAAAGATGGCCTGAAGGAAATAAGACTGAAGAATTGTAAATTTACAGCACAGATGATATTCCCCAAATACCCAGGAGCTCATTTACAGTATTAGGCTTTTTGCAACTGCTTGAGCACCTTAAGCCTAACTCTTTCATGCAGGATTCAGAAGGAAAGTGGACTGCAAAAACCATGAGAAAGAAAAGCCCTAGCATTAAGGTGATTCAGTAGTTAAGCAGTGAATTTATCAGAGGAAAGTTCAGCAAGTTTACTAAATTATTCAGAATAATTGCTGTGGATAATTGGGAAAGTATCTGATTCAACAAGAAACAAGTGGCAGATGAAATTCAATGTAGACACTATATAGTGTCTTTTTTATAATCTAAAGGGTAACAATTATTACCATAAAAAAAAGAGGACTTACAGTTATCAAGGATGGCTCATGAAAACATCAGATTAGTTCTCATTATTAGTCAAAACCCCCCGAGTTTTAGGAGAGAGACACCAAAATGGAGAACAACATCTACTTCTGTAGAAGTTCCTTATCTGTCTAAATTCAGGAATATTGAGTGTAGTCCTTGTTCCCTTGACCCACTATGGCTATAAGTAAAATACAGAGATTCAGAAAGGGACAAGAATTATGATCAAAGTTGTAGATAGTACAAGGAGTGGCTGAGGGGACCAGGAACCTCAGTCCAAGATAACTTAGGGAGAATATGATTGGAACTTATAAAACCATGAGTGATATGAAGAGGATAGGGACTGAGCTTTGTTGTTTTCTTCAGTACAATAACGAGAGCCTCCAAAGGAGCTAGTAGAAACCATACTGAAAATGAAAAATTTTAAAAGTACCTGTTCTTCAGACAGAGGATAGCAGGCCTCCAGTGACCCTGTGGTTCCCAGTAGTTTATATCAGTTGAAAAGGAGAATAGACAAACGTATGATAAAGCAACATACTAAGGGTTAATAATGCAAACCCACACCCAGTTTAGAAATCTTCCTGAGCTAGACACAGTCAGATGTTGATGAAATATTCATATATGGTTGTCCAGATGTTGAAGGTAAGAAACTGAACTAGACAGACCTTTAGGTTGGCAAAGTTTTTGTGTGGTTACGATAAATCAGGATACACAAGCACATCTCACAAGACTTTACAAGTTTTTTGGGGGAAATGAAAAGGACAAATTTTCACAGTAATGAAAATGTTTAGCCCTATTAAAGCAAAATCTGATCCTAAACACTCAAGACCATAATCTGTATTTTGATATCTTGAAAAATTCAATCTGAACTCAGAACAAGTGATAAGACCCAATGTAAAACAGTGACCCACAACGCAAGTGAAAGTAAATATTATACATCCCAAATGAGTGCTGAGATTTTTTGTTAACTGCGAGATATACTATGTATATCTCACATACTACATTTATCTCATATGTATTCCTATAAACTGTTTCTACTGAAAGGTGAAATATTTTAGCACAAATAGAGAAATATCTCTATTCTATTGGAAGGCATCATTCATGTCATGCTTTCAGGACAAATATCCACCCAGACAATCACAGCATCAAACACAAGAAGCCAAATCTCATACTTCCATGAACATACAAATATGTGATTTATCTGAAAAGACCATATAGGTGGATGCTCAAATGGTGACCTTCCAATAGCAGAAGCCAAGGTACAATATTCTATCTGTAAATTAATATCTGACTGTATTTTACTGTTTTATTCTTTGCTTTTACTAGAAGCAATGATTTGGATAGCCTGACCTGGACAGTAATGTCCTTACTAGTGTTATCATTTACTTAATCACATCCTCTTTGCTCTGCAAATGACACAGGAGCTTCACAATGATTCTCTACCTACCTGTATCCTTGGCTTTCTAGCCAATTTCATGCTAATCAGCCCAGCCTCACAGCATAATCCTATGTAATTCAGCGGGCTTCTCTGCTCATGTGCTACCTGAAGTTCCAAGCTGAGCTCCAGAATTACGAAAATCCTGTCCAGTTTCCTCCAAGTTTAACCAACCCATTCCAGCAAATCTATTCTGTGTATCTTTGTTTTCTATTTCAGCCACTAAATCTCTGAAAGCTGAAAATTATTTAGATTTTTGGACAGGATTTCAGATCTATTTATTTCTTCACTCTATCCACCATAGTCACATGTGCTTCACATCTCTATGAAGTACATACTGAAGAAATGAAGTGTTATCATTAGTAATAGTTTCTTACTAATGTTATATCTATTATCAGGAAACATAAAGTTACTTCTAGTTTCCCATTTCTAGTTTTTATATCTTCTTCACTGCTACCAAACAACAAAAACTGACTTAAAATTAATAAGAAGCCATGGGTATCTACCTTTTCTAGTCACTCATACATTCTGTTGGGTGATGAAGCATTATTTGCAATTTCAGACTTCTACAATCAGTGAAAAAACACCTTCCCAGTCTCAGAATACATTGTAATTTATGAAATTTTATCCTTATGACTTGATTTCAAGTGATCTAACATGTCACCAAATACTTTCGTACTGCTCATTAGAAATAATGGAGACGTATTTCACCGGAGATTTTCTTGACGAGTTCCACTATGAGCCTCTGTGTTCAGGAAAGCCTGGTCTTGCCCAGCCTTAGGGAAACCTAAGAGCTGCATTCTTGTGTTTTCAGTTCTATTGAGAGCTGTCCACAAATATCCAAATGGACCTTCTGTGATCCAAAAGGGTAACCACCTGATTATGATGAACAATTGTAAATAAGGCACCATGAGAAATTTTACCAAAGAGTTTTGAAAAAACAGGCTTTGGCAATTTGCCACACACATACTAAAGGGACTTCATTACATGATTTTACAATTAAGGAGAAAACATCAAAACATATTGTCACATTCAAGTTAAAAACAATGGCTTGTATTGAAAAGCATCTGTTTCAATTTAACTACAGATGTGAACTGTTAATACAAACCATGAATATTATCATTGGTGTTTTTGTTTTACCTAACTTTGTATCACAGAAAACTTAACTGATTCAGGCATCTTTTAATTAAGTTGATCTTAATCCAATTAGGCAGGAAAATTCTGATATGTTAAAGAAATGGTTATAGTTTGGATCCCTCTCAAGTACAAGATTTTCCTAGTGTCTTTTGAAATATGCTTGTTTTTGTCTGTACAGTATATGAGTTATATGACCGCTGTGGACACTTCGGGTTGATTCAGCTCTCACAAATACCTATTCTATGTCTTTCTTACTTTTGGAATTATTTTATGTGCAAACCAGCATGAGAACTGTAGCTGAGCATTTGATATTCCAACAAAAAGAGGGAGAACACTATTCCTTAGCTAATGCCACAGTGCACAGTCACTGGGAAGAAGAGAGAAAACTCACGCAAGACATTGGTCACAAATGAGAATATGGACAAGTTTATGAGTGCACAGAGAATGTAGCAAAAGGGCAAAATGAAGTTGACCGACAGTTCTAGGAGCCTGGGGCAAATCTGTAAAGTAGCTTGAGAGAATTTAAAGAGAAAACAAGTTTTATTGGATCAATAGGACTACATGCAGAAGTGCATGTGTGTGTAACAGTGTTGACCTGGGGCACTGGGTTTTCTCATGTGTGGTGTGTCTAAACCAGTTCTGGTTTTGCATACTCCAAAGTCCCAGGAAAACGATCTCAGAAGAATTAAAGAACATTAAAAGGTATTCATTGCAAGGAAGCATCACATATCTTCAAGGTAGGTTTTCTCCCGATGAATACAAATCTCTAGTCAATAGGTTAAAAGAAAAACCAAATAGACCAGGCAAGTATCTGCAAAAGCTTTTAATTAATTCTTAAAATGAGGTGAACAGGATATTCTAAGGAAATAATAGTACACTTGACTAACGTTATTAGTGAGCATTTAATTAAAGGAAGGTGTTCCCAATTTGATTGTTTTCCTAACTCACATTGAATTCAAGTGGGTTTTTTTCCTTTCCTTTCCTTCTAACAGATCAGTATGTGTTCATACTTTTGAAACAGTTCAATATTTTTAAAATAGTATCTATAGGGTGGTGTGTTTAGTGTGTTGGTATTGCCGAGTTATTTCACTTCTGCTGAAGGCAGCATAGAAAATGATAGGCAAAAGATAATCTAATTACTGCTGTCACAACCACTGTGTATTAACATAGCTATTAACTGGAACATTTTTAACACTTGGTAAGCAGCAATTTCCTACTAATTTATTCCAGGTTGAGGTGGCAGCCTGTAAAATGCTCAAATGTAGGCAACATCTTAAAAGCTTTCATAAACTGTAAGGCTTTGCATATTGGGAAAGTGGATTGCATGGTTCATCATTGACAGAGTAGAAGTATTTTCCCTGTACATTTTCAATAGCAGGACTAGGATCCAAGAAAAAATGCTTTTGATTTGAAGCTTTCAAAATCTTACTGTGAGAATTTCTCTAAGTGTTAATACACTGAAATAATTTCTGCTGATCTCTGCATTTTTAAACTTCATATCACATTGTTTGTCTGCAGCCAATATACAATCCCAGACATAATGAGATGTGTTTCTCAAGGACTGTGTTAAAAATTCACATTTTTTAAGCAAACAAGTTTTTTTCCACATATGAAAATGCTTAAACAAAAATTTAATGACTGAATCCAGAAAGTTCCCTTTAGGCCATTGAAAATTACTTTAATCAGTGAATGTGATTTGCTTCCATCAGAAGACAAAACTCCTCAGTCAACAGTATAGTTAGCTTTAAATGTGGCTTTATATTTCTTCTGCTTTAAAAGTGCTTGTCTCTGTCCTGAAAGCAAAAACTAATGCCTCTCTCTGCTTAAAGAGGTGGTGACTGAACAAAGGTGTTTATTGGTAAAACAATCATTCATTTAATAAAACGTTCAACCAGCCACACTATATCCCTGATGAAAGGTTAGTCTTAAAATAACACTTTGTAAAAGCACAAATTTAACTCTGTTTTACCAATGTGATCTGAAATGCATCACAGAGATAGTTGTGGAAGTGCAGATTCAAAGAATTTAAAAATCAAGAGTTTAATAATCCTGTTTAATAGTACTGTACAGTGTGAAAAGTTCCCAGGATGAATGCAAAGGCAATCAAGGCCAAATGTCTTTCAGTGATGTAGTGATAAGTATAAACTCAACCAGTTTGATGCTCCAGGATAGAAATAAAGAAACTCAATGTATCCAGTTAGCCTTGTTATCTAAAACAATGCCACAGACATTCTTAAGGGTTTCAAAATGTGGCCCAAATAACTTGTCATTAATCTACCTTGTTAAAAATATGCATTGACCAAAGCAGAAGGCAGAGTGACCTCTTTAACTTACCAGACTTGCTCCAAACACTTCTTTTATTTATTTTTTTGGTCAGTATTCTAACAAATACACGTTTAGGTAGCACTGCAGCTTTAAAACTTCCTACTGTCACATAATAAGACTATAGGTTTGTTATTTTCATAAACATAATCAGAAGCCAAAAAAAAAAAGACCCCAACAGGGAAATTATGATTGTTCCCACCCTTTTCCTCAACATGTGGAGTTTCCACCCCCTCAGCCCCTCAGTTGTGCCAAATGCTGAACCATATGATAGTGTTGCTGAGGAAGGGGCTGGGGAGGAAAATGTGGCTTTGAAGAAGGAGTGATAATATCCTGGAGTGGAGATGAGGAAGCATTTGTCCACAGATGTTCCCACAAAGTGGTCTCTACCTCGCAGGGAAGTTCAAGGACTGGATGGTAACAGCATGCAGGGTTTCAGCTGAGGTGTTTATTTATCAGAAAAAACATGAGGATAAAAGAATAGGAGGAAAACCGATTTCCTTGAACCCTCTCTTCTTTTCATGTTAATAATTACTTTAATTTGAGGTGTTTATGCTGATTGATTACATTAAGCAAGCAGTACTCATCTCAGTTTTGTCCATTAAATGGAGATTACAATAGAAGACAAACCTCTCTCCAATGGAGAGGCCTTCATGCAGGTAAAATTTGACAGTAGTGAACTGCCCTGCCCTTTAGATGGTCCTACTCAGAAAAGTATATGAATCCATGACCAAAGTTAAGCTAACACTAAAGTACCTTCCCAAACTAAGATAGAAATACTCAGTACTAACCACCACAGTTTTTGTCATAGTGACAAAGGAGCTTCAAAGCAGTGATGTGAACACCTAGAAGTTCACAGACACTAAATAAAGTGCACCAAGTAGGACCTTTGACACTAAAAATCTCACCTAAGGTCACTTTTCTCTCACAGTTCATGAAAAGTGGTCTTACATGACAGGATAAACCAGAAAACGGCTAAGTCTTCACACGTGTAAAACCTCTTAGTCTCAATATGTGTTCCTCCAGAAGAGTTATACTTCAGCAAAGACAGCAGCATCAAGCCTAACACCTTGGTCAGAATATACAAAGGAAAAGGAAAGCTTTTTCCACTTACAGTTTCTATCAGCTGCACTGGCAGTAAATTTTTCACCACGAAGGGGATCCTATAATCCTATATAAGGAATCTTTTTACAGAGTTTAATCTCCATCATGAAAACCATTCATATGCATTGACCTTCTGCCAGTCTTAAAAGAAATAAAAGTTATGTACTGTAAAATCAAGCTACCTCAAGCTAAAACTAGCATTACTTCTCTAGTTCTTACCTTTTGCTTCTGAAAGCATGATTGTTGTGGGATGAATCCTTTTGGCACTGTCAAATTAGTTTTCTCATTCCTCTAAAAGCCTTTACAGCGAATGAGAGCAAAACAACATGTTGAAGAGGTTTCTTTTTCTGTGGTTTGACTTTTTCTCAGCAATTACATGCTTACTTAATTTGCAGTATAGCTCTGATGATGAAAATGCAAGGTTTTCCTAATGCAGCAATGAGAAATTCCTATATTAAAATGGTTAGGGGGCTAAAACATGGATCCTATAAGTTCTCCTCTCAGTTTAAAAGCTCTAAGTCTTGGCACAAGGCTGCTCCAATGCAAATATCAGAAGAGTTAGAAAACAACAAAAGCTGGAAATATAGCCACCACCTTTCCCATTTTCTTATTCCTTTTTAGATTGCAGAAAGAGTTGAAACACTTATGTTCTTCAACATGCCTCCTCTGAGAATGCCATGACAGAAAACCACTGGAATACATTAATTTGTTTTATTCTCTTTATTTGTGCTTCCCAGTATAGTCATTTAATGTATGTTTTGATCTTCAAAGTACTACCTTCCCAGTAAGGGACTGAGAGCCATTTTATAGCACCACCATTACAATGTGAGACTTGCAGGAGGAAATCATTGGTAGACATTTTACTTCATTAAATCTAGCATTCTACCTTTACATAAATCTTGATTCCTTTTTGATAACACAGTATTGATTCAAGAAAGTCAAACACCTTGTATGAATGTCAGTGCCCAAATGATGGCTTTGAATTTAAATATATTTTACCTATGACCAAAAATTATTTCAGTTTCCAAAGAGGTAGCCACATGGCTGAGCATTAATCAAGCACCTCTTCAGTGATTCCTAAAATGTTAGGTCACCATCCAACTGTCACCTGCCAAATGTTTTGTGACAACTTCCAATCCCAATCACTGAGATTTGAATTATGGATCATAGGTGCCTCAGAAGGTCATTTCCTCACAGGCAGTGAGGAAATTTAGAATGCAAAGAGTAGGGAAGGAGAGGCTGGAGAAAAGTGCTGTGGAAAGGGACCTGGGGGTCCTGGTCAGTGGCAAGTTGAATATGAGTCAGCAGTGCCCTGGCAGCCAGAAGGGCCAACTGTGTCCGGGTGGTGGTGGGGCATCAGGCAAAGCCGGTCGAAGAAGGTGATTGTTCCGCTCTACTCTGCTCTGGTGTGGCCTCACCTGGAGTACTGTGGTGCAGTTTTGGACACCACAATATAAAAAAGACATTACGCTGTTAGAGAGCAAGGGCCACAAGGATGATGAAGCATCTGGAGGGAAAGCCTTATCAGGAGTGGCTTGAGGTCACTTGGTTTGTTCAGCCTGGAGAAGAGAAGACTGAGGGGAGACCTCATTGTGGTCTTCAACATCCTCAGGAGGGGAAGCAGAGGGGCAGGTACCAATCTCTTCACTCTCATGACCAGTGATAGGACCCAAGGAGGTCAAGGGAGGTTTAAGTTGGATTTTAGGAGAAATTTTTCCCCAGAAGGAGGTGGAGCACTGGGTCCCCAAGAAAGTGGTCACAGCACCAAGCCTGTCTGAGTTCAAGAAGCATTTTAAGACCCCAAGTCTTGGACATAATTTCTCCCTTTGACTGCAATTTGCAGTTATCCCCAAATAAAAGTAAACCCCTCGCTTCTCAAAGGTATCCTGCCAACTACACCAGACAATGTAAGACCCCAAGTATCAGAGCTATGCACTCACCAAGGGAGTTTTACTTTAAAAATATACAAGGTTCCAACAGTATCCACCCTCCAGATTATTAGAAGAGCCTTCGGTTCTTTTAACACCATAATAGAGAGGGCATAGGAGAAAAGCCACACACATTTTCTCAGAGGGTTCTTTATAGGTAAACTTTGGAAAAATAAGAGTACTTGGCAAAAGTTTAAAGGGTAACATATAACCAAAATAAAGCCTTATACAAAACATTGACTTAGCACATGCTAACACATACAACCCAACCAGTATCCAGCAAAACCCGACCCATCCGGTATCCAGCTACTCAAAATATTAAGGAGATGAGAAGAAGTAAAGAAAAAGAGATAAAAGCAGAAATATAGCTACCATTCCTAAATCCAGTGTAGCTCCAGCTACAGAACTCCAGGAGATGGCGGGTTCAAACATGCAGACAGCATGTCTTTGGTTTTATCTGCTCTGACCCCTCCCAGGTAGGACTTCCAGCCTACTGGCTACTCTGGAGCTCCAGGGAGGGTTGAGGGGTGGTGCTCTCACTTTGCTAGCCAGTCTGAGTTTGGGTTAGGGGCTCTGGGGTGTGGTATAGGCCATGGTCCCAGGGCTGCCTTTGGCTGACAACCACTTCAGGGTTGCCTAGTGAGGCTGGAAGGGGCTGGGATAGGCTTTACATCACCTCTATGAAATTCGACCTGTCCCTTCCCTTGCCCTCCGCCTACATGGGTTGTTCTGAGCCAATAATTAGTATAATAATCCAGTATCTCACAGGCACATGGTGTGATTCTTGGGGTGTCCTGTGTAGGGCCAGGAGTTGGACTTGGTGATCCTGGTGGGTCCCTTCCAACTCAGCAGGTTCTTTGATTCTGTGAAAAACTTAATGAACATACTACTTCTCTCTTCCAGATTAGATCCATTCTTCTACCTGTGAAGCCTCCTAACAAATGGTGATTATCCAGTGCCTCCATAAATATTAAGTATAAAATAATGCATATTTTTAAAAAAATCAAAATAACACTAGATACTCCTAAGTACTCATCACTTCCTTGTAACACTTATTTCTATAATCACACTAAAACATACTTGAAAGATGTCAGCTTTGGGACCTCAGTGCTTGAAGTATGTTTCTAAGTACTCTCTTTTTTAAATACCTCATCTTTAATGAACCAGCAGCTCAGCTGTATCTATGAGCAAATAAGCAACTTCAGAAGCACATCCGTTAGCCTGGAGTGGAACTATTTATACTGGTCTTTACATTGCAGGTTTTTTCTATTATTAATACTATAGGGTAATTTACTATGCAGTGTAAACATTTGGTAGTCTATTACTCCAGAGCTATTGCTTACAACATCACAGGTCACTCCTAATGTGAGAATGCAGAATGCTAAGCGATACAGAAAGAAGCAAAGATAGACACAATGTGGTCAAGTCTACTTTGAATGAATGATGAAGTGTTTAGTAGAGGTCCTAGCAACTGATATATCCACCACAGTATGCTTGACTTGTGAATCTGAGCGTTTCCACATGTGCTGGGCAGCTGGCACATGTGTCACTCTGCCTGCTCAGAATTACTGGACTGGGGAAATTTACCCTGTGAGAAGGGAGCAGAACATAAGCAGAATTCTCTCAACAAATGTAACCATCACTGATTAAACTTAACGTTACTAGGGAACCATAATAAGATAACATTAAATAGTCATTGACTCATTTTCCAAGGACCAATGAAAATTGAAAAGATTACCATATGCCATTAATTTAAATGATATCAGAGGAGCCTCATAAGAATGAAAAATTACTACCGTGGGTAATTTGTACATATGTTAAGTCAGATTAATTTTGAATCTTGAGAGTTCTGCAAACAAGCAGACAAAATAATCTAGAAATTCTCTTTTGTTGCTAAAATATTATTTTCTTGAATTGAACCCTAAGAGCAGAGGAGACATCATTTGTGTGATGTCAGATAGGTAATTACCTGGTTGAGACCATGAATGTCAATATGTCAATAATTAAGAGAACCAGCATTGGCGCTGATTTACATATATGCTGACCAGATTCTTGGCTGGCATAATAATCAGTGCATCTCTATCCAAGTCAGTGCTATCAAGCTGCATTGATTTACAGCCATTGGAGACAGAGACAATGTAGACAGTAGCTATTTTTAGAAAGTATTCTTTGGAAGAAACTGTTATGAGAGGCCAAATTCTACACCCCTTGCTAGGATGCAGAGTCCCAGCAGGACTGAGAGCAAGAAGAGAAAAACAGCCCATCATCTGCAGGTTATATCTGAGAGTTGAACATAAATTCTGATTCAGCTTAATAATAATCACATTTGAACTAAATACATACACATTTAAAACACGGTAGGAGATAGAGTAAATTGTAAAATCAGTGGGGCTTGAAACACAAGCATGCCTGGACTGAAAAGATAAGAAACCAATGCCAGGCATAGATGCTAACATTGTTCTCCCTCTCTTACTCGACAGCTGCTTTTCTGAGGATCTGTCATACGGAAAATATGTGAATACGATGAAACATCTGTTAATGTATCTCTGCTCCCACCCAGCTCCTTAAAAGCAAAAACTGTAGACCTGTTTCTATTTTCAATAGTTCCCAGACACTTGTCCTGTGCATCATAGTACAGAGATGATTCTGTCTTGGGGCTCCCTGCCTGCTTGGGGCCAAAATGGCACTGCATTGTGGTCATCTCAGGCATGCGGGGAAGCACAAAGACAAGGTCTTAAAGTAGCATGTAATCCTAAAAGTGACATTCTAGAGGATTTCCATTTAGGAGTACTTAGCATGAGGAGAACTAATTGCACCAGCAGCTAGTTTAGTTTGCAATGTGCTCTATCTTCCTAGATAATTACTAGCACAGCTGATTCTGTTACCTCTTTTCATGTTAGTAGACAGCCTGCTCTCTTGTATATTGATGGCTTTCACACCTGCTGGAGACACTGACAAATTATTCCTGTCATTTATTACTATTACTTTGCTTCTTTACTAAAGAAACTGGGAGAGTATCAGTAAAATAAGTGCAATTAAGAAAAAAACAGGGAGACTTCTTCTCCACACAGAAAAATGCAATTAAAGAGTCCAAATGATTGTTTCTGTTGGCTTTGGCAATAGTCACGCAGCTTCACAAACTTAATAAAATATGAACCACTCTCCTTAATGCCTATAATATATATATTCCTGTTCAGAAACAGCTATCTCTCACCAGACTGAGAATGCAATGAAAAGGATATACGAGTTCAACTAAGCATTATTTTTCTACTGACAGACAAGGTACTTTGTGTTATTTCAAAATCTAAGAGTATATTCTTACTTCTCTGTTTGTTTGGGTTTTTTTCTTCCTGTCTGTAAATGCAGCAGTAGGCAAGTTTAACCACTTCAGGAAATTTTAATTTTCAATGTGATGATGAGATGACAATCTGCCTTAGTTGCTATCAGGATATTCTATCTCAGTCTGACATGTTTATTCTTGGCCATTTGCACCGTGGTTGAGAATGCCATGAAGAAGCCGAGTTAAAAATGCTGGTTTTGATTGAATATGACACTGCAAATAACCATGCCAATACACTCTATAAGTTTGTCATCCTCTTTCATCATCTCAGCACTGCAGCTGATAACCCTGGGCACCTGCTACCAGCCAGTCCGTCGAATAGAATCAGATTCTATAGGCTTCAGATGGGTATATATGAAAATGGTCTACGAATACCAACTAATAAGAACAGAATTCAGATTGTAGAATCATAACACCATGAAAAACAGCATAAAGACTGGAAGAAAAAAGAACAGCTGATGTTCCCTGCAAAATTCTCTGATACCTGAAAGTCATGACTTTGTTTAATGAAGAAACCACATAGCAACAGGAAGAGAGAATCACACGAAATGTACATAATTATCCTCATATTGGCTAGTGAAAGATTCCTTTTGGAGAGCAGTATTCATTATGCTACTCCCACTGTAAAATGGGTGTAGAGGCAAATCTCATATGATGACGAAGGCGGAAAAATCATAGTAAATCTCCATTTCAGTACCTTTTGTTTTTACTGCTTTGGATGTGCATTTTGCAGAGCCATAAAAGCATGGAAAAACCTACCAAACAAGCAAATGCTCTTCTTTAACCCTTTGGCACTGGGCAAGAAGCGTCTGGAAATCTTGAATTTTAACGTCCAGAGTATCAGAACAAAACAAACAAAGAACCAGCTCAAAACTCCTAAAGTCTGGCAAGAGAAGTGGAGAACATAAAAGCTGTGAAAATGAGGCTAACTAGGCAAAAATACAGAAAAGGATTGGCACTAGAAAATATTAGTTCTCTGACTTATTTTTTAACAAATACAAAGAAAGTTTTTGGTTTTTTTTTAAAAAGGATGCACTTTCTGCTTTGAAAAATGGTGTTTAAGGCAGAAATTGAAGAATTCATCTGAATACTAAGTAAATAGCAGTAAACTAATCTACATAAACTGTTTTCTTACTGTCATTTTCCCCCATTCTAGTCAGAGAAAGAGTTCCAAATGAAGTGATGTAACAAAGTGTTTTTGAGTATTATAACAACACTTTCCAAGCTTGAAAATCTGGGATTGTTATATCTTAACCATTGTGTTTTCAGAATAAGAAAAGATAGAAGTAATTTTTATTTTGACATTAAGTTACGAAGAAAGAACATTAAATATCGTATAGTTCCAAAATCCATGTCATGGGAAGAGGTACTTTCCATCCAGTCTGGCCTTGAACACGTCTAAGGACAGAACAGCCAAAACTTCTCTTTTTCTTTCCCCTATATTGTCCTGGTCCCTGTGATTCTCATTCTAGGAATTTTTCTCCTCGTCTACCGTAGGTTGATGGGGGTTAATTCAAGGTTATCAAGGCTGCTGGACATGCAGCACTTGAAACAGCAAGTATTCAGTGCTTGAGCTGTTTGGCTTCCACCTCCAAGTTTGGCTGTGCCCCTAACTTGATGGCTCTGACTATGCACACAGTACTTTTGGGAGCCCCAGTGCTCCAGTGAGTACTACTGCCCCCTTTCATTTGGAGCACTCAAGTACAAAATGCAGCAAAAGGGACTGACTTTGCTAAATCGCCCAAAAGGAAGCTGTTTGCTAGAAAAAAGAGATTGAAGCTTAGTTCAGGCACCCTGCTGCTGCACTACTGCCCTCATTTCTGAGCTAGCACACACCTTGCGCTAGCCTTGTACTCGGTCTGTATCTTCTACAGCTGTCACTCTGAGTGAAAGGGAACATAACTGCTGATGTTCAAATCAACCTCATCCCTTTCTGAGTGCCTCTGGTGTGGTCAGAAAAACTCCAGGGGATGTGGTCCCTTGGCTGTGTCCAGGACCTCTTGGTCTGTCCCTGCACTGTTGATAGAAGCAGTGAGCAATGAAGGGAGTAAGTGACAACACCCACGGGTCTTATCAGGGATCTTTGTGGAGCAGAGGGCATTGGGTGGCTCCCAAAGGCAGGCAGGCTACTGAGGTTTCCTCAGTCAAGGAAGAGGTCACAACACCAAGCCTGACAGAGTTCAGGAAGTGTTTGGACAATACTCTAAAGGGACTATTGGACTAAGAATTGGACTTCATGATCCTTGTCAGTTCCTTCCAACTCATCATATTCTGTGATTCTGTAATTCTGTCTACATTCACTTTCAGCATTAAATCAAACAGCTCAAAATAATGACTGCAGTTCACTGCGTGTGAAAGAGTATAGCAAATGTATAATTGTTTGAAAGGGCTGCTATGAGGGGTTTAACATGTAAAAGTTTGAGAGGAGCTCAGACATGAGGACAGATATTCTCAAACAGGGACTATTTTGTAAGAGTTCTGAAGCACAATTTCGAGTGCTCATGGCAATTGTAATCTTCCAGATCATTCTTCTTTCAATGCTTTTCCTGCACAGTGGGGGGAAAAAAGTTTGCCCATACTTCTGGATATAGAGCTTCTTCTTTTTTCCCAGACTCAAGAATAGGAATGTTTAATTCTGGGTTTTATGTATGGGCAGTAAAACCAGAAGAAAATAGGTTACAGAACTATGACAAGAAGATCTGCAGGTGTTTGTCCCATGATCAGAGGCAGAGCAGATAAGAGGTCAGGAAATTGCTGGTTTCAACTTTGAAGAGACTATATAATAATTTCAAGTTCCCCTGGGGAAAAAACAAAAAAAAAAACAAAAAAACAAAACAACCACCACCACCACAACAACAACAACAAAAACCAAACAAAAAAAGAGCATTTGTTAAACCTGCACATCAATAGATTTTATATTTTACCTGGATTGATTCTGAGATATGTAACTCCTCCTTCATTTACATTAAAAGACATACAGTTACCATGTACTTTTTTATTCTTTCACCTTTCTATCTTGATGACTACTGCAGTTTCTGTAGATACCAAAAGACTAAATAAGAAGCACAATACTCTTTGAAGGAGCTATGCAAATTTCAGATACGAGTCTCATAAAAATATTTCCAATCCAGAAAGTAAACTAAGGACTCAGTGGTGTGAGGAAAGCCAAACCTCAAGCTGCAGGTTGTAATGGTTGTCAAGGTTTGCTTTTTTTTTTAAATGGTTGAATGGTTGGGTTCAGTGTGTAGTGACTAGTGGATTGTACTCAACTTGCAGACTAGTAGAAGTGAAGTAATGCAGAGAACTGTCCTGGGACTTGTACCAGCTACTTCATCAATAATCTGGAGTAGGCATCAGAATGTTTGAACATCATGTTTACAGCGCAGTCATGTGCATGAACGTGAACACCAATCCTTCTCTTTGAACATGACTACAGTTATTTTCAATGCACCTGAATTAGAGACAGCAGTTCTTCCTTATTTCAAGCTCTTTGTCTTTTGCCTCATATCACCATCTTCCCAGCCTGCCTCTACCCTTATCTGCTCCTCAACCTGTCCCATTTCTCCTTGTTCTCCATGTCATCTTTTCTGCTTTTGCCTTCTTTTTCCCTGGTCCCAACCCACCTCTTGTCACTATTCCCTAATCAATGCCTTTCCTCACTGTTCCTCCCCTTCCAGCTAGGCTGTCCTTGAAACACATATTTTCTCCTTCTGTCTCCAAGTTTTCAAGCTACAACCAGGAGATTGTTGAGAAGATAAGACAGGGCAGGTTTACCCTTTCATCCCCTGGAAGGCAAAATAATTTGTACCAGGGACAGACCAACACAAATGCTGCAACTTCAGCCTGGCTCACAATTGATGACGTGTAGTCTTCAGAGATGCTGGTGCTGACCTCTGACAAATAGATGGAAATAGGGTTCCTGGGAGACTCTAAAAATGGGGTTAAGGTTTTGCTGGTATTCACAAGGATAGCAATAGTCACCCGTTTTGAATCTCACTTTCAATTCTTCCCAGATAAAACAATGTGGCCAAAACCTGGATCACAGTAGGGGTGCTTAATGAAAAGTCTGTATAACTTTTATCTTCATTCGGAAAACATTAAGACATCCCTGAAGAAGTCAATTTTTTTAGCAACTTTATCTTGAAAGAGGAAAAGAAATTTAAAGTAACATCCAAGGTGGAAATTGATCTATTTGATCAGTTTGCAGATGGCAGCAACTGAAGAGGGTGGCAACAATGGAAAACAGAAAGAAAACTTAACTTTAGTTATCATTTCCACTTCTTCCTAAACCAAAGATATAACTAGCTCAGCCACCTCTGTACGTAGTGCTTTTCTTACAGAAAGTACATATGGACCACTTCCTCTTCCCCAGTACAGGATAATACAGAGTAATGCAGTAATGAAGGACAAAGACAACTGATAATTCTTAAAAATAAATTAAGCAGGTGATCCTAGTCATCAGTGGCACAGCCAAGAGATTTCCAGAACCAAGAGAGAAATAAGTTCTTTCTCTACCTGTTCAATGACAAAGTAATAAAAAAGGGAGGTTTTCTCAAATCAAGACACTCCTTATATATCCATTCACCTTAATCCAAGAATTGATTATGCTCATTAAGGATATCTAGTGATTTAACCATATTTTACCAATTGTAAGGGGAGCTTTTTAAGAGAACTTCAAGAAAAAGTTGAATTTTTATCAAGAGTTGAGACTTGTTCATTTAGTATTAATGAAACATGAAATATGCCAGCTGCCAAACTTGCCAGTCTTGGCAGATTTCCCAATTAGAATGCTTTACTACCCTCTCTTCTTTAGTGGTGATATGAAATAAAAATAACATTGGGGATTTTGTTTTGCTGTGCTTATTTTTTTCTGAGTATATGTTCAGGCTTTGTTTCTAATGGTCTTGCTTAATATCATGTTCTCCAGAAGACCCAGAAGTAACACAGCCAAAGATAGCTCCAATTATCCAATAAATACTATGCAGAAAAACACAGTATTATGAATCTCTTTTTCTTCTTTCTATATTTTGCATCCGTAATCAAACTCAATGTGCAAATAATGACACTTAAAATCCTATTACTTGTTTATGCCTTTAATTCAGGAAGTGAGATAAATAAGTGGTATCAGCTGGGCCAGCAATTAACTAAACATTGAACCGCAGTTTCAAAAATAGAGCCTAAGCTGACTCTCTTCAAAAGGCTGGTCCCAGAATATCCCTATAACTTGTGCATCCCTATATGTATTGTTAAAATATATACAACCACTGAACATTTCCTAATATGCATAGGATATTATGGAGTGGACACCTACTGCTTATAATGAAAGGTAGGAATGGACTCAGGCACTTACAATATGAATGATACCTTCAGGTCTCTGATCATGTCTACATGACAGCCTGCGGTGCTGTGCATGGGCACACGAGCTTGATGAGCACCAAAAGGAGCATTGCTATAATGCCAGAGTTCCTCAGTGGCAGTGTACAGTTTAGAGAACCCTCAGCCCTCAGATTCCTGGGCTGGATCATGCAGAACTAAATGGGGGGAGTAAGCCAGGAAGAGCCTTTCAATATCAGCATTTACAAAGTGAAGGCAACCACAGTCCTTTTCATTTCACCAAACTGCTTTAGAAAGACCAAAACCTATTCTAGTTCTAGACAGGAAAATACATGCACACATATGCTTTAGTTGACCCTGCTCTGAGCAAAGACAATCTCCGGAGGTGTCTTCATACCTCAGGTATTCTAAAGTACCTGACATGGGGCAAATGACACTGCTATCCATCTCCTCATTAAAACACCAAAATATCACTACTTCACAAAACTTCTGACTGAGTAAATGAAGGAGGAGCAGGGCAGAGGGTAGATGCAAGTGAAATGTCTGAATAGACAGATCTACAAACAAACAAAGAAAAGGAATTTAAAATGGAAGAGCTGGATGATGGCACAGGCAGCTGGTCTAGAAGAAAGCTAGATCCTTTTTTAGCAGTCATGTTTTCTCTGAGAGAACAAGAAAAAAACAGTCATTGTGAATATAATATATGAAGGCATCAGCTGTTTTTTCCTGTTAGCAAATTATTGGCAAGCGTCTCCTTAATTTTGAGAATTTGTCATATTTAATTGTCCCATAATTTATGCAAATCTATTTCCATCATGCACACAGAATAGTAGCTATTAGTTATTTATGAGTAGTAGTCAGCTAGCTAGGGGTCATGACTGAAACTGTTCAAGCAGGAGAAAACAAACAATTTAGGAATAATGAACAATAGATATCCCTTTTTTCCATATAGTACTATACTTTTTTCTAGGTGAATACATACTGAAAGTCATCATTCACTGAACAGATATTAACAAAAATCCATTTAAAAATCACATGTAAATAGCAAATAGGAAAGGTTTTTATGTAGCAAAGAAGAATTGTAGCATATTCTGAGTAAGATATTCTAGACTAGTGTAAAATCAACATCATTCTAGTGATAACAATGGGGTCACTGAAGTTTCATTGATTTATACTAGACACAAGTCTGGACTTTATTTCTTCTTTTTTTATTATTCCAGTTGTTCAACCTACTTCACTGCAGAAGATGATTAGAAAGAAATACTTAAGAACACAATAGCAAGATGGTGGAGAGACAAGGAATGAACAACTTATTGCAGAGAGGCAGAGGAAAGAGAAGCCAGATTATGGCAAAGTTTCTGTGGTTATGACGTGAACTTTGAGATGATGGAGACAAAGGGCAGAAAAGAAAGTCTGGAGTTAGGATTTCTCCAGTTCTGCAATAATTTGATGCTAAACTTCAAGAGGCGAAAAAATTCATAACAAAACTGCTAGCAAATTTAAGTCAGGAAAAGGTTAGAGAAACAGAAAGACTCATCAAAATATTTTACCCAGAGCACATTTAGAACAGGTTTTCTTTACCAGATTTACTGTGGTGTTTATTTTGGCTATTTTTAATTTTTTTTTTATTTATTTTTTTTATCATGAATTAGGACTGGCTTTATCACCATGATAACAAAAACTGTATTTTTCTAAAAATATTGGATATCCTGAATTTTCCAAGATCAGAGAAACCATGCAATGAGAAGAACTGAACATAACTAAATTTGAAAAAAAAAAAGGATACTGTCTTACTTACATGTACCAGTGATAGACCCAAAGGACAACAACAACATGCTTCACGCACCATCTCTGCTATAATCCTGCCTTACCTACAGGCATGCACCAGCATGTACATACACACATGGTTTTTCTTCACCATCAGAGAAATCTGAAACAAAGAAAGAGGCTAGATTTGATTAGTAAAATGGTAAAATGCTTTAAACCAAAAAACTGCAGAAAACACATGGGAAACAAGAAAAGCAGAAATTTTTGAAGAATAACCACTTCAAACCCAGTTGCTTATGTTAAAAAAAAAAAAAAAAAAAAAAAAAAAAAAAAAAAAAAAAAAAAAAAAAAAAAAAAAAAAAAAAAAAAAAAAAAAAAAAAAAAAAAAAAGGAAGAAAAAAAACCCCCAAACATCAAAAACCGCCACGCTCAGGAACCCACTGTTTAATAAATTGATACTAGACATACATAAAAGTTTACTGTCTCAACCAAATACAACATACAGCAATGCTAGTGGGAAGTAATTTACATTGACAGCTTTTCAAAACATCTAGTTTCCCTTGATTTGAAATAAAATTTTTAAGAATACATCACAGCTGTTTTTAAACCTACACTGGAAGTTTCTGGAGAGGAAAAAGAAATAGGAAGAGCAAATAAAAATAATTGTAGAAAAGGAAAGCCAGCTCTTTCTTCAGTTTCTCCTTTGACTAGATACTTCATGGTAAAGGAATGGAGAAGGACACAAGCCTGAAATCTGGTTCCACAGATCACGAGAACTGCTGGAGGTTGTGCATGGTTTGGTCTTTGCCAGACAATAAAAATAAACACAGAGCAAGAGAAAATCAGAATAGAGCAAGTAAAATACTCAGAAATGAAAGCAGTAGCCAGTGCAGCATGGAACAGAGAAGAAATACAAAAAAAAAAATCTCCCTCTGAGTGGCCCAAAGAAGAAAAACTAGGATATACTTCAAATAAACCAGTCACAAACACATTCCTCATAGAGCCTGTAGCCTGATAGGATTGGTTCTGCTCACAAGAGCAGTAAGATCTTGATCTCCTCTCATTGCACTTTCACAGTTCCTCACGATTTAATGCCAATTCAATTGCATGATAAGCCTCCTTGCAAAGATATAGGGCTAAAGGCCAGCCAAGACCCATGGAGGAGTGTGTCACTCCTCCCCTAATTAATTCAGGCAGAAGGAACCTGATCAAAGAAGTGCTGACATTCTGTCAAAAGTCAGACAATATGCTCATGAGTAATAAGCACCGTCACTTTGTCAGGATGTGCCAAGAATTCCACTGAAGTGCATACTGGAAAAGGGGTAGGAAGGCCAGAAAGGCAATTGCAACATATGTGACAGAGGCTCAATACAAGTAAATAGCTACCCAGCCAGAAAATAACCCTCCCTGCTTCCCCTATACACTGCAGAAAAAACACTGTGCGCACTAAAACTGTTTCATTTCATGGAACAGCTGAATGCAGGCGATTCATCTGGGTGCAAAACCTAGAGGTGCCATACAGTCACCCACAAGCTGCACATCAAAAACCTTGCCCAGCACAGATGAAAACAACTCAGTATGTGAATTAAGCACAGCAGCCGTTTAAAGGACAAGGAAAACACTGGCAAAGAATTGACCCTTTTGGAAAATGAATACACAACAGCAAAGTCATCTTTCCTATCTGCCAGTCCAAGCCACTGGAAAACTACCTTACCTCATTGGGGTGGAGCAGGGACATTCTCCAGGTCTTCACCATCCTTGTTGGTCCTGCTTTTTAAGCAGTAAGGTCAAAAATCTTCCTTGACAACAGGATTACAAAGCTTTATCCCTGATGTTCTCCCCAAATCACTGTAGCACCCAGGTTCAGACATGAAGGAAAAGCTTATAGAATATTATGGCAAAATTACTGAGACTGTCTTTCCCTGGAGCTAGGGTTTCTAAGGAAAAAAGTCAAGACCTGAACATGCCTAGCCCTGTTCAAATCTGCTCATTGCCAGTGCTAAACAATGTATGTGCCATGTATCACCAGTAGAAGTATTAAATATTTACTTCTTTATACTAATGCTATATTTTCCTCAAGCAAAATCGTTACTGTCTCCTATAAATGCCAGTCTTCATAAATTAAAACTCTTACTTTAACCATTTCTTCCCATAATCTAATTTTACTCATCAGTTGAACATCTCTCATGGCATGAAAGTTCATGGTATGACAACTACAATATGGTAAATACTAAAAATCATACCATTACCTTTCTCCTATACTTTTCTTTTTCACAAAAAAAAATTAGTTTTAAATGTCTTCAAGAATATATCATGTTTCATGGAGACTAGTTCCCATAGACCTTTAAGGAGATGATGTTATTTGCATTTAAAAATATTCTCCTGTGAAGACATCTTTGGTCATGAACACCTCAATCAGGCTGAAAAAGTCATAAAGAAAAAAAGATTTGTAAAAGCTGACAAATTCTTACTAGAAATCAGGTGTGCGATAGTCAACAATAGTATAATGTGCCTAGGGTTGTGACAGTCTCCTATTTGGTGTCTATTAAATAAAACCTCCTGCTTAGACACTAGGTACATGAACCCAACACAGAAATGTCTGGTTTCTGTGGTCTGAGATGACCAGGAGGGGGGTCTCTTCCTGTCTGAAACATTTTTGAAGCACATGAAGTGCTGACAGTGGAAAGGCTATGCTAAAGAGCAAATATATTATGAGCTTACTCACTGGAAAGATACTTAGGATATCACCTCCATGCCTGTGCAAGTCATTTTAACCATTTTCTTACAGAAAGATGGTTGTTCTCTGGCTCTGCCTAATGAATTATAACTACAATTGAGGCAGAATTTGGTGTCACCAGCTCTCCACCACAGTGACAAAAATAAAAGAAGCTATCAGAGCAGATGCATAAGACATGGAGCCTGACAGGGAATGTCTGTGAGTTTCTGCCTCATTTCCAGACAAGGAAAGCATGTGACTTTTTAATAAAGTATATTTAAATAAGATTGTTTTTTTTATCAGTGCAGATCCTTATTTTAAGCTTTTCCATCTTTCTATCTGGCAAAATAATCAATGTTGCACTTTCAGTACCTGCAGTTCTAAGTACAAGTCAAAATACAAGTCATCGCTTGTAATTTTTTACAATCTTGTATTATTTTTCCACTTTCAGACGGCTCTACATTATGCAGCACATACAGTGTATTATTTTCCACAAGGCCAGTTAAATGCATCTCTAATTTTTAAGCTGATGTTAACACTTAAGGTCATCTCCATGATAGCAAAGTAATTTGGATACGCTATGGATGTAAAAGGTCCACATTTTCAAGTACTCAAACACTTCTGAAGTTGGAGAAACTATGTTCTGCTCACGTTCTATTCATCTCTTCAATACAGATTAACAGGAGCTGTGGACATTCAGCAAGTCTTAAAATAAAGAAACCTAAAGTTGATGCTGTCTTTTCACAATTGTGCCTGCAGGTGTGTGCAAGCAAATTATGGATTCTGGCATTTCAGCAAAGAGAAAAGTAAGAAGAAAATGTGTTTGGAACCGATACATCTAATGAGAAGTGCTTGAGTTTTGTTGTGGAAACTTCTTAATATTTTAAAAACATTCTTCAATGGAAGGAAAGAATCTTTGGAGAGACATCCATTCAATCAGTTAGAAATGAAAATATTCGGGGCACTATTCACCTCACTTATGTCTGGAAATTTTCATTTACGTACCTAAGCCTGAGTAAGTCACTGTTGGTTCTTTGAAACCAATAGTGAGAAAGAAATTACTCCTGATGTGATACTGGTTTTGTTCTTTATTGTTGTTGTTGTTACTCTTAGTTTGCCTTTAAAATAAGGGAATTGTATTTTGAAAGTACTTGATGCTCTGGAACAGCACAGTGTTAGAGCCTTATACTGTAACTACAGTTTTGGGAAGGAGAAGAGATTGGCTTCTCTGCAGTCAGAAGAGGGAAAGCATCTGTGGAGATCCCCTAGTTCAACCCCTGTTCAAAGCAGGGTCACCTACAGGAGGTTGCTCTAATAAATCTATGAACCTTTTGGGACACTAATACCAGGCATCAGGCAAGGAGATCAATGCCTTACCAGCACTGTTGTGCTTCGCACATGGCAAGAGACCAACAGGAGCAGTGAAGGTATCAGGAAATTCAAAGCGGCAGAACAGATCCCTTGAACAGAAACAGAAATATTCAAAAACAATGAAAAAGACATAAAAAATAAAAAGGGGTGGGGTGGGTGGGAAAGAAACAGGAAAAGATTCAAAAAAGCCATGTCGTCCTATGTAATGACTTGGTAGGAAAATGTTTTCACACTTCAGCCCACTGAAACTAGACTGAAGCTCCACCCTGAGTAATGTCTGTATTTTAACTGTAGATAATTGAAAAGGAACACCCCAGCCTTTACTTACCCTGCCTAATGAATGTTATCATGTGGAAAAGGTAAATCAATAACAGCTGCGATCAAACATACCAATCTCCTTTTCAGGGTACAATGCTCTCATTTATATAAATCTTTACAACCCAACTGCCCTTCTCATTTAAAGGCAGTGAGTGAAACATTGCCCAGTACAAAAGACCTTCTCTATTAGGAATTCTCCATGCTGTTTGAAAGGGTAGCCCAAATGAATTGCTGGAATGACCATTGAAAGGGCTACTCGTTAGCTATGACTGTCCCTGGGAATTAGCCAGATGTGAGGTAACAAGACCACAAAGTGCTGTTGGTATTGGCAGCAAAGGCAAGGTTCATCATAGTACCTCTTGTCTAGACTAGGGATGTAAAAGGAAATAGAAAACAATTCTTTGACTATATGCACTTGATGTTCCATCCCCTTTTTCTATAGAAAAATGTAAGACATTTGGAATTTTTCGTTTTTATTTGGGAAAGAAAAATTTGGAAACCAGAGTGACTCATGCTGGAAAATGTCTGACTGGCATGTGATATCCAGCTCGCTCCAGAAAGTAAAGGCCATAGGAAGAGTTTGAAAAAGGCATATGAATTCAGATTTGAATGTGATTTAACTCTTAGTATCCTTATAATTCATTTTGCTTTATTCATTATGTAAATAACAAGTCCCTTACATGGACAGTGTATCTGTTTATAAACTGACATATACCAGGAGGTTCACATACCCTGGGAATAAGAGTTTCAGTTTTAGGAATTTGTTACAAGTTCATTCCCAAATGCATTGCACAAATCTTCTTCAGGTAAGAAAGATGATCATCATGGCTAGGCTTTGCAAACGAAGATTTGAGAAGGGCTCTACAGGTATCTGCAACACAGGTACCCTGGAGAGAAAGTTCAGATCAGACCCCTATTTCTGACTCATTTGGACAGCTGCAAAACAAAAAAACAAATGCTTTACTCTGCAGAGCTCCCTGGCACTGTAGTATCCCTGTCTGAATTGAGATCCACACGCTCTTTACACAAAATTCCTTCTCAATTCCAGCTGCTGCACTTTGTTCCCTAGCCCTCTCAGGTTTTGTTACAGCAGGGCTGGCTGACCCAAAACTATAGCTTTAAAATTTATAGTGTTTTCTCAAGATTTTCCTCAGAAGCTGAATCACACAAGTCTGGGGGTTTTGTTGTGGGTTGTTGTTTTTTTTTTTTTTTCCATCCAATTGCAGCTACTGTAAGGTTAACAGCAGCTCTCACTCTTCTTTGCCTCCTTTCCTTCATCCAGGTGCTGACATCCTCACTTGCACCCACTCTCATTTCTTTTTGGAAGGGTAGGTACTAAGTTTCTTCAGTCGCCACATCTATCCTACCTTGCAGCCACCAGCATTTACCCATTGACTCATTTCCTAATAATAAATTGAGAGGAAAAAATTCACCATCTCTGCTAATGAAGTTTTTAGTGTCCCTACTAATTCAGGGTATTAAGAGGTTAAGGGGGCATTACAATGCCCTTTATCACCACCTGCTTATAGACACCTTGTCTTCTGTTTCCAAAACAATGTCTTGTTCCCCACTTTATCTTCCAGTGTGTGATGCCCATGTCCCCTTTATTATTATACTGAAAAGGGCAGAAGCAGATCTTTCCATATCTGTTTATCATTCCAAATAAAACTTAATGTTCTTGCAGACCAGCATGGTTTTAGCAGCATGACTGAAAGCACTCACAGTGCCTTCACCTAAACCTACCTACCAGTGTGGCTTCTCACATGACACTGTAGTGTAATGTTGACTGTTTGCCACATATACTTCACGTATACACAGCCCCCTAAAAGGCTTTTTCATTATTTTTTAGTCATTCTCACATTCCCCTACTTCAGTGTCCAAGTATTACTATTCAGGCACAGAGGCAAGGCCTTCTATGCCAAACACTTAGAGTGTTGGAGTCCTACCAAAGCAGGCCAGTGTGTTGTCTTCTGCCCAGTTCTTGGACCTCTCTGCTTTTCTAAACTTTGGTTGTCACCTCCCCACTGAAGTGGCATCCTCATGTCCCATCCATGCCAGTGCCTCAAAGCTGGGGCAATGCTTTATATTTACAGACATACAGAGCAGACACAGACTCCAAGGAGTACCAGATACCAAACACTCCTTACATAGAGAAACAACCTTATAGATGTGAGCAAGATGGACATCTGTGCTCACTTCCTGCCTCCTTCTCACTCTTCTATTACTCTGTCAGCTGACATGGCATTTCTTAAGGAATCAAAGGACTTTTCAAGATCACCCTGCTCTGCCAGCTTGTTTTCTAAGTAACTTTCCAGCCATAAAACTTCTTGTCAGCTCATTGCCCTTCCATATCCTTGTTCAAACTTCTCTTTATCACCTCTTTGCCATCTTCCAGACCTGCTTGTCATGTAAATGATGATCTCATAAGGTGCTCTGTAAAACTGTCCATTACTGAATTGCTCCCCCAGATTCAAACTTGGTCTGGATCGTAGTGAGTTCTTTGCAAATGTGCACATAAAAACATCCAGACATAACAATGTCTTGAAACACATCCTTGAGATTTCAATCTGACAAAAAGATTAGGAATAAAAGAGAAAGTGCATATGAAGATTAGTGTTTGACAAGGATATGCACATCTTCTATGTAAAGCAGAATTGACAAGTCATCGAGATCATCACAAAACCTTGAAAAGAAGGAGCTCTTCCTCAAAAAACTGTCTTATGAAAAGAGATGGCAGAACAGACAGGGAAAGCTCCTGGTAAGGACAAGACAAGGGCTGGAATAAAGGCAAGAACAGAGAAGATGAAGGACAACCTATGTAGCTGCAACAACAAAATCCTAGTTTGGCTCCCAACTTGCAGGTTAACAACTGCAGTGCCAGACATTTTAATGTTTCACAATTATTTGATTTTCACTTAGGGCACTGACATGATTAAATCTATTGAGAAACTGTGTCTTGGCCTTATATTTCTAAGATATATTTAAACCCTTTTACATATATATTACACATGCTACTCAGGGCCAGGTGTTGTATTCAATATGCAAATTGCATTTAGGAAGCATTCCCTTTGGTGCACCCAAGAAAGAAATGCAATCTCCATCTGGTGTCCTGATCATCCATACATGGAAAATTCATCCATCTTTTAATCTGCTCTGAAACTAGTCTTCATCTGATACTTTGGAGTGTTTGGGACAATTTTTTCTCTTGTGTGTCTTATTTCTCATTCTTTCTGGATCAAAGCCAGGAGTCTTACAGTAAACTATCTCTATATGAGAATAAAAGACCATTTTAAAAGGTTGAAATAGTCTGGGTCAGATGTATGATCTAAAGCCAAAGCCTCTACCCAGCAGCCTTCTCTTTATTTACACTTGATCACATGTCAAGTCCATAACTCAGATCTACATAACTAACTTTCGTTCTCTCTATTACTTACAGAATGACAGTAAAATATCTCACTCATCCAGGATTGTTCAGTAACTGTTGTCAGGTGAGCTGAAGACAAAAGAAAAAGGTCTAGCTTGCTGGTATTTTATAATGTTTTCCATTCACTTCTATTTTCTCTGTTTAAGCAGGTTATCACTTGGAATGCAGCAGAGGTACTGCTCACATCCTGAACCCTGTGGTGCTAAGTTCTGTGTGCAAATACAAACAGCGAGTCTTTTTTTAAATTAATATGTACTTCCAAGTATTTTCAATTTGCTATCATAAACAGGGATCCAGATTTCAGTGAAAGCAAAGTTTACTATACAAATACGTACCTGCAGAACTGAGATGGGAAAAAAATTGTTGTGGAAAAAAGTGTTGACTGTTAAGATTAAAACAACCTTGTAAGGCAGTGATCAGCTAACTCCTGTAAGAGAGCTGGGCTATGCTTCTCCTTACCAAGTATTATTTCAGTTTTCTAAGACAGAGTAACTAATCAGAAGCATTCTCTCAGAACTGAAATAAGAATGGGCATACACTATATCTTGTGTAAATGACATTATCACTATGATTATTATTAAAGGCTGCTTTTGTAAGCTGATATACATGGAAATGAGCTTAGTATAGCTCTGTTCAGTATTAGCTATTTGCCACAAGTCTTTATTTCTTTCTGTGTTCCACAAGTGGCTTCTCCATCTTAATTCCACACTAACTAATCTGTGTAGCACTGCACAATCAGAGAATGTTACATCACAAAATAATTAAGGTTGAAAGATACATCCAGAAGTCATCTAATCCAACTCTTTCTCTAACTAGGGTGAAATAGATCAGATTGCAGATATGTCCAATTGAGCCCTGAACGTTGTCAAAGACAGAGGGTTCACAGCCTGGGAAATCTGTGTGACCACCCTCATGGTGCTATTATTTTCTTAACATCCAACTGGAATTTCTCTGTGTTACAACTCATGTCTGTTGTACCTCATTCTCTCACTGTGCAACTCCAAGAAAATCCCTGCTACGTGTCCACGTGTACTTGAAGGTAGCAGTGAGGTCTCCCTTTTGTCTTTTCTTCTGAAGGCTGAACAAGCAGTTTTTCCTCAGCCACAAACATTATGTTGTTTCTCCAACTCTCTCCCACCTAGATGATATCCAATGGACTCAATACCTTTAGCTGAAGTCTTTCTTGTCCTGAAGAACTCAGAGACAACACTCCAGATGAGGTCTCAAAAGTACAAACAGAGTCGAACAATACTTTTCTCAACCTGATGACTACTATCTTATTTATGCTGCCCAGGTGTTGTTGGCTTTCTATGCTGCAAGGGTACATACCTGGCTCGTGTTGAATTTACTGTCCACCAGGGCCCTTAAGTCCTTTTCTGCAAAGCTAAGTAGTTGGTCCCCAGCATGAACTGTTAATGAGCTTAAGCCCTCCCAGATACAAGGGTCAGCCTTTTTTTTTAACTCATGATGTTCATGTCCTCTCTATTTCTCCAATATGTCAAGATCCCTGTGAAGAGCAGCCCAACACTCCCCAGTTTGGTATTGTGTGTGAACTGGTTGAGAGTGCACTCAGTCACATCATCCACATTACAGATGACAAAAAAACCCCATCAAACAGTACGCATTATACTTACGTGTAGAGAGAATTACAATATAGGTATGTAAATTGTTTAACATAATTGCCCTGGCCAGTTATCAGCAGAACAAGGGTTAAAGTGTGACTCTGTTAGAAGAAGGATTTACACATATAGCTGCCATCATTACTAGCATTTCTGGAGGACTCAGACAAAGGAAAATTTTGCTGAATTCAGTTAAAGAAAATTATTCTGTCAGGACTGGAGAAGCTAAAATACCAGTCAATATAAACCATTTTTTGCCCTGTTGTTTTCTCTAAATTTTAGCCTGACCATACACATAAGTCTATTTTAATCTATCATACACATGATAAATGCTATTTTTATCCACCACAGTGGATAGAAAAAAATTACCTTTTATAAGGACTTTGTAACTTGCTTTGGGAAATCTTTAGATGCCATGTGTTTAAATCTCAAGCGTGAGCACTCTTACTGCTTTCTTTGCAAAATATGTCAGGCTTAAGATAATTAGGAGGAAGCACGATTTGCAAACACTCTGGCTCTTCATGCTATTCTTTCATTGCTGTAGGTGGTCCATAAGCCAATAAACACATCACGCAAATCAACTCTTCCTTTCAGGAGAAATTGTACCATATATTGAGTCTTGGAAAGAAGACATTTCTTCCTCAAAACAGGAAGGACCTGATTTTTGGTACTACACCATTGAGGTTGCCAATGGACATCCAAAATAAACGTATTTTGTGCTTGATCATTCAGGCAGGCTGGGTGTTTCTCCTCTTAGTGCATGTCCATGCTGTACATTCCCCCCATCACATTCTGCAGTGATAAAATGCATTTCTATCACCTTGGAAACCCTCTTTGAAAGGCCTGCATCACCTTTTCTGATCACTGTAGTTTGTGCTGCATGGTCACTTAGCTACAGGTGGTCAGGCTGGGTTCTACCATGCTCTCTCTCCAACTATCTGAGCACCTCTGATGCCCCAAGTCCAAATCATGGCTGGCTGTCAGCATGGGACACTAAGGCCAGAGCTGTATGAATGACATCTTGTTTCCTTATCCTCATGTCCAAACGAAACCTCTTCCTGAGACACATGTGCTAACAACTGGTCACAGCAACTTCTCCAGGAACGCAAACAAAAGGGCTACAAGTGTAACAGGACTGAATCATGATTTGGGTTTCACAGCATTGGCAGGAAGCTGGCTGTGTTTTACTATTTGCTTACACAATTACTCTGCTTGCTGTGTCATTCGAGGTCTAGGAGTGAATGGGTTTTCATGCCTGTTGTCTCACTCTGAATTATAGTTGCGTCAGTAATGCTTTGTTGGCTGTGACAGGTTACACTGAGACCAAAATGTCATTTGCAACCATATAGCCAGAAAATCTGTCCTGAGAATTACAGTTTAGTTGAAGAAGTCACTGAATTTCTCTGTTCCTTGTTTTCATTCCTGTGCAGTAGATTAATTTGAAAAGTGGTAGTGATGCTTTGATGGCAATAATTGTTTATTATTATGATTCGTTTATGCATGTACCTCGAAACAATAGAATGTAAACAAACAAGTGATGTCAGCATGTGTAGCAGAGAAAAAAATAGTCTATGAGAACATACCCTTTCTTGCATATAATGACATGTTTTTGCTGTAGGAAGTCCCTAAGGCTCATTTCTTACTTGCAGTTTCAAAACATCATCATTAGTAAGACACTGGGGAATAAAACTGTTCCATGAATCCATTTATGTCTTTACTGAAAACCATACTTTTCTACGTGAACAACAACAACAGTCACTTGCAGTTTTTCCCTCATAGCTTTTGATGTGGGATAGAAAACCATTTCAGGTAATATGTGTAACATACTCTGCTAATCTGTGTTGGCTTACTAGCCACAAAGGAGGGAGCCAAATATAAAATCCATTGGTAACCTCATGACTGGTCATATGTTATTTTTACTACTGTAAGGTTTTTTCTTTAAATTTGACTTTTGTTGCAGCCATAAATATTTGGAGCTTATACTGAATTAGAAGACACATATTTATGAAATAATTCAATGGTGAGGTAGGAAGATAACTTGGCAAGATTGTTTCCCACCCTCAGGCTTATAAATTCCAGATCTTTTTTTTTTGCCACACCTATTTGGCACATATTTCTTTTTTTTTCCTTTTGTCTCTCTCCCTTCTTTTTTTTCTTTTTTTTTTTTTTTTTTTTTTTTTTTTTTTTTTTTTTAATGAAGAGCAGGAATAACAATCAACCCTAAAAGACATAAAAACCTGAACCTCCTTTAATGGGGGCCCAATCCTAACCTCCCAAACCTTTTTACTCAGTTCAGCTAGTTCTGGACCAGACTAATACACTGGATTGCTCCTGTTCCTCAGCTGGTTTCAGCTGACAACACGGACTGCACAAGAATGCTTGAGAGAACCCTCTGTCCTTGGCATAAACTGGCTGAGCTGTTAATCATTTCTCACTGACTGACATTCTTTTTGCCTTCTGACTTTCCAGGTCATCTGTTTCTCTCTTCCTGATGCTCTCAGGCACACCCCATTCTGGTTGCTTTGGGGACTTCAGCCACTCTCCACAGTGTTTCATGTCTAGCAGCCTCCTGGTAGCAGGCACCTCCCTGGTAAACAGGGCTCTGACAGATTTTGACCAGCTCCGGTTTGTGCAGCTGCACTGCACTAGAAGAAGCAAAGAATCTATTTCATTTAAAAGTGAAAGAAAGGTTAGTTCAGTAACGTGATCTGTTGCAAAACTGCTCTCTCCTTTGAGGGCAGTCAGGTAAAATACATTACACAAAGAATTTCTAGGATTCTTTTTTCTTAAGTTTTCAGTAACAATACAGACCATTGTTTACATTTGAATTAACTTCTGTTTCACTGATTTTTAAATCAGATTAATTAACCTATTGCTTTCAGCTGAATTATTGCAAGTTGAACCTATTCAAGACATACCTGAAATGTTCAAAGGCAAGCACAGCTGGTTTATATAGAAGAAGTCTAATTAGCAATGACTTTATAGCAATTTAGTAGCTCATAAACAATGTAATGATGAGAAACATTTCTTGGAGAATCTCTCCTCTAGTCTTTAGTCTTACAGGAATTTTCTTCTTTACCTCTGTAGTATGTACAACTATCGCAGCTACCTAGAAAATAAGGAAATGGAGGTTACATGTACAGTAAAAAGTCAACATCAAAAACTCCAGAACTATACCCCTGCTTGTGCCAAAACCAAAGAGCACACCTGGTCTTGGTATCACTCAAATGAAAATAAAAGCAGAGAAAACACTTTGAGTGCCACTGTCCTGTACTTATTACCCTCTCCTCTGCACTATCTCTGCCAAAATCTTGACTCCCATTAAGAATCTTATTGCTTTTACACTATGCTTTTTAAAATACAGTTTTCAATAGAGTTACTAGCAAATACATAACAAATGTGTACAGAATTGGAAGCAAGCTGTGTAACTGTCTCTCTGGGAACAACATTGCACACCTTAAAGGAAGTGTATGATTAACTCATTTATAAGAAACATATATGTGTATATACATATATATATAATATGTCTGCCTTCATGAATCCCTGATATGAATCAGAATGGTTTCTTGATGGTATACATGTAGCCCCCTAGATCTTTGGCTGGTACTACAAAGCATATTACACAACACAGGAAACGTGAAAAGGGAGTTTCAGGCCAAATTTGCAATGTGCCACTCCCAAACTAGTGACGTGCTGATCTGATCTTCCAGCATCAGTTGTTTGCTTTAAATCATCCCTCCTGTCAGTAGCACAAAAGTGCTGTGACAGCAGCTAGAAATTGTCAGGAAGAAATGAAGTTCCCAGCTGTGCCACCTTTTTTCTAGACACAGTCCCTACGTGTACATTACCTTTTTACCTGGCTTCCTATCTTCTCCAGATCCTCAGGCCTCTCCTGTCTCTTTCAATTTTTAGTCTTATTTTTGGCATATATTTTTCTTAACTGTGTCTTCAGGTTGTGTGCATAATGTCTCAGGAGAAGAACTAATGTAACCAAGGGTTGATCAACCCTTGCTCTATTGCCCAGAGGAAAAACATTCCCTTTGTAACAGGATTTGTTGCTCAGCCCTGCAGGCTTTTAACAATTTTCATACACTCACAGGGAAATCTGAAGAATATTTTGACATTCATTCCCACATAGCAGTGATGAGTTCACACAGGTAGTTACTAGACTGAACATTGAGGACATAAGAAATTCTTTCCAACTCTGATGAAATTTGAAGTCTTATGTCCATTCTACCCAGGAGATGAACTACTGAAATATATTCATGTTGCAAAAAGTTTAATTTTCATCATACACCTAGAGAATAAGACAGACAACCACCAAATTAAGAAGCCATAATGATCTGGTGACCTCAGACAGTATTGCCTTGTCCCCTTGCACTCTTCTCTTTCACAATCCAAAAGCATCCCCGCAGTTCACCGATGCATTTAGACAAATAAATAATTAGATAAAGTTAGATAGGATTGCATGTGGCAGAAAAAAAAATCTTAAATCTACTTGACAGTAGCATAAGGAATAAAGGAAACCTTTTACTTAACTGTCGTCACATCACAAAACCATCTCAATGCACCAACTAGTCACATAGACATCATAAATTTCAGTCTTTGTCCTTCTTTTGCTTGGTTTGTTAAGAATGGGTGAATTAGAGAGGACTTCTCTAATTATAATAACAATAATAAAAAGTCTAAGCAGTTCCAGACCACTTTATCCAACAAGATACTATGGAGCTTAAAATGCAATAGCTTGATCAGTGAAGGCCAAAAAGTCTTAGAAAATACTGAAGTCACTATGCCAAGCAGAACAACATGTGCTTTTACTCATGAATAAACAGGAAAACCCATTTGCTTGAAGATATTATGGTCACAAAATGCCTCTGTTGTCATCCAGCCTGATTTTCTCCTTAACAAATGGCATATGCCTTCCTATTTTTGTGACTAACTTAATTTTCGAATTGTTGTATTGGAGTTAGACTCTATTGTTTAAAAGAGGTCATTCCATGAGTACCAGAATGGATGGAACAGGTTTTCTGTGACTCTGAGCCTTCAGGCTGATTAACTGATTAGTGAGGTATCTTTAACATATTGGAATTCTTATTAGAGTTTCTCTTTTAAGAACACAGTCTATTTAGAGCGATAATCGCATCAGCAATCAAATGTTAGAAACTGAAACAAAGTACATTCACTCCAGACTTCCCATTTACAGGTTTAGCAGTGAGATAAACTAATCAACATGTGGCTTTTTTGTGGGGTAAAAATATGTGAACATACTGCTACGTCATAGCACAAAACTTTCAGGCTACCTTTTTTTCCAAATCATTCATAGGAAAGACTGTTGTCTGTGAGAAGGCTTCCTTCCCATCAAAGAGATGGAAATTAGCCAACAGGCTTAAAACTGGGCAGGGGACATCCTGGCAAACAAACAATTAGCATGGTCAACTAAATATAATTTCAAGATATTTCAAAATTTCTAATTTCATTTTCTGTGGTTTAAAATTTTTGTCAGTCATTAAAACAAAGAGTTAACATCTACATAGAACTGTCTCCTGTTTTATTCACTATAAAATAAAAATGTTGAATTTATTTTTTGCCTTTTTACTAACATCTCTGATATTTTTTATCTGTAAATAAATTCAGCTATTGTGTTTTTCCCTTTATGAAAGGCTTTAGAAGCTCCTGCTTTTCTTTTTTCTATTTAGAAATACATAAAATCTTCAATTCATAGTTTTTCTTATTACCTTTTTCTTCCTTTCCTAATTTTTCAAACTCTTTCATTTTAATTTATATCCTTTTCCCTTCATTATTAAAGTCTCTGTCTAAATGAATTAGTACTCTACTTCAGACAGGCATCTTAAAATTTAAACAATCCACCCAGTCTTCAGTAATACAGTGTAATGCAGAAGATCTTCCCAAACATCCCACTCCTAACTCACAGTCATCCAATCTTTGACTATCAGATACTGCAGCAAAGTACTGTAGCTTGTGCTATCTGCTACTGTACAGGGTAGTTTGCTATGAAGATTCAGAATGGTGCACAGTTTCTTCTTTACTAGGGAAAAAAATGTCCTGGAGCTAACTGCCCTTTAATTTCCGACAATGTCAAACTGCACGCAGACATCCTTAGACCTCTTAAATTTACTCATTGGGTTACAAGATGGCAATTATCTCATAATACTGCATACTAAATTTTTGAGGTTCAGAAAACTGTCCTCCCATTTTTGATCTCTACACAAGGCTGCTTACCATCCACCTTAGCACAGCACCACTGTCACAGCTGTAGAAGCTACAGGCTTCAAACCACTTTTTGCACAACAGCAAAGCAAGTCAACGTCTCTTTGTGAAGTAGGTACATAGCTGTTAGTACACTTCAACTTATCTGTAGTTAGGAAAATAGAAAAGTGCCAAACATTCAGAAATTATTGTGGTCTGAACTGAAGCTGTTCTGAAAAGAAAATTTTGTAGTAGCAAAAAAATTTCAAAAATTTTTGTTCAAACTGACTAATTTTTTATTTCTTTGTTATGGCTTGCTCACTTCACTGAAAATTTAAAAATTATGTGTTCACCTGAGCTGAGCTGAGACACATCCAAAAGAGACAGAAAGAACCACCAGGCTGGCCCAGCTCTTCTCTCCTGTCTTCTTCATATTTTTGTATCTTGATGAAGCAGAAAAGAAAGCATAAGAGCTACTGGGTAGAAATCAAGATAATAAACACCCAGGCCAGAGGAATTAACTTTTAAGAAAACATTAAGAGTTGACTGAATGGTGAATTGGAAGTGAAACAAAATCTTTGAATACAAATATATGAAGTGAATGATCTTAAAGAACAAATTACATAATTTAAAGCACCCTAATCTAATGCAGGGGAAAAAAACCCCAACCAAACCCAATAAAAGAGAACAAGCATACTAGCATACAGCATACAAGCGTACAAGCATACAGCAGCTCAAAACATCCATTGGGTGAAGGAAATAGGGAAAAGTAATACTTATTTTCACATTGGTTCTGGTGAATTATTGTGAGGTTAGTTATTTTCTAATGAATTACTGGCATGGAAAATGTATGGTAATTAGCCATCACCATACAGAGATCCAGGAGAGCAGCAGACATCACTTCCTAATTAGTTTTAAGGAAACACTTAATAAGTTTATGAGGAGAATGTATGACATATAATCATGCCTCTTAACCATATACATAACCCAAAATAAGTTGAATGCCTTTAGGAGTTCCGTAAGCTCATTGACGAGGACTCAATGATTCTTCTCTGCCTTTTGGGGCTGCTTCGCCACAACTCAAGACATCTCATAACTTTAGCCATGATAAAGAAAGTTACATAGTGGCAGAAATGTAAACATGGAAAACAAGTTAGTATTTATAACTTTTTTTATACCAGTTCTCTGGAGATGTTGCTGATTAAAAAAATAAACTCAGCTGAACCAAAATAATAACAGATGTACTGTAAGTGTTCCCAGACCTAAACACCTTGGAAAGTCTGAGGTCATATTTATTAAAACTGATCCCTATCTTAAGCAGTTTTGACACATATTTTTGGCCTTGGTGGTAAGCAAATCAGTAAGTCCTTTGAAGCATTACAAAGCAGGCAAACAAGTATCTGCCATATAGGACTCTTTTGACCTTATATTTTTGCACAAATTTCTCCAGCTTAGTTAAATTCATGAAGATTTTTGAAGTGATGCTTCATGGAAATGACTTTTTAAAGCAACAACCTGTCTGCCTGGGCATGTGTGTGTGTGTAAAATGAAAGACAGCACTTACATATTTAAAACTCGAGTGAAGTGATACAATTGGAAGTAAACTGGAGGTGACATACCATCAAATAATCATAAAAGTATTCTCTAGTGACTACATTCGAATATATTTTCAACAGAGATATAGTTCCTTACACTTTCTTCATTTTCCTGATTATTACTAAACCAGTTAATGAGTAAACAATCTTTTCTAATTTAGTATATTGTTTTAATTTGGCATAGGCAGGCATACCCGCTACTGCAATATGACATGGTGAACATGATGAGAGTCATCTGCTTCCAAAGGTTATGGTTCAGAATTTCACTGAAAATGCTGTGCAATGGTTCCAATTACAAATGCTGACATTCATGTGCCAGTGGCATTAAAGAGCATGAAAAGTCAGTCTCACCAGATCTGTCCAGAAACAGGTTCATCATAACTTCCCAGATATCCACAGACAAACCCCAAAAACACAATTGGACACATCTTAGGCCACCCAAGATATTTCCACATCACCAGCTGGTATTTATATGATCCAAGGCATTGATTTTTAACTGTGGCTTTACAGTTCTGTTAACCTACATGAAGCTTTAGGAAAAAAAATTGTTGAAGGTAAATCCTAAGGATCAAAAGAAAACAATACAGATGGAATAACTAAGTATATGTAAGGCAATAGTAACAGTAAGGTGGTACTTTGTTTAATAAATTCATAAACAATTAAAAGTTATAATTAGAAAAAAACTTTTAGAAATTGCAATAGCAGATGATTAAAGAACTACCAGGGTCTACTTATAATGATTTGACATTCAGATCAGTAGGATGGTTCCTATGTCCTTCTCTGAAAAAATGTAAGGACAATCCACCAAAAATGTGCACTTTCTGTGACTATGGAAACATATGCTTTTCAATCTTCTATCTTCCACCTTCCTTAATATTCCTGTTTTCTGGCCCTGCTTCTTCTTTTTTTCTTGGCCTCATTAGACTTGTGCCTGGAATCTTCTTTTGAGTTATAGAACCAGTAAGACAAATTTGGTTGTGATCTTGACTTCCATCAGCAGATGCTATCATAGAATGAATTCTCCTGGCCAGCAGCAGGTTATCATCCCTTGTTTTTCACCTTTGCAGGGCACATGATGAAGTGTTCAATGAGAAGCACAGAGCAAAGAAAAGCCAAACTTCTTCCCACTGCTCTTTGGGTTAGCATGCAACCCAGCTCTGTCTCTAGAGTCCCTTCATAGCAATTTTGTGTATTAAGTAGCTGTGTTTTTTTTTATAATCCAAAGGTTTCTACTGATAGGTTTCTAGCTTTTTCTTTAAAAGTCAAAGGTTGCTGGTGAGATGAAGACAAATCTTAGTCTAAGGCCTGCTTTTGGTATGTACGGAAGAACAGTAATGGAGAGTAAAACAGTTACATACCAAAATATACAGAAAGGCAGAATCCTAATTCACAACTAAATTTAGGCAGACAGGGTCTCACTTCAGAGGTGTTCACCTCATTTATCTCCCTCCATCAGCTGAGCGAGGAAAACTGGACTCTCATCTGTGCAAAGCTTTCTCACTAAGGGCCTACAATTGATCAGGTTAAGCACCTTACTTATGAAGACTGGACCCCTTCCAAAACCACTCCTCTTAGTCAGGAATAGAGAGCTCTAAATTAGCTGGAAATACCATCGATAAGTGTGAAGTAAAATACATCAGAGGATATAAAGTGAAATTAATCTTACAAGACATTAGAGTCTGTATAATGGTTGGTTCAGCAGGAAACCGTAGGTACCATTGCAGACAGCACACTAAGAGCATGCTCGTAGTCCCAAAAATCTAACAGTATTCAAATGCTGTAGAAGCATAGAGGAGAGGATGGAAACAGCACAGAAAGCATCACAATGCCTTTACATATAAAAGTGATAGAGCGTACTTGAGATACTTCTTGCAGCACCAGATGCTGTGTCCCATAAAATAATACAGCAGACTAGCTGAGAGTTCACACAAAAATTACAGAAATGGAAATGTGGTCTTATGAAGAGGAATTGGAAAGACAGAGGATTTTCCCCTCATAGAAGAATGAATGAGAGGCAAAATGAAAATATTTTACAGATTAGTGTTATCATACAAAACACCAGGGAAAGCAGATCAGGTGCTTCCACTCTGGTTCTGTAAGGGAAAACAACAAGGCATCCACAGAAATTAAAAGGTGGGCAAGTCAAAACTTATAAAAGGAAATACCTTTTTATATTACGTGTAATTAAATTGTGGAACTCATTGCCAAAGGAAGTTGTTGAGACCAAAAGCTCAACTAGATTCATCAAGAGATGGGATAATATATCGATATCATGGATATCCAGAGTTATCATAATTAAAGAAAATAAAACTTTTGGAAGAGATATTAAACCTAGTGCTTCGGGGCTTAAGCTAATTTCTCACAATTAGTGAGTAGGATCAGGAGATCTTTGTGGAGGTAGATTATTCTGCCGCTGCCTCCTGCAGGGTTCTTCTGTCATTCTTTATAGCATCTGGTTCCGGTTAAATCAGATAGAGTAACAGACAAAATGGTTCTCCAGTCTGACTTAGTCAAGGATTCCTCTATACTTCCACTCCTCTGTAATGAAGCTCTACCCAGAAGTGGGTGTGGGTACGTCTTAAACCTTTGTGTGAAAGCACAGGATGGGGCCACGATTTGATGCTTAGTCACATGTGAAGGATATGTAAACACATGCTTACATCCTTGCAGGGATTGATTGCTTTCCAGATTTTAGTGTGAGGTTTTCCCAGCACTTCAGGATTTCCTATTCCGCACAGAGGTGCAAAACGGTCTTGAGAGATAGGTAAAGGAGTTAAGACAATCCAGATAATATATCATGTTTGTGGTCCCAAAATAACAAAGCCCATGAAAAGCATAAATAAATAGACGGGACACTCCAAGAAGCATTTTTTGTAGGAGGTAATTAAAAAGATGCCTCTTTTCCCTATTTCTTCTCACCTTGTTTTAGTTTTGCTGAGTCTCAACAGAAAGTTTCATTCCCATCCTGGCATGTGGGTCTTGAATCCTGAGCGTTCATATAGACCAACCATGAAATAAGCAACCCATAGACTTTCCTCCCCGAACTGATATCCTGTCCACTCTATGCAGCTTAAACTTAAAAATCAGCAGCAGTGAACTTCTCTAAACTAGGGCTGACAAGAGGGAGGTGTCATTATCGTGGTTTGAGAAGACATCCGAGAGTGAACTGTCAATCACTGAGAAAATACATCTTTTGTATTATTTGCATAGTACAAAATGGGGAAGAAAAAAGTTTTTGGAGTTAATCCAAACATAATTTTTACCTCTTTTTGAACCAACAATAATTGACCTAGTTTTACTCCAAACAATAGCTGACCATGACAAACATAAGAGGTCTTTAAAAGCTGACTTTTAATCTCACCCACCCACCAAAGCACTTTCTTTCTTTCTTTGGAGAATTAAATTGTCTCAGTATAAAGAAGTCATACTAGCTTTAGTTCTAGAAATCTGATCCTACATTTTTTTCCCATGAAGAATAATTCCTTGATCTGCTATCTTTGGCACTTTTCCTAATCCTTACAAGCATTCATTATCTATTTTGTTTGGTTGGGTTTTGAGCTACATTTGGAGATATTATTGGCAAGTACTTGCAAATATACAGTAGCCTAGGTAACCTCTTCTTTTGTGTTTACCTTCACACACAGGGTTAATTTAAGCTACCTCTGTCAGTGTGGGTGGAATTTAATCAAGTTCATAACTAGAATTTTGCTTCATTTGACCATCCTTGAAAGTAATTTCTTTAAAAAGTAATAACTGCAGACATAAATTGAAAGCATTATAGACAAAGATTTTTACCTTTTTAGCTGTTATTTTTGCCCTTGTCTGGGTGAATTTAAGGATATAATACTTCCGCCAGCTCAGGCTTTTATCCTCAAGTGTAATTTTTTTCATTATTTCATTTTGAAAGCATTTTGGCAATGACAGCTAGTTAGAAAATTTCTTCTACCCCCTTGTAAAATATGGACTTTAAAAAAATTAATCAAAAAAGTCAGGTTTCATACAGTAGTGTTGTGACTAAAAGGTATTTCAAACTCCTGTTTTCTTAGTTTTAACTTTCAATGTCTTATTTAAGTTTATGTAAACAACAACAATTCAGATTTCTATTTTTTTACTCTCCTATCTTACAATTTTTTCGTTTTTAATCATCTTGTTTTAATCCCCTCCACCCTATATACCCTACTGAAACAAGGGCAGAGGAGGTAAACACTGCGTGAAAACTGTGGAAGGAAATGAATTCTGCACTTATTTATGTCTCCCAAATTGAGGAATTCAAAATAATATGAATGAGAAAATTATTTTTGAGTTGATAAATAATAGCAACAGTGATAGCGATGCAAACCTGCAGCTGAATAAAAATATGAATATGTAGTTCTCCAAGTAGTTTTTATTTTGAATAAAAATTAATTTATACAGACTTCTCTGCAAGCCTCAAGCCTGCTTCCTCTGACCCAAGTGTTACTGTCAAAAATGCAAAACTTTATCCCTGAGTGATTTTTTTATAAGTGACTCATAACCCAGTGAATATGGGGTATTTTTAATGGAGAAATGCTGACACAGTCCCATCTATTCTAGCTCAGACAGTGCTACCCAGTTTCCTGTACATAAAACTCATTTAAATGCAGTGATGACAAGAGCTTGTGTTTTCACAAGCCCTATAAAGTTCAGTTCAAACAAATACCTGTTATCAGGCTATTCAAGAAAAGGAATGTGGGAGGGGGGTTGTTTTAATGTTTTACTTAGTTTTGAAGTGGTTGAATGGTTCATCAACCCACTGAGTAGTTTCCTTAATCATTTTCTTTTTAATTAATAGACTTGTGAACAACCACAACTGCCTTGTGGAAACACTAAACAGATGACTAACTTGCAGTGAGCAATCTACTCAATACAGTCTGCCTTAATTTGAGCCATACATACTGAAAAATAAAAGCATGGCAACTATGCAGGTTATTGTATAGTTTTGTGTCTGCTTTAAGTTAAAACAAGTCCCTGGCGAGCAGAAAGCAGCTATCATAAAACTGAGAGGAACATTTTAGATTTATTGCCACCTGTTAGCGTGATTTTTAGCCGTGCAAAGGACATGCATTATCAGCCAGGTTTGTGTCACAGTGCTGGTGCTGGTGGCAACTATGGCTGCAGAAAGGAATGGTCGAGTGTCAGCTCTGTGGACTAGAACAGACGTTAGCGCCTGATTACAGGAAAGATAGCACGCATTAATCGCTGTGCTTCTTCTGTCCTGTTTCTGGATAGGAACCATCTACTGGGGGTTCATTAGAAACCAGCCTCGAGGCAAGCCAGCTCTGTAAACTACAGCTGTCTAATTGGTTTTGCTTGTGTGCGCTGTCTTTGCTTTTATAATGGGGAAAAGCAACACAGCCTTTCTAATTAGATTGTTAAACATAATAGCTGAATGGCACAGCAGTAAAGAATTTGCCCTACTCTTTGTAATTCCAGAATAAGGCACAGCAAAGATCCAGGATTTTTCCAGCCCATTTCCCCCATCATCATATCCAATGGTAATGAGACTGGGTGTTTTTTTTTTTCGTTAAAATAATGCAAACGATTGTAGGTCTTGCTAAAATCCAAAATAAATGTCAAAACAGAATTCCAGGAGCAAACACATCTCCTCCTTTATTCTGTTGTCTCTGCTTTCATTTGCTTCAAATGCTGGGGCTATGCACTAATTGGTGTCTTTGTTGGCAGTGAACACAAGGGGAAAAAAATGTACAGGATTGGAAGATGAACTCTCCTCTCTGCCTGGAGGTGGTCCCCCTCAGCCAAGGCTGAAATGCACTGGTACAGTGGGGAAAGCTCAAAAATCACAATTTGCTGCACCTGTTTTGTATATTAAGAGAGGAATTTGGTCTGTCAGTTCAGCACCTTTCATAGGCTCGAAATTGATTCAGAAGGAATACGAAAGCTCCACAAAGCCAGTTTTCTTCTCAGTGCCTTAGACTCAGAGTTCTTGATTCTTTTATACGTCCTCACTGGTTTTCACATAAAGATTTTGTTAGCATGTTGAGCATATGCTGAAGGATGCACAGAGGCCTCTGTTTCCATTTGCTTTCTATAGAGTAATTCAACACATATCCTCACACACATGATGTGGATATTTGGAAGGATTCCTAACACAATTTTTCCCTTTTTTAACAATCATATTCTCTTTTCCTTTGATAAGTCTATCCCGGTGCAGAGTCTCCATTGGATCCATAGAAGAAACAGAGTAGTGAGCAAATAATCAAGCATCAAATAAGTGTATAATTTGTATTGATTCCAAGTCACTCTTGACAACATGCTAGCATATTGTACCACAGTCCTCAAATCATTCAGTGACTCTTTGTCAGATACCCTTTCTGATTCTCCAGTTAGAAAATAGGGAAGTGGAGAATGGTTTGATAGAACATGAACTTCCCCATAAATGTTGTTTGAAAAGGTAAATTCTTCAGTACTCGTGCAAAATAGTCATTTTTCTAGATTAGCACAGAATCTGATGTTTGAGGTGTATGAAGATGTGACAGGAAATAGCAAACTATTCAATGTACAACTGCAGTAAATAACAGCAAGAGGAACCAGCTGGGCAACTTTTATGTGGGTGTCTCAAAGGAAACAGAAAATGAATAACAAAAGATAAGAGCACTGAACCTTTAGCACATATTGCTCTCTACTGCCTTAAGGCTTCTGAGTCAAAATGAATTTGATTTCTGAACAGCGGCACTTGCTTATCTCTCAGTGTTGCACTTTGTTCTGCAGAACGTCAGAACTGAAGTCTGAAAGGGATTGGTTGAACCTCATCTTGCACAGTGTCCTTCTATTATGTCATGGTCACACAGCCCTGTATTATCAGAAACACTCAAATAAAACTCATTTTTTTTCAAATTTGGAGACTTTTTCCTTTTCTTTTATCTATAAAACATTAGCCTATATCATACAACTCTTTTAATTCTTGAAAAATTGCTGTTTAGGTAATAACTGAAAAATTTCAGCAAATACTGAAAAATTTTGGATTGTAACACTAGAGGATCCCAAAAAGCAAGTTATTTTCTGTAATAGATTATCTCTGAATATGAAGATGACAACTAGGTAATTTTAAGAAATTTGCATTCATTCCTTGTCTACCTTTCACCTGACTCATCCAATTATGATATAAACATCATTTTAATAAGCAGATACAAGTCTATCACTATTGTATTCATAAAATGGGTCTGAAAAGACCTTGAAAAGTTATTTGATGCTTTCTCTTGTTATATGAGATTGCTCATGACTTTTTATGTAAGAATTTGATAATCTCCAGGGATGGAGTTTTCACATCTCCAGGCAGTTTGCACTGGTGTTAGACGACCCTCATGGTGACATTTATTTCCTGATATCCAATAAAGATTTTCTCTTTTTGCAGTTTGTGTGTATTCCTTCTCATGCTTTTGCTGTGCATCCCCAAGAGAAGACACCAATAAGATCTGGCTTTACCTTCTGTCCTCCAGTCTGACCAAATCAAGGTCTCTCAGATGCTTCTTGTACATCAAGTACTTAGCAGCTAATCACCTCAGTAAGTCTAGGTGATAGACTGGACTCATTCTGGTACCTTGGAGTTAGTCTTGTCTTGAGGAGTCCGAAACTGGACATAGGTCTTCAGATGTAGTCTCAGAAATGTGGAACAAAGAATATTCTATTGCCTCAGTCTGGGGAATCTGTTCTCACTGATTCAAGTCATCCACCAGGACTCTGTTATCTCTTCAAAGCTACCTTCTCCACAGCCTGTCCCGTTGCACGAGATCACTCCGTATCATATTGGAAGAATTTATATCTGCCTTTTTGTAAGCCCACTTCTCCAGTGTACTGAGGTATGAAGTGTGTTTCTTCCTTATTCTTGTCACTGCTTGTAAGTTACCATGGCTTCTAGGGAAAACCCCCTACTAAAAATAAGTGAAGAGTTTTCTCTTTAGAACAAATTAGTAACTTTCATGGAAGTTCAGTAAAACTTTTGTGCAAGAGAGTCCCACCTATCTGAAGCACAAACACATAGGAAAGAATGGGGTAGGAGTCAGGAGGAGCTGTGTTGCCTATATGATGCGTTTGGTCTGTATGACCTGGGAGGAATGTGTCTGCCACCAGCCTCAATGAAGAGAGGGAGGGCAGGAAAATGAGAACTCTTGCCAAAGTGGCCAAACTTAGAGAGCTACACCCTGGAAACTGTACAAATACGCATGAGCTATTAGACACTCTAGATAGGAGTAGAGAAGGTTGTGCTCACTTTCACCTGTTTGTGTAGATATTCATCAAATGGAAGGAAAGTATGTTTGAAACCATTTGCTGCTACTGAAGAATTCTTGTTAGTTGCCAAAGACTGTCACAATTTAGTAGTGAGACCTTTTTTACTGCAGAGTGTAAAGCAGTCAGACTGGAATCTTTCTTCTTGAAAATGAAATTGATATAATAAATTAATGAACAAATGCATTCTGCTCATTTACATTAGACTTACTTAATTACAAAATTTCAGTGAAATATAAAAAAAGAAAAGAGAGGATTGACTGTTGGCCAGAACCTTTCAGCATCATATTTTTTCATTAGAAAGTACCAGTTCTCAAAACATAGTAATTTTGTGGCACTGGATCTGTTTTAACAAGACTCCGTGAAGAGATTTTCTGTATTTAATAAGACAACAGGTGAGAGGTAACCTAATAATGTAGTGAGCAAATATTTTTCCATGAGTAAGAGGCCTATCCAGATGATACTACTCAGCCATGATTCAGGTCCTTTCTTCTTGATCCAATGATATGAAGTGAAACAGGCCCAAAAGCAGACACAAACCTATTTGTTAGGGCACTCACCTACATTAAGTAGCCTTGGTTTCTCACTGTGAATCAAGCCAGACAAGAGCTTGGCTTTTCCCCAGACACTCTTCAGCAAATGCTTTAGGCAGAAACCTACTGTTCTGGGTAAGATTCTCACAAATTCCAGAATTTCAAAGAGTGTTTCTACTTTACTTGTAAGTAAAATGTAACCATTGTTCTCTGGCCAGACCCAGGTAGAGATTCTGCCAAATTTATAGAAGACAACAAGGCTGGAATTCATCTTATTTAACCCCAAGCATGCCCTTATCCATGGAAAGAATTAAAATTTTCTGGCGTGTGATACATCTGGTCTTTCTTAGATACCTTAGGTGAGGCTTGTCTTACCAGATGTTCATATGTCCAAGCTGGTCTCCCAAGCCAGTGGACCAAAAAAGGCAACTTTAGAGTATGATTTGCTTCATTCTAAGGTAAATTTCTAAAATTCTCTACAACTGTTAGTTTCTTTCCATCGATTGTAAGCAGAACAAAGAAGGACAAGTCAGCAAAAAACATCTTTCTCATAAACATTTGACACTGGATGCAATGAATTCTATCCTAAGAGGAAAAGTTTGTGCCCATTTTTATTTGGAATTATGGCCCATATCCAGATTTAATAAAGAAAGGGCAAAAACAGGGATTTAAGAGAAGTGTGGGGGTGTTTTCTTGGGTATGCTATTTGCTTTTGTAGGCTTTGGAAGAAAACTTACACTGTGTTCTTTCTTAGGCTATGTGCTGAAACATGTTTCTATGCTGTAAAGATTAAATAATTAGTAGAACATGGTCAAGATCAAAAGGCTGTTCTATGTCATAGCTAATTTGAGAGTTACCACAAGTATGATAACTAGTGATTCCTGCTGGTCTGATACCTGCTGTAGCTAACTATGTGAATTCAGAGTGAAATGTAATACACTCACACTGTGTTTTAATTCAAGTTGTCATAAGGTGTTAATTTAAGAACTGAATATATTTTTACCACTCCTCATCTCCCAGTTATTATTAACATAAAAGTGAATAATGGGCTTCTATTCTAAGCAAGAATAGTTAAACACCTGGCCAGTGACCTCTCAGACACCAGTTTTGAAAAAATGTATGCAATAAAAAGCTTTATGCTGATTCTATGCACAGCTTTATCACAAAGTAGTCTCACAATGCTGTTACTGCATCTTGGGGGAGGACGTTATTATTTTCTTTCTCTTTCTTTCTTTCTTTCTTTCTTTCTTTCTTTCTTTCTTTCTTTCTTTCTTTCTTTCTTTCTTTCTTTCTTTCTTTCTTTCTTTCTTTCCTTTTTCCTTCTTTCTTTTTTCTTTCCTTCTCTTTCCTTCTTTCTTTTTCTCTCTTTGCTTCTTTCTTTCTCTCTCTCTCTCTCTCTTTCTTTCATATTTGGCATATTGAGGACGTCCATCTATGTATTGTGTAAGAATCAGTATCTTTGTTATGCATCAAACACAGAAAATGACTGATTTAAAGGAGAATTATTTAATTTGGCATTATTCATAGATGTGAAAAGCAGTAAGCAAGAACATTCTATTACTCTGATGCAAAAAATTAGTCATTCTGTGCCAGTGACTCATGCATCAATGCTTTGATATGCATAAGCTGAAACATTCACCCTTAAATTAGCCTTTGCATCTTGCTGTGATCTATCCACCTTCTATCTTAACCACAGGCATTATTTGTGTGGAATACTGTTCCTACGCACTTCCCTGTAAACACATTTGAATACACATGGTATGAAATATTGTCTTTGACTTCTAAAAGACCTCTGATTTGGATGTTTCAGTTTCAGAGGGAGAACTGCCATAGCCTCATGGCCAGAAATGAGAAGAACTGCTAATTGCTACAGCTTTTGTTAATCACCCGGAACAGCAGAAATCGTGAGTTCTACTACAAGGTACATCTAGCTACACATGACTGTTCAAGGTGAGAACTTAGTTTTTTGAAGGCTGTCATATATCTCATCTCTTTTTGTAAAACTAAACTGTATCAGAGAAGTAGCAGGCTCTCATATCACCTAGAAACAGCTGTTTACAGCTTTTCCTTCCTTTTTCTTCCATTTCAAAGCTGTAGGTCTCTTCTTTCTCCTATGTTAATATATTTCTTTTTAATAATCCACCTTTTTTTTCTAATAGAAGGGTCTTATAACTGCCTTAAACTTCTATTTTCTTCCGTATTTTTCTTAGATACTATACTTTCTATTACATTGTCTGGACACTCACTTCAAGAGCTTCCAACAGACTCTCTTATTAATTTTGCTCCAGTAATGATTTCAGTTAAAATTCTCTTTAGGAATTTTACATTAAATATTTTTTGGCCTTCAATAGATATAACAAATCTTAAACTTTTCATCATTTTGTTCCAGTAGTGATTGAATGTAGCAGAGTCAGGGTTCCATGACATAAGACATTATCTTTTTTTAGTTGAACTGGGGAAAATAACAGGTTTGGTTTGAACTTTGAAGAACACTAAAGGTGAAATAAGGCAACTTGCTTAAATACCTTGTTTTATTCTGCAGTGAAATTCAAAATACCTTACATTTGTTAATAATTTGCCACGCTGCTCGAATTTGACAGTATGCCAGTACATACGGACAAAAGAAGAAAGCCATCTGAAGACCAAGAATCAATTTCTGGTCAAAATAAGAGATAGAATAATCCACATAGCAACTAAGACAACTTAGTGATTAAGGCACTTTCCTACAGGGCTGGAGACCTTGATCAAATCCCAGACTGACTTTTTCTCCATCTGATTTACCAAGAAAAAGATCAAAGATTTTATTTCTGTTTGACCCTGTGATTGAGGCATTTGGAAACTTCAGTAAAGCACTTCTCAAAGGAGGAACCCTTTTAAACCCTCTACGTCTCTTTTGCTATCTTTTTTCATTTACATTTTAAAGCTCTACATGCATATTTATTTTGTAAACTATGTCTTATTTGTCATATAATTAAGACATTCAACTTTCAGCACTGATAATGACAGCTAAACTTATTCTGCCTTCTCAGATGAGCTCTGATCACCTTCCTGTTTTCTCTAGCATAAGTACAATGGGTATTCAGAGCTTTTGGATTTCACTTTTACCTAGATATCCTTTAGCTATCTTCCTTCAGTACATGGCTGATTTTTCACTGAGATGCAAAGTCTATTGGTTAGTTTACTATGGGTTTTGGTTTTTTTATCACAGAGGGTACAGAGGAAGCTTCTCCAGAAATATTCTTTTTTTACTCTTTAATATGTCTAGATTCACATCTCATTTGTATATGATGGTTTAATGCCAGTGGAGACAATGAAAATAAAATTAAATTAGCTCTCAGTGAAGAGGATGTAGTATTGCCAGAGATACTGCTGTAAAGGGCATCTGAACCATGATTAGTCTTGGAGAGCAGGGTTGAAGATGCTGACCCAGATAACAGAGCAAGAAAACTATGCATCTGTCATACCCTTCTGCGGATTTCAAATTTCTGACAACTTGAAAAACCATGAACTTTACTTTGAAATCATAAGAGAGACCTATATTTCAGGGTGATCTCATCTCTTCTTTCTCTTATTCTAAGCATGTGAGATTTCTGTGAAAGGAAAAATTAACAACATGACAACTTTTCTAGAGTACATGTAGTGGCTTATATGTGTGAGAACGTATACAGATATTCCTTCTCCATTCTTGCAACTGTAACTCGATTTCATTAACTTTATCATATAGTCATGGTCTTTATTGAGTCTAGAGAAAGATTTTTGTGGGGTTTAACTTAGACATGGGTGAATGATGGTAAAAAATGAATGATGGTCAAAAGCAATGGATTCCGTTCTCAATTCTTTAATATCTGCTTGACTGAGGTCAGAATTGGCCCCACCAACATTCACAGGACAAGGCTCAGACCACGGAAGTTTGTAAAAGGACTGAGAGAATAGGCTCATTCTGTCTTGAAGTTTCCAGCACAGCTGCATGGTGCAGAGGTAGGAGGACGATATGGCAGTGGTGTCTCCCACTATGGAAGCTTCCCAGGCTGTGCAGCAAAGCCCTGCCAGGCAGCCAGTGGGAAGACCAAGCTAGAGCATGGACACGCTCTCCTCCTCACGTGAACTCCAGGAACAGGGCAAGGGGGCTGCGTGCCTGCTGAAGAGAAGCCTCTGTCTGTGTGTACCCTGTCAATACAGAAGATTTAAAGGGTGGAAGATGTAAAGGACTCTGCTTGTAGTCACACCTGCCCTGCCAGAGAATGCAGGAAGAGGCAATGGGACTGGAGGGGCACCCCAGAGCCAGGGAAAGGCCCTAGGGTGTGAAGCTGAGGAATAAGCCTTTTCCTAGTGAGACAAGGGGCACTACCCACAGAAAAAGGCTAAAGAGAAGCCTTGGGGTGGCCTAGACCTGCATGGCAGCCCCCTAGGACTCAGTCCCTGTCCCATCGGTGCTGGCTCAGCTCCCCGCAGCACTGCCCTGCCTGACTGTGGGCCCCTCCGAGCCAGATGACAGGGTAGGTGGCCCAGACTGTTCTTGACTCACCCCAGGGAGGTGTCTGGATGCCTAGGGCTGGCCAGCTACCCTGCTGCCCTGCCTTCCTAACATGGGGAAGCCCACAGCCTCTGGAAACGTGACCACCCATCCCTGCAGCAAGTACCCATCTCCCAGGCTTCACCCCTCCTCCTCCAGAGCCTTTCTGCATGCCTTGAGGTGCTCTTGGTACAATGTTTGATATGCAGTGGAGAGCAGGAATGGAATATCCTCTGCCACTATCTCTGCCCCTGCTTAAACTTCAATGCCAACCTCACATTCTCTAGGGCAAGCAGATAATCAGGAGCCTTGGGAACAGGAAGCATCAGGACCAGAGGGAAACCAATGCTTCTCACCTTGGATTCTGTGCCTGACAGCTCCTTTGCCTGTTGCCAATGAGATAGATGAGGGGAACAGAAGCAGACGGTCGTGCTGACCCATAGCACATCCTCTGACCTGCTCCTTGGGATCGGCATGTCCAGGCCAGGGATTAGCTTGGAGCAGACAGAGCAAACCAGTACTCTGAGATGATTTCTCATCACCTCTGTTATTTTAGAGAAAAATGTGTAAATACGCATGCATGGGCTTCACTATGAGGTATTGTCTAGTAATCTATTGTCATACAAGTTTTCTTCCTCATGTGTAAGCTATTAAGTATGATTGTTTAAGGAAGTTAGCTGGAGTCACTAAATATTCATGTCATATGATTTTGGGGAGACTTGTTTTCCCTAGGCCTGTAACCACATATCAGAATTAACAGCATATACTGCATATACTCTTGGTAAATAGGACTATGGGGAAGAAATTACACTGCAATAAATAATTTCTGTTTTCCCTCTTGTTTTAGTGATATAAATTACAAGGGAAATATGACTTCAAGTAAACATTTATGTGGTTCAAAATGCTACTTTAACACTTTCAGGTCACCTTTGGGAATGTATTTCCTCAGGGATTTTATTTTGGTGGCTATATGTGAGTGTGTATTTTTGGTGGCTATATGTGTATTTGTGCATTTGTGCACAGAAGTGTTTCTGTGCGGCAGTGGAAAGCCTATGGGGATGTGTTCGAGTGCATTATGGTGACATTCATCACAGCAAAAGCTTGCTAAGGAGACTTAGTCTTTTGTAATTGAAAAAAAACACTTGGTTCTATTTCATCAACTTTCATAATGCCTGTTTATAGGTAAACAGATAAATGAGAGGAAAAGTTGTTTCTATTGCAAAACGTTTCGAAAAAATTTTAGAAGTGAAACTAGTATCTTTGATTTCTCTCTAGACTCTGCTGCTTACTTTTTAACATATAGCTAAGTATTCTCTAACAAAAAAATATTTTATCCATAGTCTCTCATTAGAAGGTCCAACTCATCATCACATTTTGTGTGTTTGTTTGCATGCGTAATTACTTTACTGTCTATCTCACACCTCAGTAACATGTGTTTCTCTGATTCCTGAAGGTAACTACTCATTTCCTAGCTTAGAACTTGGGTTTTGAACAATATTTCTTTTCCCTAAACACAGGTACATCTCTTTTCATATTATCCTCAGTTTTAGTAACATCCATCAAAGCTAAATCAGAAGGCTACACTGCTGCTGCAGTTTGCACTGCTATTCGAGGCTGCAGAGGTTACTGGATACAGAGACATGTAGTCCAGCAGACATCTGCCAGAGTGATTAGAATTACATCAGCACTGGTGGAGAAACGTCTGTTAAAACTCTTTGAAGATGAAAAGTCACACACACAGGATAATTATATGCAAAATTATAACAAAATTACACACAGATTCCTTCTTCATGCCTTTTCTTTGCTGCCAAACACCTTATCAAAATCCCCCAACCCCTTGCTTAGCACATAAGTCTAAATGTGTTTGTTTTGCAAAGACAGATGAATACAATTGAGTGAAATCGTGAAGGTGGTCATTTCACTTTACTGAGCTTGATTCAAATGACAAGAGGGTAGGTTCATACAGCTACATGTCTATGGTCATGTGTTGTCACATTACTCTCTGTGTGTATTTGGATCCCACAGAATACCACAATGTGTGTCTAGGGACTTTCAAGGCACATAAAGTGCAAACAGCTCTTTGGAGGTCACATGATATGCTTTCTGTAGTTAATGTTAGGTAACTGTATAGCTGGACTGGGAAAAGACCCTGTACCTAAACTTTGTGAGCCTCCAAAATGCAGCTCAGAGTCCTTGCGTACTGGCAGACATGAAGCATGACCACCCAGGCACTGAGGAATGAAGCACGGAGAGGAGCTACAAATACAGGCTCCAGCTGGAGAACCAGATAAGCTTCCATCCCAGAAGGAACTGTTCTGAGAACAGTTGAAGGGGTGAAGTCCAGAGACAGCACTTATCAACAGCTGCCCAAAAAAGCAGAATAACCCTCTTGGTCCCAGGAAGTTCAGACAATGTGCTTCCAGCCTCCATTCCTTGTGTGTGTGTGCATGCACACGTTGCATTAGTTCATTTAATGACTGAGAGTGAGGGTGCCTGAAATTATGCTTTATTACCCTCTTATAAATAAATAAATAAACAAAAAAAATATTGAAACAACAACAACAAAAACAACAACAACATAAAACACAGAGAAGAGGAAAAAAGAAGTCTATGTTGCTATGACCAATGTTTATTGATCCCTGACATGTGACCTTCCTAATATAAAATACAGGTTCTTAACTGTGGCCCTGCATATGATAGTGTTATTGTGGAACCAATCCACTGTGAGCTCACTAACAGACTAGAATTTTTCCAGCTGCCATTTCCATTACCAGGTAAGCAAGGCTTAGTATCAACAGAGCACAAAACCTTAAGTTTCCCTGTGCAATACCCTACACAAAATCTCCAATCTTTCTTTATTTTTCACACTGGAAAACATTTATTAAATTTAGCCTTCCCTCATGTGGGCGAGCCTTCATCTCAAGCTGGGAATTTATGCTTTACAGACAATTATGAATCTTCAGGAATTCTACAGTACAGTTTGAAAGAAAAACCTGTGGTCTTCCTAACTTATAATATTATCTTCTACCTAAATCTTTGTCCATTTCAGTTACTCATCAGACTTCAGTACTTGTCTAGTCACAGATTTAGTCATCAGAAATGCAAGTGTTTAGTCTAAGCTAGTTGTCTTGGATGGGGAAAGGCTGGCATTTCCAGAAGATAACCCTTTCTGCCTACTGAAACAATGTCCCTTTAAGTGTCACGAACATTTGATTAAGGTGCTTGCAAAAGTCTTGATTAAGGATCTTGCAAAGATCTTGATTAAGATCTTTGTCCTTCAGAGATTTAGAGAACTAGTAATGCCTAACATCAAGTGAGAAGCATGTTACTTTTCCAAACTTACGCTCAGGTTATAAGGAAACTTCCATACCTTCTACGTTTATGCTGGCCAAGTAATTCCTCAGATAACACTTCTTTTGCCTATTGCATTCCACTTACATCTGAATTATTCCCTGTGCTGCACTTCATAAACATTTACAGTTAATATGTTCTGAAGGGAACAAATAACAGTCTGCCTGCTATGAATGTGGGCTTGTTTACCAACTCCACTATCTTCTTTACTTTTCCCGTCAGGATACTGACTGGAAATATGTTATAGTTGTGGGAAGAATATTTTTCTGCTGAAAAGTAGCATTCAGTGCATAAACAATTCATTTTGTGGAGGAATCTGAAGCTAAAAATATGTTGCTTTAGGAAAAAAATTTATAACAAACTGTACAATAATCATAGTTATTTTTTCCTCTAAATTTGTGTTGTCATTAAGAAATCCTTTATATATATTTATATATATTAGAAATTATTTTGTCAGGGGAAAAAAACAGAAACTGAAAACTATAAAAATAAAATATCTTAATAAGGAGGAAACTTGTGGAATTATGAAATGGTTAACAAATGTTTAAATTTTGGGTTAAATATTGGTAGAGAGGAAAATCTGTATCAAAATTTCTTACAAAAAATTGTTCAAGATTCTTTGAAATGCTTTGAGAGTTGATGAAAAATGCAAAACAGATTTGTGCACTTAGGATGACTGATGTTTTTTGGATTGAAACGTCTGGTTTTTACTCGGTATCACAGCACTGACATCTGGAATTTTTATTCCGTAGGATCCCTTCACAGTTTTGACAAATGTAAGAGCAGGCTCCCAAGTCAGAAAGCATCAATGTCCCTTTGCAGCCCGTTGGGACAACCTCAGTGAACACTCTTATCACTCAGGATATCATTCTGTGTGCCCCAGTTAGTACTGAGGAAGAGATAAGCATCCTTGTGCCTGTAGTACAAAAGTGCAGCCTGGGAACTGGCAGGTACCACACAGCAGCCAACACTCAAGGTTTTTCTAAGGCATGGTGAGAGATTTTCTTTTTTCCCAGTAGGTAAAGCTGAATTTTAAATCTCCATAAAATGGAATAAAGGCATATTCAGCATGTGTATAACTTATCAACTCAGTGTACAATTTGTATTTCTAGCTTCATATTTATCATGTCAGAGATGGTAGTGAGGACCACTACTAAGATCAAACTCAGACTCCTCTGTCTGAGTTTTAATTATTGCAGCATAAAAGGATCTTCAAGTCTCCTGAAAACTATCCTGTAACAAGCAGAACACTTATCACTATCATTACAAGCAGGACAGGTATAAAGCCCTTCCCAAGTCAGTGGAAGGAACATGTTTGTTTGCTCTGCTTCAGTCAGGCACTGCTTGAACCTGCAGAGCCAGGCAGCTGCCCTTGCATCCCATGAAGGAATGTTTCCTTGTGTTATTCTAAATGGGATCCCTCCAATGGGGTTGCAAAAGGAGTTTTAATAATGTCCTTCTTCTAAGACAATGGAGATAAACAACACGCAACAAGGATAGTATTAGTAATACTCTGTTTCAATCTACACTTCGAAATTGTCACTGATCTCCTTTCATTTCTTTCTGAGCCCTTGTGCAGAGACAGCAATAGTGTGGTAAAGCAGAACAGGTCAACATACAGAGCTACACATAACAGTATGGTAGCACTGCTCGAAATGGCATCTTTTTCAAGAGCAAAGACACAAGAAAAACCTTTCTCTTTGATGTTTTTATGGTCATGAACTTGGCCTGGGAGTCGAGCAAGTGGATATGCCAGTCCTGCAAGACAAGAGCACCTATTCCAGCTTTCCGACACAGCCAGCACAAGTTTTGTTCCATACTGCAAGAGCTAGTGCTTCCTATACTCTAGCTAAGTCATTGGAAGCAAACTGTGGAAGCCTTGGTGAAATGCTGCATACACAGCACAGATGCCATGCCTGCGCTCTCTGACGATGCAAACACCAGCTTCTTGCTTGGAGATGGATGTTTGCACTACTCCCAAAGCACTAAAGCAGTGTGAAAGATTTGGCATCTACTGTTGAGAGACACCAGCAGCTGTGTTTTCTTCGACACTTAACTGTCCCAGCAATGAGGCTGCTTGACAATTTGCTTTGGAACTGTGTTTTAAACTAAATACATTTTTTTCTGAGAATAAGGGGGTATTCTAAAAAAAACCCCAACCAAACAAAAAAAACAACCAAACAAAAAAAACTTTAAAATTGAAATTAAATTTCACAAAATCTCCAAATAAGATATCTTCACTTTGTGCTGTGAATTTAAAAGTGGCAAATGATATACTCACTACCTGACCTCTCTGGAAAATGAGCTACCAGGAAGAAAAAGCTACTTATGAGCCACAAAGTCCCTGCTTAAACAATCTTTGGTAGTTTGGACAGAACAAGGCCTTCAGGGCTTGGCTTTGGAACATAGGCACCTCTAGTAAGAAGGAAAAACCATCAGGAAAGAGCACATGAGTTTAATGTAAATAACTAAGTTCAGTCTCCCATGTTTGAACATTTATTCTAATGTGAAAGACTTTCTTTAAGCAGAAAGTGACTACCTGGTGTGTCTTGGATCCTAACCCAAGGGAATGCACCCCCTTCCATCACGCAGTGAAATCACATCCCTGCTGTTAATGGCTCCCTGCACAAAGACTAAGAGCCTCTTACACAGTCTCCTGTTGCACTGCAGGGAGAATTCAGGACTTGCACTTAAAAGCATATGAATTCTCTTCCAGGATCATGATCCTTTTTCAGCTGGCTGCTGCACTGATATAGTCACATTTGCTTTGTAACCAAAGTGTGCTGGAAAGCTTCCCCAGTTTGATTATCCCTTCCAGAGCTGGTGAAAGCATGCTTTTTTTTTTAAACCAAGTTATCTTGTTTAATCAGGACTAAGTAAACATATTACACACTAATAATAAAATCACTAGAAGTTCTCTACTTAATCTCTCTGATTTTCTTTAAAGGACTCAAACAAAGACCAGCAGGATCTCTAATCTTACGATCAACAAAGTTACATCACCAGCAGCCTTCATTTTATCTGTTTACAGATGGATGTTGTTAGAGGGTGGTGACATTAACTGTTACTGTATCAGTAGATAGTGCAATTGCATTAGGCAGGTCGAACTTTGCTGTCACTTCTGGTTCAAATTGCTTAGAGGAAACTGCAGAGATTATTTTAAATACCACAAGACATGACTGTGGCCAAATTTGGAGCAGTAGATCACAGGTGCCACTGAAGATGCCATAGGAGCCTTTGCTGAAACCTGCAGTCATTCAGGAGAAGCATCCCCGCTGCAATGCCTTTTGTCAGTGCAAGACCTTCATCGGGGCCAGGCAACCCCAGCTAACTGGATGTGGAGTGAGAAACAGGGGGCAATAAGTTCAGTCTGCTCCCCATTCCTTGGGCATGATGTCCCTCCAGCTAAAACTCGTCCACCACTCTCACACTCTGCCTCATTCCAGCGGGATCCCGGGTGCAGGTGGATAAGGGTGCAGGTTGGCAGTGCAGGGAGTCAACCACCAGCCCAACAAGAAGGTACTCTGAGATGGGGGCTGCCTGCCATCTCAGCTTCTGCATGGCTGCTGCATCACCTTCCCTGCCCCCTCCGCAGGCTGTGTCCTGGAAAGAGCCGTAGCTGATTATCATCGTGCCTCCCACATAAGAGGGATGTGCTGGAAGAAGCATTACTCCAGCAAGCCTCCCACAGCTCCTTGCTTGAAGTTAAAAGCCTGATCTAACTCTTAACAAACACGAATAAAAGTGCCAGGAGGGAATTTTAATTGGCCAATGCTTTGAAGATGCTGTGTCATTATTGACTGACTTTCAGCACACCTGAGCCAGCCAGAGGGCAGCGATGTTAGTTTTGAATGCAGGATATTACTGTTACTGTGTCTTAGTACCCCACTGTTAAACTGCATCATCTCTTTCCATTGAATAGATTTGTTGTGCCTCAGAGTATCAATAAAACCTTGCCTTGCTTCTGCACTGAGTTTTCAGGGAGGGTTAATGCTCATTTCTTCTCACACCTCTGCCTGGCACTGTTCCATCACCAGCACATGGCTCACCCACATGTAATTTTGAGCACCCGCAGAGTGCAACAGCGTAGATAACCACCTCTTCTATCCCACTTCTTGCCAGAAGTCCCCTCCCTACCCTGAGCTGAGCAACACAGTGTGTGTTGTTTCTCCCCCATGCAGCTGCCAACGCAAAAAAATAGAGTTTAACAAGGACAAAGACAAGACAAGGAAGGAGAGTTCATCTCAACAGACATGAAATCAGAAGTCATCCAAGTAGGAACCTGAAAGGATGCATACTGAGCCCAAGAAAATGTTCCATATGGCGTTATGGCATTCAGGTGCTAAGTGTTTGTCAGACAAGACAAAGCAGTTAAATTCATAAAGAGCCTTGTCACGATGCTTTTCAGCAGACAGGAGAACTGTTCTTGTATCCTCTGCTGAAGGAAGTCAGAAAGTCTATATTTCAATCTTTTCAAGCGACATAACCATAAGATGCAGGGAGCTTTGTCTCTTTTTCCTTTAGAAAAGGTCATTTTAATTAAAAGTAAATGGCATGTGATATTTACATGTCTGATGCCCTTTGTCTCCTACGTGATCACACCAAAGTATTAGGAATACTTCCACTATAAAATACAATATATGATGAAGCCCAGAGGAAAAAACCTCAGTGAATATTTTTTCCTTAAATAAGGATGTACAGGACTAAATCTGAAGCTTATGCACAAAAGTAAATGTGACCTTATTTATGGAAATTCTGCTCACACTGATGACTAAAAACATCACTATTTTACTTTTCTGATTTGCACACTACATTTTTCATTTGATGGACCATTTTAAAGGCCCCTTTTAAACATCCAGGAGACAACAGAGAGCTTTTATTACTCTTAAACAGTTCCTTTAACAGTTCCTTTCAACTTCCAACTAGAAATTTCTTCTCTGCTTTTAAATCACTAGCTACAAACTGTTGAGAATCCTTTTTACTTCCTCCATCTATCCTAGCATGTGTAGCATGAGTGTGCAGTACACGTACCAGGAACAACCAGTACTAGAGGCAACTGCAATGGGAACAAGGGACTGCCATGGCAGAGGGACAGACATCTCCTCCATGGACGGGGGAAGGTGCCAGCACCCTTGGCCCCACCAGTAGTCTGCGCCTGAGAGCAGCCCAGTTCGTGTGATAGCAACAGTTTAAAAACGGCACAAAAATAATTCTACCATTACAAGAAACTCTATTCATTTGAATATCCACATTTCAGTAATGGCTTTAGAAACCTTAAGCCTATTCCTTCAAAGGTCAGTAGGTGGTATATGTGCTACCCTGAGACATTGAAATGCCTGAGTAAAAATAGACTGTTGAATGAGGGACCTTCTACAAATGAGTTTTCTAATAGCTTTGATATTGTTGTCAGCACAGATTTCATGGATGAGCTGAAACCAGCCTGAACTCGCTGTGCCACACAAGTTCATCAAAAACTGCAGGAAGCGTTTGGATGGGGAGGGGAGAAAGGCCCTAAAGGTGATTCCCATCACCTTTAAACCTAGACCAGTTGTCTAGAACAGCCTTCATGGTCTCTTTGTGGTTCACCATCATCTGGAAGAAATATTTTGAACCATCACAGTTCCCTGATGAGACCATGTAAAATAGGTTATAGACAAGTATACAGAATCCAGTAAGATCAGCCTGAGAAAGTTCAGGTTGGATGTTTCTTTCAGACAAGCACTTCATATACATCATGACCTTCAGAGACTGTAAACTCTTATCCTGTTGAGGTTATTTTAAATCAAAGGCCAATGTGCCAGCAGCTGCACGAGTGAGGAATGCCTAAGAAAATAAATACTAGTTAGAGTGCTATTTAATGCTGTTAACTGCAGTGGGTGGAGGCTGGAGGGCAGTAGCTTTTAACAGGTTTTATTTGAAAGACTCAGTGTGGTTGTCACGACAGTTGTCTTTGTGACTGAAGTTGTATTGCTAACAGATGGAAATCTGGCAGCTTTTTCTAATTTATGCAGATGCTTTGCAGAAGGAATTACCATCCTAAGTGATTCTAACTTTAACCTTACACAAACCTTTCTCCACTGTGTTAATAAACAGAACATTCTGCTCAAAACAGTTAGAAATGTTCAACTGTGCCTCCCTTTTAATCTCTTTATTTACTCTTACAATTTAGCATGAGAACTTTTTTGCATAAAATCTCTTACTGAACTGAGAGTTGGATATGTAGCAAAAGTCAGCCTACTGCTCAAAATACCTGTTTTAATTATAAAATTACCTACCAGGTTGTGTCTTCGTTAATGAGCTAAGCTTGTGGACTGTCTTGTTCTTGAAAACTGGCATTCGGTACAATAGCTAACAAGAATGATTTAACAAGAGAAGTATCTAAATTGGCAATCATTTAAAAGGACTGAATAATATTCTTAATAGCTGTGTAATGTTTCTTCTTTTTTGCTTTGATTGGCACTTTTTTAATTGTTAACACTCTTTTCAAACTGGCAACACATTGCCTCATTCTAATCTGCAGTGAGCGCTACCATATTACACACTATTGCAAGTGCTAAACATGCTCAGGAACAGCACACCACTGAGATGTTTTGAGGCATTATGTGTGTTCTATGGATCTCTGTCTGTTCTTTTAGCAGATTTTAGGAAATCAGGAGACCATATACTTTTGTTTTGCCCTTTGAGGATTTGAAAACGTGGTTGCTGGCTGTAACTTACTGACTAAAATATATTTGTATCATTAATGCTATGATCAGCTGAGTGAAAAGGATACTTGCTATTACAGCTATATCTCTTTGAGATGACTGATCATGTGCATCCACACTGTGACTTAATCAAAAGAGTAAAACTTTTGAAACTCTTCAATGTTTCCATACATAGGACTTTGACCCTCACTAGCTGAAGGCAGTAGTCATACAACTCTGTAAGGAGCAGGGAAGAAAACATGTAATATAGAGACAGACCATTGAAGGATTTCAAAGAAGGACTAAATAGTAGTTTTGACTATTTGAACATTATCTGCTTGACTCATGAGCCATCTTTTGGATCTGAGCAATCTAACTTGAATGAAGATGCCTTCCTAAAGTAATACACTCACTCTAGAAAATAAATAGAGGAGCTGGATCCTAAGCTTAGATGCCATATTCAGGCAGATCTCTGATCTTTCCATAGAGGCTTTCAAATGCCCTTTCTCTTTGGCCATTGTCTTTACAGGAAACACAGGCACTTCCTTTTGGAGGCCTTTTCTATCACTAATTTAGAAGTTACGCACAAGTCAGTTTTGTCAAGAGGATTACTATCTTTTTTTTTTTTTTTTTACTCTGTTTACAAGAAGCCTGAGTTGCCTGCAACCAAAATTGTCTACCTTTCCAGAGTGCACTCTGAGAGATGGCAGGTTCAACAGAGAAGTCTCCTCAACAGTCCCAAAGCACAGAGACACTACGGTCAGAGAAGGGAAATGAGTGTTGGCTGCAGTATGGAAAGCAATTTGCCAGGCATGTGACTTGGGCTTCATTGAAATGGCCTCTGTTTTCTGCTCAGAAAGCTCAGGCATCTGTTACAAAGAGAAGAGTAGGTGCCCCGGTGAGGCAGGCATACTTGCCTTCTGCTGCTTTATAGCCCAAAGGATGATTTTGGTTGCATATTAGTCTCTCTTCTTCCTTAGCAATCCAGTGAGAAGAGATCTCAAGTTGTGGTGAGCAAACGTATCCTGGAACTACTTTTAAGTAAAAAATTTCCAGCTCCCTCCTGGGGGATCCATATAATTTTTCTGGCCTATATTGTTGAAATGACCAGATAACTTGCTATTTCTCCTTTATTTATGCAGGCTTCTATGTCAGGATATTTCACCTGTAGAACACCAAGAAAGGGACAAACTTTTCCTTTAAATTACTCAAAGTTTAACATCCAGTGTCGCTGGCAACTTTTGCTTGAGCTCTGTGAAAGGGGTACAGACATTCAAGTGGCAGAACAAGAGTTGTGTTCTGAGAAGGATGAAATAATGACTGCAAAGGATGAAACAGATGAGGACTGTAGGAATACCTCCCAATTCCTCTGATTGTGAAATGGCAACTTAGCAAAGGAAACAATCTCTATTTGTATTTCTAGAACTGGGGCTGAGAGATTGCAGGCTTCCTAAAATGGTCCAGCAGTGCCCCAACTTTGACTGAAGAGACATGGGAGAGTAAGCGGCCACTTCTGAAACTCAAAGCATTTTGAAACAGAAAGGTTTTTCAGTTGCTTGACAAATGTTATGAGAGTCCAGAGGGTTAGACAATATGTCAGGTGGGAAGTACCATTAGTCCCAAACAGTTTTACAAGAAGACTAAACCATAAAAACCCAAATTCTGTGCATAAGTAATACTACACAACTGAGTCTAGTAAGAATTTACAGCTCTTTGTTCCTCGGGTGCCTTGTGAACTAAAAAAGATCAAAGGCTGAGTGCCCTCAGCACTCAGTCAGACCTTCAAGAAGGGGTCCAATATCCCTCCTGGTTGATGACTGCCTCACAGGAAACACTGAGCAACATGAAGAATAGGGCCCTAAATGCATATTTGGCACCCACTTAAATTCTAGAGTAAGTAGTATTTTTTTCATCAGCATTTGTTATGCCCCAGTATAAACCACAGCTAAAAGAAATCTCATGCACCTGGTCTAAATCTTGGTCATTAATTAATTAGTCTGTCACTAACAAGATGTCTTTAGAAGAAGGGTTAGCCTATTTTGGTTAACCAGTTACAGGTATTGTTCATATTTCTTCTCTTTTTCTTTGAATAGGCTCTTTATTGTACATTTAACTTACAAAATTTCATTACTTACATAGATAGTAACAATGCATAAGTATGTCTCCAGCTGTTTTCAACTTTTTTGACCTATGTAAACACCAAGCTTTGAAATAGCTTATGCTAACTTCTTTTGAGAATAAGTTAGTTCCTAGGCTGACTGATTCTGAGGATATTAAAGGCTGTAAGTACGTGGTCTCAAGTGAGCTTTACATTTTGTATTTCATCTCAAAACAAAGCTAAAACATTCACTTCTAGTTAGAAAGCCATAAATCAGTACCATCTCCTTATAGTATTTGTACTGTCACAGGTTTTATACCCATATTAAAAAGGAAACTCTAACATTTTTCAATACATTAAGTGACTCACCCTGCAAATTTCCCCAGGTAACAAACCAGAGGCAGAATTATGAATAAAATGCTATTCTTTGTATTATTCAAAACACTTGACAAAAGTCCATGTTCTGATCTGTTCTCCATATTCTGACTACTTGTGTTTATGTAGGATGCATTCATTTTAAAAATTATATTTTCTATGTAAGATTCACCCAAACTGGAGTAGCCATTTTAGATCTTTGCAAACAAGCAACACAACCAGCAATTCTTCCTACAAACCAGTTTGGAACTGATGCAAGTCCCTGTGCTGATTCACATACAGAGGACACAACTGCACATAAATATTTCAGGGAAGCCTTACTTTCTCAGTAGGCAGAATCTACTCTTCCAAAATGCAACCGTGAAAGAACCTATAGATAGAATCATAGAATGGTTAGAGTTGGAAGGGACCTATACAATCATCTAGCTCAAACCCCCCTACTACAGGCAAGGGCACCTTCCACTAGACTAGGTTGCTTAGAGCCCCATCCAACCTGGCCTTGAACACCTCCAGAAATGGGGAGTCCACAGCCTCTCTGGGCAACCGTTTCAGTGCCTCACCACCCTCACAGTAAAGAATTTCACCATAATATCTGGTCTAAACCTAGTCTCATTCAGCTTAAGGCTGGAAAGCACACAGAAAATTGCCATGCAAGGTACATAATGTATATCACAGGAAGTGGCGGGGAGACTCTCTTTCACCTTCCCAGATGTTTGAGTGATGGATTAGCGAAGGGTAGAAGGAGGACTGGAACTTCACTCCAAGACATATGCACTACCTACAAAATGTTTTCAGTGACAGTTGTTTACAAAACAAAACAAAAATCAGCCTCGAAATACAGATTTCCAAGACTTGCTTTGTTTTTGTTCCTTTGAATATAGGCCTTAATAAGATAGCTGCAGAAGTATAAGAAAAGAATATAGTGACAAGATTACACATCTTCAACAAATACTTCTAGAAGAATAATTTCAGCAAGAATTTCCCAAAGTTATTTCTTTACCCATCTGAAATTGTTATTTTATTTATTTCAGCTAATTGACATTCAGTGCTCCAAGTGCCAGCTACAATGACATTCAATGTCATGAGCTAACATTTTGCAATTAGGATAAAAATAAGTGATGGACAAGATTTTTCACACTAATCCACAGCAAAGAAGCACAGTACATTATACCACACTGTCAATTCTGATTAAAAAACTGAATTTGGTCTTCTCTGGCCGTGTAATCTCAAGTCAGAACTAGGTGGACTATAAACTGAGGTTGAAAGGAAAGAATGGAATGGTAATGCCAGCATAAAGTTTAGTGGATCTGTGGAACATATCAGTGTTACAACTGCTATTCAGAAATGTTAGAATTGACAGCACAATCAATTTCTTTTAAAGTTGCTATTGTAAAGGGAGTAACCTCACCACTTAAAGTCTCACTTTGTGATCTTGAAAGAAATCTTTTTCTTAAAGACACTTATGGGAACATAAGGCAGGACAATGCATGTGAAGCAACCACAAACTAAAATGTGGATCATTCATCTCCTTTCTAGCTCAGCCTGAGACATACCGGGAAGAAGTTATCACAGATCTCACGTCAATCCTTCCAGGAGGATATAAACAAAGAATTTTTTCTTCCATATCACCTTGAACATTTTCACAATTTAGAGCAGACACTAATACGCTCTTTTTCTTACTAGAAGAATTAGTGACTGATCAATTTCTTTTTCTCTGTATACCTAATTGCACAACTAATCAGTTTACCAGTAGGGTCTTCGATCAGTTAATAAGACAGTTAATAATATTAAAGGCCATTAACTCTCACCAATGTTAATTTCCAGTGTGTCAATTTAAAGGTCAGAAGTATTTTCCACTAGCTTTTTTTTTTTGTGCATTTGTACATGAGGGTACAGACTTATCTAGTCTTTAGTCCTGCACTTTTGAATAAAGCACTTATATTCTTTCATTGTTTGATCCAACACTGTGTAAAACTAAGCAAATACAAAACAAAGTCTTGACGGAATCAGGGTCATGTGTCTCAGATATGAAAAATCACTTCAGTAGTCTTCAAAGAGGTTTTTTAGCTCCTCCCTAGTCCATTTTTGACAAATATATATATTATATATAATACATATATATAATATATATGTATGTTTATTTTTTTACTATATTTTTGTGATCGCTGGTTAAGAAAAGCAGAATATCAGGGTTACCTGGTAATATAAAAACTGCCATTTAGCCATGGCATCATCAGCTGAATCAGCTGCCCTTGAGAGTCCTGTAAATTTGTTGTGATGGTGGATCCTAATACATAAAGCAGTCACATCTGCTGCTGCTCATGCAATCTAGAAGAATGCCTTACTAAATTTAGCACAATATTTATCCTTACTCTGCCTATATGTTCTGATTAACCTGGCTGTCCTTCATCAATTCCAGAAATCAGCTAAAGTGACTGACATTTCTAGTGTGATACTAACTTAAAGACTCTTTCAGCAGTTGTCAGTTGAAATGCTTTGTAAAATCAATAGATGTTTCCAATCCAGTTTAGTAATCTGTGAATCTCTTAACTCGTAATTAATTTTCTTCATTAGAAGTGTCTGTTCATCCAGTTTCCTCATTTATTTATCTAAAGGCCCTAGTATGTGAATGTGTGTGTCTTCTGTATAAAATGGTGACATTCTTGAAGGAAAGTAAAGAATTAAGTAATTTTTATTCATATACAGAATGACAGTAACTTAAGCACCAAGGTCTGAGGTTAGTCTGTTTCTGAGAACATCCTAACTTTCCACTTAGAGCAGTCAAAGGCATTTTAGCCTTTGGAATGTATTCATTACCACCTTTTCCCACTAAAAGTATGAACTAGAGCATCATTTGCTCACTACGAAGCAAGTTTAACAAACTCATCTAAACTAAGGTAGTTCCTTTCGGAGAAAGTAGTGTGAAAAAATTTTCCACTGCCTTCCATAACTGCTGGATCCCACATAGAAACCATCAGACAGACGAAATAAATGTGCTGTTTGGAAGGATGTAATAACAATAAGAAGAAAAGGAACAGCAAAAGCCAGTGCTCCTTACTGGCATGAGTAGTCCTAATCAAAAGTTGTGAGTACTATGAGCATTCAACAGCACACGGAGCAGCAGTACTGTCCGAGTTTTTCACTGAAGATCTTCAGTACCTTCTGAGTTGAACCAGTGACATAAAGTCACAGGAACCATATCACACTGCAAGTTTTTGAATCATTTGGACTCCTGTGTTTTTAGCACTCCTGAATGATCTCATTTAGCTTGATATAGAGACATCAGCAGGTGCTCCAAACCTACACATTAAGAATATTTTATAGTCAGTAACTCTTGTGAATCAAGATTCAAAGGAATAGGGTTATTCCACTAATTAGAATAATTCAAGTAATTATTGTGAAGGTTTAGAGAAGTGATGTTAACTGTGCTGACCTCTACGAAAGAATTATCTACTTACAAGGACTAAGGAATTAATCCACATGTTGTGTATGACCACAATTGCAAATTTACCCTCCACATATAATATCTGCTTCTCCTGCATAATAATGCCGTAAATATCTTGGCACATTTAATTGAGACTCTGAGTACAGGTCCTTGCTAGAAAGGGCTGTAAACATAAAACAGTCCCCTCCATCCATGAGAAAAGAAACAAAACTGAGTCAGAAGAGATTTTTATTTGTAAAAATTACTTGGCTGACTATGCAAAGAGTATGGTATTGCCATGTGGTGTTCTTTGTAAGGAGTTGAAGAGGAGGTGCTGTCAGGTAATGGCGGAAGGAAAAAATCCCCCAGCATGGAGAAGCTTAGCACAGCTGCTGAAGAAGGTCTGGCAAATGCAGAGGTTCAGGGCAGCAGAGGCTGAGGTCAGAGGAAATGGGAATGCGAAAGAATTTTGTCAGCTGCACACTGGATTGACTGGGAGCTGTTGGAGGGGGCAGGAAGGAGATTATATATATCAGGAGAGGAGGCTAATTGTAGTTGGAAATGAGAAGGAGATGAACTTGGATGTGTGAAAAAAGAGCTACTAAGGTGGAGCAGGGGCCTGGATGTGAAGGGAGAAGGAAAATAAAATCTAAGAACATTGCCAAAAGTAATCATGTTATGCACAGAAGATTATAATAGTGATGCTAAGAGAGGACAAAATTGTTCCTTGGTTCATTCTCCCACAAACAGAGGCCAGTGGAAATCCTTGATCCTCTGTGTATAGGCAAGTGCCAAGAGAAAAGCAATCTGCAAATGGCATAATCATTTGCTGGTCTCCAGGGGAAAGAAGCAGCTGAATTTTGGGTGGGGCTACAAATGTCTTCCAATATGGTAGAAATAACCAGGATGCTGCTTGATGTTGTAATAGCCAGTTTTGAAGGAACATCTCTGTAACCCTTGCGAGAGCTGTGTGATTACTGCAGGCCTGCACTGCAGTGGAGAGCTGACATCTCTCACAGCAAATGCCATTGGCAGATGTGTGGTGCTAACACAGCTGCACATGGAACTTGGTAGGGTGCTGTTGGGAACATGAAAACTGAAGTAGCAGCTGATGCTGTCAAATTGGTGACTTACCACTATTAAAATGATACAGGTCCTTTCTTATTGGAAGTTTTCATTCTGAACTTTAAGATTTATTTTAACAAAGTTGTGGTTAAAAGAAACATCACAGTAATATTCTTTCTAAGGCTCACCACAGGATGGAAATGGCTCATCAAGCCATGTTTTGGAGCAATTACATCAATAATGCCTTCACAAAATACTTTCCAAACCTTTGTGTGTGAAGTGCTGTATTCAAACAGATCCAGGAACAAGGAGCTAGCTTTTTAAGCCAAATTTCCACCTCCATATAAAGCTGATGTTGAAAATAGGACCTGCCTTGAATGACAGTCTGTTTTATGTAGCATTCTTTTCTCTGAAATGCTGAGTAGAAGTTGAAAACTACAAATTTTAAATCTGTTATTTACATAAGGATTCATTTTTATTTTTTGTAGTCCAGAAAGGGTGATGTATATTATTGAAGTGAGTGCTAAGGGGAATGTGTAAGGTGTGTGTTTCTGATGTCCTGCCTATTACAGAATTATTTCTTTTATTTTTCAGCTTATAAACGAGCAAACATGAAAAATTCCCATTCAAAGTATCTTGGGTTACCTTTTGGAGGAAAAAAAGCCAAAAACAAACAACCTTGGATGATTCTTTCCAGCCTCCTCTTGAAACTTTTCCAGTCTCTCATTTTGTACCTCCTGGGCTGTGTGAAGATGCAATTAATAAAATCCTGTCATCAGGAGCTTCCTATTAAATTAAATCATTTCACAGAGTTTTCTCTCCCTTAAATTCTGTTTAGCTGAATGTTTACTGATGAGTCAATTAGTCACTGCTCTGTTTGTTCAACTTAATGTCATCACATCACCATGAGATCACCCCAGAAAACATTCATCAACAACAGCATTGTCGTGTCTGGCTGGTTGCTACAGGCCAGCCTCAGGCTGTCCACACGCAGGAGTCTGGCTGGTCAGTGACCTTGGTCTGGCTGCAAGTACCCAGGGCAACTCTTACGGTGCACAAGGGTTAGAAATTACTTTGTAATAGTTGGTGAGGATCATCCTTCCTTATGATGCAACTCCTTAAGCATGACATAAGGAGGTAGACCAGTTTGCAAAGGCAGCCATGACAACAAAACAAGGCCAAATGAGTTGATGTCTGCAGCTGGAACAGACTTTGCTATGTGGTGACAGTTGCTGCAAGAAGTTACGTTTTTAAAGTATTGGCAGCTATTAGGGAGCAAGATAGTAGAAATATCAATGGATATCAATATACCAGCCCAGAAAGTTCCAAATATATTGACATAACATGGTCAAGCACAAGTGGGCATCAGATTGTTTTTTGTGAATTGAGTGTTGCTACCATAGACTCCAATATTCTGGAGCTGGTGGTAAATTCATGTTAGTGTCACTCAAACCTAATGGCTGAATTACTTCTTTAAGTACAGTACACATCTGCCAGGTTATGTCTTCAGAGGTTGTTTTCCCAAATATCTGTAAATAGACACAGTTCCAGCTCAAGGTACATTTAGGTATATCAGGGTATGTTTCAGAAGGGTTATTTTTGTTCAGTGCACATAAGATCCTCTCACAGAGATGCTGAAAATTTAAATCCTTCTCGAGGAGTGCCTATTGCCTTTCATAGTTTAAACAAGACAAGGGGGTTCTTAACAAAGAAACTTCATCAAGGGGGGCTGGATGTGACTAGAGCATACACTTGCAGTCCCTTTAAAAAAAGAGTGCTGTTTGCCTCCTCTCTGCAAGCCTTTTAAAACCTAGCAATTCATCCCTAGTTTCTAGCAAGGGCATAAGTAGACAAATAAGCTGTTTCAAGGGGAATAAAAGTTGGATAACCAGTCACTAAGGATATCAAAGCCAACAAGGACAGGTCAGTCCACAGATCCTGTGATTTAGGGAAGTGAGGAGGAGAATTAAGCAGTTGCAAAGCACTCACTACATAGTCTGTGTCCTCCATGTAGCACAGGCTCTAGGTCCTAATAATATTCTGGCACTGATGCATATTAACAGTGCAATTTCAATAATCAGCATATTTTGTCAAATAATTGCTAGGCTGATGGTTATAAGAGGTGACACTGCCAATATCTCATAAAGGCTGAAAGAAATATTTCCCATTTCCACGCTGCATAAACAAAGCATGCCAGACAACCTCAGGAATGCTAATGATCTCTAGTACTTTAGTATATTAAGTATTCATCAATTGAGCACAGACCACAACAATGTTTTGAGAGTCCTTAAATACATGAGAAACACATGAGAAATGATGTAAAGTTTATATGAGCTCATATAATCTTGGTTGGTTATACAGCCAAGTACAAGATCATAGAAATAAGGTCATGTGTACTATACCTTTCCTAATAGAAGGTTGTGCCCTACATTATATTTTCTGGTGCCACATCCAGCCCAGTTTTAATTGACTCAAGCAATGAGTCATCCACTTCTTCCCCTACAGCATTATTCCCCAGTCTAATAGATTACATTGCTGGGATTTCTTTTTTTCCTTGATAATCAGTCTTTACTGTCCTTAATTTCATCCCATTATATAATACCTCACACTTATGCTGCTACTGCCATCCTGAAGCTTTGCAAGTGTTAATTGAGTTTCATAATAGCCCTCCATGAAATAGATAAGTTCTGAGTCAGAGATGCAAAAACTGAGTTACTTGCTGCAGGCCACATATGGGACCACATCGAGCACAGCTAGGGCTGCCTCATTGACTGAGAGCTGTTTGCCTGCAGTTTATGCAATAATCAAGACATAAGAACTCTTTTCTAGGATCCAGCCCTATGATCTCCTACCAGTGTCTATCTGCACTATGAAAAACCGATTACTCCTTCATTAATATTTGCGTCTTTCAAGTGTTCATATGTATATATTTCCCTAGTCATTATTTTTATACTGTTGATATTTGCTCCATCTATAAATAAACCAAGTCCTTTATTATGTGGCTCTTTGCTCTCTGATCTCAGACATGTCTTTGCAGATTATGTGCCCAGAATGATACTCCATGGATTTTATGGAGATAAGTCATGCCGTGACTGTTAGCCTCCCAGGCTGTGTGACACGATACAGGAATAATCCAGCTGGCTGCTCCAGGCTTTGTCAGCTGAGACACAGTAGCTCACTGTGTGTGTGCTCTTACCCCATTGTGTAGCGAAGTAACACGGGTTCATGTGAGTCACCATGGACTGACCTTGTGTTTCCATGCAGAGCAGCAATGTATCTGTTCAGTTACCTCATCTGAAAAGAAGGACCCTGACTAACAGCTGGGGGACAAGAACCTCTACAGGTCAGCACAGGTCTCTTGTCCGACAAACCCTGAATTTTCTTTAATTAATGCATTTGCTTTCTAATTGAAGCAACTCAGGCAATATTCTAGATTATAATGCAAATGCAGGAAAGAGCTAGAAAACCTCTGGCTGCTTTGAAAACTAAAGCATTTGGTTTCAATATCTCTTGCTGAACATAATTTCTTTCAAAGTATTTATCTGCAGTTTGCTTACTAGAATTTGAGTGATATTTAACTCACAACTGATTTTCTAAATCAGATTTAACCTTATTGCTCGTTTATGTTTTTACAATACCTTCCTCTAGGATTATTTTTTATCATCTTTCTGGTGTCCTCCCTACTTTTGCTGCTCTTTCTTAACGAACTGAAAGGTAGGCTGGATGATGGAGATTCCTGCCATGTGAAATTCACGATACTTTAGCAAGGCAGAAGTGCATAGTTGCAAAAATAACTAAAGTGGTGAAGGACTCAACATTTTTTTTAATGTGTTCTGCTACATACAACACCAAAATATATATGAAAAAGTTTTTTTCTCTACAAGGAAGTTTTGGTACAGTATCTTCCCTGAAAATATCTTTATGCAGTACCCTTCCCTTCACCCTTCCAACAAAAGCAAGCCCACTTAAGGAGAACTAGCAGTCCTCCCGTGCCTGCTAGTTCTCTTTAAGTGGGCTTGCTTTTGTAGAACAGCCCTGGAATATAGGAAAGATCTTTCTTTCCAGAGAAAAACAATCAAAGACAGTTCAGGGTATGAACTAATGGTTGTCTCACCTTCATAAAACAATGGGTGTTTCTGAGCTTTTTACCTAACTTTGAAATTGCTTTCAAAAAGGTTCACAAAAACTGAGGCTAACATCTTCCATTAGCCAGCCCTGCAGCTCACAGAGCTCACCAAAAAAAATCTGCTACTTGTGCATAATTAAAGGATCTGCAAACTACCAGTCAAGATAAAAAGATCAAGGGCTATCATAAATCATGCTGCCTCATGGGATGAGCTCACCAGCAGTAGAAAAAGATGTATGTTTTCTTTCTGTGAGGATTAGTTGCTCTGGTATGATATAGGAGTTTGACTCTCCAGTTGTTCTACTTAAGGACACAACAGAATCTTTTTTCTAGGGCAGCTCCTGTGTCCAAAAATGCTGTCAAATTATTTGCCTATCTAGTCTGGCATTTAGCCTGGGACCACACTGAGCAGAGCTAATGCGGAATTTTATTTATTTACTTCATGAGAAAGTGCTTATGGAGCAACACTGACATGTTTTCATGGAAATGTGTCAACTCAGATAAAGCTTTTGCCAGGAAAGTTTCCTACTGTAAAGAACCCAAGCTAGAAAGACTGAGGGAAGAGCNTGCAGGGTAATTATCCTGCGACTGAAGCAACCTTTCATCCACTTCTCTTGAGTTCATGCCCTTCCCCACCACAGAAAGGGTTTAAACAGACTCCATGCAGCAGCCAACCAAGAACACCTCGGGATTATCCCTCCTTCCAACGCTGGAGGGAATGAAGTTGCTGCAGCTATTTATGACTGCTCATAGGTAATCTCTAGTAACACTCCTCTGGAAAATCTTAGTTTCTCCCTAAAAGCCAAATCTGGATATATTGAAAAGTAAAATGAATGCAAAAGTCAAAGCTGAAAAGGGCCAGGTGAATGACATGAATGTGAATGATGGTGCTTATCATGTCTAAGTCAGCTGGATTGTGCAGTCTTCAGCTACTGTAAACTCACACAGAAGCACTAAATTGCCTCAACATAGGTTTCTCATGCCATTCCAGATGGTGCAGAGTAGCTAGTATGACCTTCAGCTGTGGATTTAGAAGGGTGTGGGTCTCCCATGAATCTCTAAATCCCTTCTACCAGCTCTGTGGGGGTTACTTAGCTACTTTAGAGCATCTAAAATGTTCTGATCAGACTATATTTGGCAATGGGCCCCTTCTTCCTGTGTTGCAAGCTATGGGAAACATGTTTTTTCACTTCCATGAGAGTCTCCAAGTGTGAGAAGACCAGAATGAGGCAAAATCTCACCAGAGTCAGGTTTACTTTTGCAGCCATGACAGAGTTTGTTGCACTGTATTTCAGGGAAGCCATCCTTTGTTGTACATAGCCTGGGGTGGTCATAACTGCAGCAGGGTAAAGGCCTTCCAAGAAATTGCTGATTGTCCAGGGCTGTCTTCACATCCACAGTCAGACTCTTTGGGAGCTACTCTATAAAGCAAAAACACCCTCTGTGCCTGGAAGTGCAACATAGCACAGCCATTCCTTGGGAGCAAATGCACAAACATGCCCCAGCTGGGACTGTGGAGTGGCACAGTACCTTGGGCTGCAGGGGACTCTTCTAGAGAGAAGAAGATGTCATGACCACTGCACACCAGCCCCTGTCTTTCCTGCAGCACCCATGCTGGCCCTCCCACCAAACAGAAAAGGAGAAAATCCAGGAAAACAGCTCCTCACCAAGCCAATCTGCTCTTCAGGACAGCAGCGGGCTGACTTTTAGTGGACATCACAGGGAGCCCAGGCTGACCGCAGCCCTGGAAGTGAAGCTGTGGGAGCACAGGGGAGAATTCTCTCCTAGCAGGCTTTAAAACAAAGGTGCAATTCTAGTATCTTTATTATCAAAGTGGGAATGGATATAATATAAAGTTGTTCAGCTTAAAAAAAAAAAAAAATCTCATTCACCCATTTTTCCCCCACATTTTCATCTGGTGGAAAATCTGATTCAAAAGGGAGTTATGTGCTTTGGAAAATCTGGCTAGTGTGTCAGTTCAGTTTAAAAAAGTGTGGAGAATAAAAAAGGCAAGCTCCTATGCTCATGATGACCCCTAAGGGAGCTTAATTAAAGGTGATGGTGAAAGAAAGGTAAGCAGTTAAGACTCTACACCAGACAGGATATAATGAGCCAGACTACTCAGTACCTGTTAAGACAATGTTTGTCCCTTGCTCCCATCAGTCTTTCCTTCCTCAGTCCCTGCTCTCTGATGAAAGTGAGGGGTAGAGCAGGGGAGGAGGTAAATGGCAGGCAGCGATGCCATTTCTCAAGTCCTGTTTCCTAGTTAATTTCTCTTCCAAAATTTTTATTTCACTCTGCTTCTTTTTTCTCTCATACCAGGAATCTGACCCAGAACTTGCCTGCCACTTACCAAAAATTAATAGAAAAGGAAAGAAATAAAGAAATCCTGTGCAGACAGGGTCATGTTCCAGTGAACTCATTCTAAACATAACTTTTTCATTTCAGCAATCCTGCTCTGGCAGTATCTGAATTCCCTTGCTCACCTGGTTACTAAGGCTTAATGCCTCTATTCCCATCAATCTCCAGCCCTATAAAGGAAAACCTCTATACCATACAGGAATGAGATAACAGTCTCCATGAGGCTGAGTCACAGTATTTTCATCTCGGACTGAACAATCAACTTGCCATCATTCTGCTTTGCCTCCTGCCATTCCTTTACTCTCTGCTGCAGAAATTTGCATTTGTTCTCCATTTCACACTGTGCCATTAAAATCTGTCTCAGGCCACCATCTCCTACAGCTGCCATGGTTCTCCATACCCTTTCACCTGAGGGACCAGGGTACAACCATCCCTGTGTGCTCAAGGAGGAGTTTCAGCAACCCACAGATGGAGAAACACAGCAAGACAATAGCCTCAAAGAACTTTAAAACTTAGCTTTCCTATGCTTTGACTAGTGCTTAGTTTGGGGAACTGCAAAACAGCATGATATGGCTGCAAACTCATTATAGCTGGTGGAGATCAAACTATATGCATCTGAGGAAGAGGGAAGTGGGGGGATGTAGCCCATTTCTCTTTTAGAAACTCTGGGGTTTTTTGCCTTTCCTCATCCATAAAGGAGTTATCTTAATTTTGGTTTTACAAATCATTAACACAAAGGGCAGGAAGATGTGACTATTCCTGATACAGGATTTTTGCATGACCTTGATAAATTGCCCTAGTGGGATCATGCCGGTGCTCAGCAACTCTGAAAATCAGGCCATGGAGTTGCCTAAATATGGATGAGATGCCCACATGTCAAATGCTGTCAAATGCTTTGCCCTTCTATTTCCCTAGTTGCAAGAAATCAAGCTAATAACATTTTATCAGGCTTAATACTTTTCTGAGGAAAGAAGCTGCAGTCACTTGCATAAATTTCTAGCAGAAGTGTCTTAATTCATTTTTAAAGGCGATTCAGGATGGTAAGATGGGTTTGCTATATAATTGCAAAAGTTGCTATATAATTGCAAAATACCTCACAAAATTTTTCTTCTCTCTCCATATGTAGAGTTCATACTTGCAAATGTGTGTATCAGATCTCTGTCTTACTAAATGTAGAGTCAAGAACGTGTTTCAAAGCAAATGGATTATCTTATTTTCCTGTCACAAAAATAATAATATCTGCAATACGGATAAAGAATGAGAAACAAATAGGTGTTACAAAGAGCAACTTCCATTTGGAAGATGTGCTCAAAGTCTCAAACTAATGAAATGTCATAGGCTTTCTAAATATTATAGATCATAAGTTTCTGACATAGAAGGTTACTTTGCTTTGAACTTCATATGATGGATAAAGATGAATTAATCACTGGAGTAGAAGTTGGTCGTTGCCTAGGAACCAACAATCATGACCTCATTGCATTCAATATACCCAAACAAAGGATAGCCCCAAAGAATACAATAGATGTGATGGTTCAGAATGTCTACTTCCAAAAATCTAAAGGAAACTATGAATTACTTTAACTGAAAGAGAAATATTTTAAAGAAATTATGCTTATAAAACTTTCTATTGGCTACAGTAATACTTGTGCCAGTGGTGCTAATTGTTAATGAACCTCCTGAAGATAATAATGTTTCAAAGGACTGCAAGGTACTCAATTTGAAAAAAAAAATTAAAAACACAAGCAGAAATCTGGATAACTAGAGTTTGACTAGTTTAACATTATAACCAGTCAAAATAATGGAAAAGGTAGTATGTGCTTCAGAATTAACCCATGTCAATGAGGTATCTGCTATAAAACAAACAAAAATGTAAATAGGTCATAGTCTTTCAGACTACAAATTCAAATGGCAAAGTCTATTTACACATGTCATTTGGGAATGTTAGTCATTTAAAACAATAAAACATAATATTAGTAATAAAAATAGCATGTTCATCTCTAGAACACTTATTTAACAGACCTAACAAATGGCCAAATGACAGGTCTTGAGTACTGATAGGAAAAACAAACTGCAAGACTGTGCTCCTAGTGGGATTACTTTAGGACTGTTATTATGTCATGCATTGCTCAGTATTATTTTATTGATCAGGAGCAATAAGAACAAATTTGGTGCTCACTTAGAGAGTAGTGAAACAATATAACATGATGAGAACCACACATTTAATTAGAGCAATTCATTTGCTCAATGAACTGGGATATGTGGAAAGAAAATATATCATAATACAGGGCAGAAAAATATATCTCCAAACTGCTACTAAAACACATAGCTATGATGCTCGACCTTGCTGCAAGTCTCTGTTAGTTGGAAAGATATTACAGAGAGTGGATCAGACTTTATTTTCCTGTCTTTGTCCTCTGTCCCTAAGTCTCTCTGGTAAGAGAACAGGCATTAGACTGGCTGAAATTTCTGTTTGTCCAAGCACAGATGTTCTTACATTTTAAATGGAAAATCATTCATCTAGGTTCAAGGAACAGATACGGTTCAAGCAATGGCTAACTGGTTCAAATACTCAGGAGAACAGACTGGATTTCTAGTTGTTTCTTCTAGTCCTAAACCCCATAGAACACAATCAGCCTAATGCATAAAACGTTCAGCAAGGTGGTATCTAAGGATTTTGCTTCAATGTGTATGTTGCATAAGAGAAAGCAGTGTCTTCACCCCAAAGCCTGACACAAGGGATCATTCTGTCCCTGCATATGCCAGCATGTGCCAATTGTCTTCCTTTTTTTAGATTCCTTTGAAAGTCCCATACTTTTGCTTTTGTTTTCATCAACGAATGATAAAACTTAGTTGAACATTTGCATCTTAAATGAAACACATTTAGTATTTGAAACTGTCATTAGGAATTTAGATGCAAAAAAGGGAAAGATTTCATCCTCTTGAGATGGCACATCTGCTCGGTAAACTTGCACTAGACTTTACTGGCTTTGTTCTTTTTTCTCCCAACACCTGCCCCAACACCTGTGCAGACAAGTCAGACAGAGCAGCGTTAAATGGACACTGACAATGTGTACTGCCAATTCTTGAATCCAGTTTATGTCAGGAAAGAACAGAACGGAAGGTATGTGAAAAGCAAGACTGACCGTGAAAAAAATAGCCAAAGTGGGCCAAGCCAGCATATGTGAGAGATCTACCTCACAGAATATGTAGTGGCAACACTGAAATTTTTAAAATAGTCAAAACAGGAAAAAGAGTTCAACCTAAGTGTAATCATGCCACAAGAGTTATCCGAATAGTTCTTGGATCATTTCTCGTGATACTACTTAGAGTAATGTCAGAGCTTACTGGTCATCTTCCAGAGAATCGACCAGCTGCCTGCTATCAACTATCACAGCACTTGTACACTCATCTTTTCCTCTTCATTACAAATTCAACCATTATTACTTTAAAAGCTCTTTCCCCCTTAAGCAACAGATATCCTGGGTTTTTTGCAGTTATGTTAAGAACAGCCATTTCATTAACAGGTACTTGACCTGTTGCACACAGTTACAACTATATGAATTATTAAGTATTTAAAATAAACTGTTCTTAATTACCACGCTTTTAATATGTTAGCTAAAAAAAAGATAACTATGATTTTCATATTCTTGTTACTGTATAATAGTACTTGGAAATTCCATTTATATGAAATGCACATTCTCTGTGGAAATCTAACATTCATTTTAAACTCTTTAAAATTATGTCACACTGCTACAGCACACTAAGCTGGTATTGAAAGAGGATAAAATGAAGATGTGACTATATGCAATAAAGCACAGGAGAGAAAAATGGTGACAAGGGAGGGAATGGAAGGACCTCAGGCAATCTATTTAGACACTCTGTGTCTCACTCTCGCCCACCTTGTGCTTTCAGAAGTCACTGGAAATTTGAGCACCAAGACTGCAAGGAGGAAGGCATACCTGCCCAGCTGATGTCTTACTGCACACAGCTCATCTGCACTTGGAGTCACTGAGCAGTGACAATGTGAAAGGTGTCATGTCATTTCAGGACTTATGTATGTATAAGGTTAAAGAATTTTAAAAGTGGTACAGCACTGTGACAAGAAACTCACTGTGAACAAATGCCAGTGATTTCTTCAAATTATTTATCCAATCAGTCACTATCCTAAAAGATAAAAACGGAAAGGGAAATCTGGATAACTCAAAGACAATACTTCTGACAATTATTGCCAGTGGGTAAATTCATACACTGTGGATGAAGTCCTTTCTTCACCAACTGTGACAGCAGGTCTTTTAACTGAGCTCTTTCAGGACACTAAGTAACTAGGTAGTGCAGATAAATGAACCATAGAAAACTACAGGGAGTTCAGAAAGAAACTGAAAGCTGAGACAGAGAAAAATCACCAGAAAAGACACAAAAATTACTGTTGTTTACTTGGATTTTTTACCAAGCAATGTCTTCAGCCATAGCCCCCTACAATATCCAAGGAAAAAAGTAAGAAGGAAATATATTTCAGTGTAATTGCATTCTTAAATATTTATGTTATTCAATTGCCTTTCAAACATCCTGTGACCCACTGTAGAACTCTAGCACATCAGCACACATTTATCTGTCTGAATTGAGGAGTTTTCATACAAGAAAATGCTTTACACCCATGGATTCAAAGGAGTGGTGTGTACAGCAGCAGCATCTCTCCACAGCACCCCTCACCCTGTCAGCAGCACCTACTGCTGGTCTGGTACCACACCATACTCATGGCCTCATTACACCGTCATCCCCCCAGTATGAGCAGGGCAGTGTACCCGTAGATCCTGCCTGAAACGAGATGCTACAGCATCTCTTCACTGGCACCCAACAAGACTAAGAAAAGATACACAGGTGCTAAGTAGTAAATGCAGTTGTTTCATTCTAGCAAGGGGTGTTTCTCTACCTGAAATACTCTTGGACCTCCCAATGTTCAGCCGGTACATTTTACACTTTTCCCACATAAAATCAGCTTTTCACTTAAGTTTATCAAGAAAGCAAGGGCAAGGTGACCTTCCACAGCCATGGCTTACAAACAATACCTAAAAGAACTCAGTGGAGCTGCAAGTACAATCTGAAACTAAAAATATTTTATGGGGTTATGTTTTTAGTGCCTTAAACTACACTAAAAATACAGATTGTTGGCATCAGGGAAAAGTTATAGTGAAAAGGAAAAAAAAAAAAGGAAGATCACAACCTTAAAGATGCGTAGTGCTGAGCAGCTGAGAGCAAGGAGTTACAGCAAATTATTCTTTAGTGGTCTGTGGTATACAGCTAAAAAGCTACACTAGTTGCCCAGCCTATTGCCTCTTCACCCAGCCCAGTCCACACAAGCTACCTTCTCTCCCATGCCTCACTCCTGCCAGGCTCCTGACTTTTGAAACTCTGAAGCAGCTACAGGCATCGTGTCAGGAAGCAAGGGACACGTGTCAAGCTCAATGAGTCCCTGCAAAACCCTTAGAGTCCCAATTTTACCTGGTTTTCTCACTGGACTGCAAATGTAATGGGCAGAGGTCCAAGGGAAGCGCCTGCTGCACGCCGGCAGCAAGGTGATGCATTCCCCTGTGTCACATTTTTGGAACACAGCAGTAGCAGCTGAAAACAGTCAGAAGGCTTTAAGTATGTGCATGATCATCAGAAAGCAAGGGTGAGAGCCTCCACTAATGAGAGAGAAGGTAAATAGAGCCTGAGAAACTGGAAACATTCTTTGGTTTGGCTTACAGTGAGGAAAAAAAAAAAAAAACAACTTAAAAAACATTGTGCAGAGTGGGAAGAGAGGTCATTAATCACAGGAAATGCACTTCCTCAAGTACAGTGGGGACATGTGAGAGCCTGTCATTTTCCAGACCATTACTCAAAGCTTTCCAGAATTTTTGGATATGCTGCACCATCCCCAAGACCCAGGTGACATGTCATGGCAGCAGAGTGACTGACACAGCAACATGACTGACTTGACAAGGGTGGCAAAGAGCTTTGTTATCCTGGAGAAAGACATAATTCCTAGGTTTTGGAAGCCCACCACAAATTTGACAGAGGTGCCCCACCTGCCTTGGCAACAACAGCCCTTTCCAAATATCCTGCTGGCCACATATATGAGATAAGTGACCCGGGAACCTGCTGAATTGTAAAAGTGTGTCCATTATTGGCACTTTCCAAAGGACCCATCAAATCCTGGAACTGATATACTCTGCTTTGGCAATTGTTTAAAAAATTATAGAAATATTTCAGAATCGGTGGGTAAATTGTCATGCCTTTTTCACGCCCTCTATTCATCTGAAAAGAGTAATTTATTTAAACTTGAATAATATCTCTATGTTAAGTGGCCTTAAAACCTAAAAACCCTGAGCCAGGTGCAGTATTTGCATTCTACAACCAGCACTGGGCTGTAAATTGGGAATTTTAGATGTCTATGGGAGCTGGAAAAAAAAACCTCTGCTGACAATCGTATATTAGGGATTGACAGGTTTTAAAAGTAACAATTTCATATAAAGCATCCTGGTTTAGTAATAATACCAGATCCTTATCTGTCAGTTCACCACATTTGCTAATATACTCCATGCAAAGGCCTACGCACAAAATCAATCTTCATAAAACCCCACCAAATTGAAGTAAATTCACTCTAAACCAAAAATCCTTCACAAATCCCCAACAAGGTGGGGGAAAAAAAAAAAACTCCAACAAACATCGGAGTAGCTTTTTCTGCTGTGTTTTTGCCTCTAATTATGGGTAGCAATCATATTTTTCCCTATACTTTTGGATGATATTTCTCTGTTAAAAGTGCAACAGACCTATTCTGCTGGAGAAACAGTAGGAGGGAAAGTGTTTCCAAAAAGCTGTACCCATTAAAATGAGCCAACTGCACACTGCCTGAAGACATGCTAGCAGGAGCTGGGCTTTTTGTTTGTGACACCAGCCATCAGTGTGGCTCACTGCTGCCTTCTGTAACCCTCTGAGTCTGTCCACACTTTGGCATTGGCTGCAGTTGCTGCCTCCCCACCAGCACAGCTTTCTGTAGCCACTCAATTGTCTAAATGAAGAGGAGGGAAATTACAGAGGAGAGCCATCAGCTCTGTATGAAACCCAAAAATGCTTTTCCATGTTTATAGCACTAACACCTTCATGAAATCCCAGGTATAGAGTGGATGGTGAAAACTCAGATTTTAAGAGCAGGCAGAGTTAAGGAAAATGCCTTTTTAACTGCTGCCACAAACATTATTGACAGCTAAGTGACACTAGAAATCCAAAAGGAGGGAGGGCACAGTGGAGCCCATCAGTTTAACTCTTCATCAGAGCACACTTAATGGGACTTTCTGTTCAGCCATGTGAACTTTGAAATACCTAAGTTCAAATTTCACCTTCAGACTTCCCATCTGTTCTTATTTCATCCTCAGACTTTCCATCTGCTCCCATCTAGGCCTTCATAATTCCATGCCCAGTCAGACGGTATGGTTTTACCAGGTGCTTCTGTCTTGAAAATTTTATGGCATATAAGAAACAATAAAAATTTATGTTGTACATGTTACTTGTGCTAATTAATTCCATTGCACAACAATGTTTTTTAAATGATATTGTCCAGAAAGTCTGTTAAAATCTACTGTAGACAAGTATGGCAGTATTTTATAGCTCCTAATGCCAGATGGGTTTGGAGTTCAGACATTTGCGCTAATGCATTTTGCACTTAGGTGCTGTGCTGGGAAAAATCGGCTCCCAGTGACAAAGAGGCAACATGAAAATATTGGTGTTAGCTAGGGGCAGTGAATCAAGCTGGAGGTGTGTTTTTCTGTACTAATTTTTTTGCTGGAAATTAGTATATAATAAGCTGTTAGTATGCCATTTTACAAATTTTATAAGAAGTGAAAGATGTTATTTCCTATTACTAGTATGTAAATATTTTCACGTCTGGAAGAGCAAGAATGTGCTGGCTAATGACCAAAGATGTGCTGGATAAAATTGCCTCCACCTGTTCAGAGGGCCATTGTGCTAGAAAAGAAAGATTGTGAAATAAGCAACATTAATTCCATATCATAGCAAGTTTAGAAAGAATAATTAGTACATTAAAGAAAGAGTCACTATCCAAGGGCATTCCTATAACTTCTTGCTTCACATCACTGAATTCCAAGCCAAGAGATATTCTGAACTCTGAGTGCAAACAGTTACACAGTGGGGCTTGTTTTGGACAGGGTTTTTTGTTTGCCCGTTTGTTCCACAAGACTGGGTAAATAAGGCTTTATGCCAAGAAAGAGTTTCCTCCCTTGATTTTGCTCCTCCCCAAGCACTCTAGTGGATGTGCCTCCTATACATGAGGAATCCAGAATGAGCCCAGGGACTTCACATTTGAACCCAAATGCTGTTAGATATCAGACAACAAGGGCTTTCCCCCCAACAACGGATTCAAAAGCAACCTTCTGCAAAAGGCTCTGTCATCTCCATCACCACAGGAAGCTCCCTGATGGCCACACAGAATTTGTTTTTAAGTGGCAGCTCTATCAACATCACATCATGAGGGTTAAAAGGTGCAGAGTTGATGGGGGAATGGCTCTCAGCAACAAAAATGGAAAGAGCAGCTTGTCTTATTTTCCTCAATAAAAGAAATGCTCTGGAAGGAGGGTAGGGAGAGGACAGGGGGTGCATACTGCAGTATCTAATCAAGTGAACATAAAGCTCAGATATTATCTTGTCTAACAATTTTTGGAAGCTGACAAGCAGTTACAATTAATGCTCAGAGATTCAAACAGGAAATTGTATCATTGTGAGAAAGGGCATTTACAATAACACTGTGATTCGAGAATACTTTTGTGAATAGAAGAAATAAGCAGAGTTTCCTGCTATTTATGCTTTTATAATATGTTATGCTTATAAAACCCCACACAGCTGGGCATTTGTCATGATAATCATGAATCTTCATACTTTACTCAAATTTTAGTGCATGAGATTTGTTCCTGTAAATGATGCCAACTCGGAAATAATCCCTATCCTTTTTTCCATATTATTTTGTTTTTAAAACCACAATCTCATTTCAAGGGATAAGAGATGATACCTATATGGATTATTGACTAATTGTGATGCACATGTAAAAACTATACAGATATAATAACCATCTTACAAGCAACCCACAGACTAAAATCTGTTTTCATAAACTATACAATGAATATTTATGGATGTAAAATATATTCATGGACAGGAAAAAAAAGGCTAAATTTGCAATTAATATTTGTGGTGAATAATTTTGATTTCTGAATGGGGACATTTTGTTCAAGTTTGCTAATTATCAGTTGGTTTGTGTGACTGTGAAATAGATTATTCTTAAGCAAAACATGTTGATAGCAATGCTTCCCACAAGTTTCAAAGCTCTTCATCTGTTTGGGTTTTTTTAACTTCTAAAGCTTTTTAGGTAACACCTGATCACCTAGTTACAAGTAAGCATCTTTCTGAAACTGACACATTAACAGGTATTAATACGTTCATGATCCATTACTACCTTACTCATTGTTTCAATAATAATGAGGCTGAAGGACTTTGAAAGTTAGTTGTTGGATATGGACTCTGTATTTTTTGGACGCATCCCAGGTCCACAGTAGCCAAAAGTGCTACTATCTGTTGGCCAACCAAAAAGTTGCAGCGTGTGAAAGTGAGTTTGTGGTCAAATGCAGGCATTTCTCACACACTGCAAATAAATATATAGCCAGCTTGTCGCAAGTGCATTAAGGAATTACTCCCAGAGAAGGTGGTGAAAATTCCATCATGTTAAGTGTACCACTGAAGTACCCATTCGCAAAAGCAGGTGACAATGTGTTCCCAGGAGTAAAGGGTTTCCATACCAACAGCAAAGGGTTGGAGAAAGCTTTTGTGTCCGTTTCGTGATTCTGCTGCTGGTTAACAGCAGATTAATCTTAATGGGAACCTAATACTGAGGCTACTAAATTTTTTTTCTCTTTCTTTTTTTTTTAATTTTTTTATTTTTTTTATTTAGGGGGAAAAAAAAAAAAAAGAAACCTGCATGCATTTTCTCACTATGGGGGTTTCCTTCAGCTTTTGCTAGGGACTACTTCTCTTTTCCTCTAACCAATGCAGGTCTCCTCTCTCCAGCTCTGTGGCAAGCAGCTCACACATCTCTGTGCCCTCCTTCATCCTTAAACAAACAAGATTAATATTTATACTCACATGTCATAAAATCTTAAATTTTCAGGCAGGAAATCAAAGTCTTGGAAAGTACAGGCACAGAGTGACACTGTGTCCTTCTGTATCATTGTGTCTTCTAGATTCTCTGGTCTGACCTTGGAAAAAACAAATTTTTCAATGCAAGTGGGCACATGAGGGAAATGAGGCATCTGGTGTGTTTGAGTAGGAAAGAAGGCTGCCATGGTCACTTTGGAGGTACCTGATAGAAGTCCCACAGGTGGCAGATCTCTGATGAAGCTCCCCAGCCATCAACAGTTCAGGTCCATGCCAAGAAAAGTAGGTTCATGAGAAACAGTTCACCAGTCAAAACAACAAAAAAACACCCCCAAAAATAAGCACAGATTCAATTGCACTCTCAGAGCCAGGAGAAAATTTGTCTTCAAATTCAAAGATTCCTCCTGATCAAGCATCACTGAAAATGGTGAAAGCAGAACAAGACTGGCGACACAATAAGAGCCTATGCTGATCAGGCTGATTGTGTGCTTGTGCTTGTACTGCCCTGGACCTTTCTCCTCCTTTATGTCATGGAAGCATTAAGAAGTGTGCACATTTCTGTAATGTAACACAAAAAGCAGTTCCATCCTATACAATTACCTTGAACTGAATTTCTTTTTCCAGCCATACCTTAGAGTCATGGAACCTTTTAAAATATTTTAAAAGATTCCTCAATTACTCAGGCAAGTCCTTTTTCTTGTTCTTCTCTAAGTTCTATAAAGGATAACAAATATAGTTTTTATATGTTTTTAATCCTTGACACCTTCAATCTTTTCTTCTCTCCTCTAAGTTGTAATTATTCCCTGGGAAACACTTGCAGTTTAGAGAACATCTTAATCACTAACACGATGTCAATATATTACAGTACTTGATTCAAAATTAATCTAGCAGGAGATATATCAACTCCAATTAGCATTTACTGCATTTTTAATTCAGTACAAAAACCTTCCTGGAATCAAACACATCATCATAATTTTAATAATTCACAGTGGCTCTCTGAGACTGAGAAGTGAAGTGAAAAACACAGCAACATTGTCCTTTGTTCTTGTTGTTTGTTGTATAAGAATGATGGACAGGATCTGCATGATGATAATTGTTTTATAACAAAATTTTTTCTTGTTTTTTTTGGTGGTGGTGGTGGTGGTGGTTTTGTTCATGCTTTCCTTTTTATAAATATAAATATTTCAATTAATTCTTTTTCCTGAAGGATATTTGCAGCTGTGGCTCCCTGAGGGTCCTGCACTCTGAGCATCTTTCAGAACTGACCACTTCCAATTTGTCAGATAAAGTCATCATGTACCTGTAGATCATCATGGACTTGTAGATCTGTGTTAGGGTTTAGCTGGGAATTAACTACTTCAGTTTCATCAGCTTCTGTAAGAATTGCTTTCTCCTTCATATTCTGTTCTCTGTTTTTAAACTTCAAATATCTGTTATGAATAAGTCATGATTATAGGACTGTGCTGTGTAAATTACTGGTTGGGGGAGGATGTTGATTTGGCTGATAAAGAGAGGGGAAAAAAACTTAGATTCACTCAAAATAACCTACAACAAGTAATGCTTTCTTCTTGGGAAAAAAAAAAATAACCAAATGTCGTGGTTTTGCTCTGGGTCAATTTGCCTTCCACCCCCCACACAATTACTACTAGTTGAGAGAAGGTATTTGCAGACAAAAGAGAGACAGGACTTGGGGAAAACAGTATAAACATTTATTACTAGTAAAATAAAAACTACTAATAAGTTAAAAACTAAAGAACTATATCTATAACAATTTCTACTCAAGTTGAAATGCTATATATACACAGAAATACTT